>NC_083418.1:79651829-79971829 GCF_020745735.1 Hemiscyllium ocellatum
TGGAATGGTAGGAAAATCTTATGAGGAAAGGCTGAGGCACTTGGGGCTGTTCTCATTGGAGAAGAGAAGGTTTAGGGGAGATCTGATAGAAGTGTATAAGATGATTAGGGGTTTAGATAGGGTAGATACTAAGAACCTTTTACCGCTAATGGAGTCAGGTGTTACTAGGGGACATAGCTTTAAATTAAGGGGTGGTAGGTATAGGACAGATGTTAGGGGTAGATTCTTCACACAGCGGGTTGTGAGTTCATGGAATGCCCTGCCCGTATCAGTGGTGAACTCTCCTTCTTTATGGTCATTTAAGCGGGCATTGGATAGGCATTTGGAAGTTATTGGGCTAGTATAGGTTAGGTAGGATTCGGTCGGCGCAACATCGAGGGCCGAAGGGCCTGTACTGTGCTGTATCCTTCTATGTTCTATGTTCTATGATCCAACTAGTCCACGCCCAACACATTCCCAAATTAAACTAGTCCCACCTTCCTGCAGTTGACCCATTTCCTTCCAAACCTTTCCTATTCAAGTACATCCCTAAGTGTCTTTAAACATTGTAACCATCCCCGAACCCACAACTTCTTCAGGAGGTGAGGATACTGTAAGCCCTATTACCTGCTCTCTCCACCTGCAATGCCACCTTCAATGATCTGGGCACATATACCCACAACTTCCTCTGATCCTGCATTCTCTTTAGAATTCTACCCCCATTTTATATTGTCTTTCAACATTCTCCCTGTGAAAATGCATCATCTTGTATGAGATCTGATCTTCACCTTAACTCTATCCACCTTCCCTGACTCCACATCCTTTTACATACTCTTTTGATTTCTGAGGTAACATTACTAGTTGAACTCGTATCTGCTTTTTTTTGTGGAAGAGTTCTGCACTTTGACAGCATTGACTGGAAACACGGTGTTTATTTACAGCAGAGCGGACAATGGGATGTCTGGATCAAGATGGATCCATCTTGTAGCCTCTCAAAGCAGTCAGGGTGCTTGAGTTCATCAGCTTGCATGGACCCTGTGTGAGCATCCTCTCACAATATTGTCACTGAGTTCACAATCTCATGCAGGAGAGATTCAGCTGAAATGTTCATTGGGAAGACCACATACGCGACACTTAAACCGCAGAGCATCAATCAAAATGGTGATGAGTATGTAGATACACACACACACACACACACACACACACACACACACACACACACACACACACACACACACACACACACACACACACACACACACTTCAATACTTCAGCTTATGCCCATGAAAATAAATCATCTTCCTTTGAAGATATGAGCCCTTAGGTCTGCACTCTGCCTTAGGCTGCTGTAATTTGGGAAGAGATTTTTTTTGTCTTGTTTTTGTCATGGCTGTCCTTGCAGTGAGTTCCACAGTGTCATCCCTCAAACCCATTAGTTACAACCCTTCATAGAAACTGAGAAATTTGAGCTACCAGGTGTTAGCTGAAAGAATGGCAAGGCAAGATTTCATGTTTTAAAACTTTTACTGTAACAAATAAATAAAAAAGCTCTATTGACTAAACACAATTTTTTTTTCTTTGGTAACATACTTCACAATTTTACAGCAAAAAACAAATAGAAAAATCTATTGACTAAACACAATATTTTGTTATCTTAGATACCTTATGTTTACAATACAAAAAGGGACAGTCTAATGTTATACTTATTACTTTGTACTGTGTACAGAATTATAATCCTTTCAGCCAACATTCTGCACTTGGTGCTAGCTCCCAATGGGTTTCCACATCCTATTCCTCATAAATACAACTCTGGATAAATATTTCCAAGTGCTTTCTTCAGATTTTTTCCGTTTCCAGCATGGTTCATTCTTGTCCTGGCTATGCCAGAACAAATCTCCTGGATCACCGCCCTCCGGTTACCTGACTGCAGTAGCTCCCACAGACACATTGTCTTTTCTCTCTACTAACCACAGAGAATGATGATCTGCCTTTGGTGTTCATTCATTTTTAGGGAAGTTTGTAACCTGATGTCAGAATGGTTTCCTCTGCCCTCTTCCCCGTCACATGAAACCCAGTGACCTTGCATCCAGCTAGAAATATGAATTAGCTGCCCTTAATCCAAACACCTTTCCAATTTAGAAGGAAATGAACATTTTACAGTGCAGCTGTTTACAAGCTGATATCACCAACACCTTTCTGGGACTAGGAGGCTCTGAGTCTACTCCGTGTAAATTCATGAACTGCTGCCGTTGCCTCTAATCATAAATATCTTACACCTTATTCTCAGTAAAACAATCAATGTTCTTATTTAGTCCTCAAGAATCAAACCAGAGAGTCTAATAAAAGGCAGATTTAGGACAGGTCAAACATTTCCCTTCGTTTATTTAGCTGTAAAGCTATTGTCCCAAGATATAATCACCTTAGATAGCTCAACACTGAAACAGCTCTAGAAACTGTATATCTGTCGGCATTTACTGTTAGATAGAGAGAAAGGAGAAGCTGGCAAGGTTATTTCTTGGGCAGAGAACTTCAGGACAAACTTTCTTTTCTTCTTCCCTGGGATGTGGCAAGATCAGAATTTAATTGCTCTTGACGGGGGTAGCTTGCTGGGCTGTTTGAGAGGGCGGTGGAAAGTAAACCATGTTACTGCATGCCTGGAGTCACATGTAGGTCAGACTGGGTAAGGATGGCCAATTGGCACTCGAACCCTTCTCTGAACCAGATGGGCTTTTACAACAAATGCTGATACTTTCATGATGGCAATCACTGGGACTGGTTTCACATTTCAGAATTTATGGATTGAATTCAAATCCTCAGCCTTGCCATGTGATAAATCTGAGTATTACCCGTGGACAGCAACTCTATCACTTTGGCAGCACGTCTCCCCAGAGTTATTTAACTGAGGTAGTCCAGGGAATCTGATTCCCTAAATTCAGGAAGCAGAGAGGACAGATTTAAGAGAGTTCACATAAAAGCTCAAGTGAAAATGAGGAAACATTCCCACTCAGTGCGATGACCCAGAAGGTTCGGCCACCATTGATGGGGGTAAAAGCTGCTTTGAAAACTACGAAAGGGAGTTGGATTTCTACTTCAACAAGTAAAAGGTTAGTCTGAAGGAAAGGAGTGGGACAAATCAGTAATTATTTCAGCGAGTGCCTGAGCAACAATGGAGTGAATGGCTTCTTGCTGCTTTACAGGATTCGCGGGGTCTGCCTTGGGATGTCCAGCACAGACTACAGTCAGTGAAAAGGAAGCATCCAGCCTATCCCACAACCTCATAACACCCTGCATAACACCCCGTGTACACACTTAACCCATGTACACCCTAACTCCATGTACACACTTAACCCATGTACACCCTCTGTGTACACACTTAACCCTGTGTACATCCTAACTCCATGTACACCCTAACTCCATGTACACACTTAACCCACGTACACCCTAACTCTGTGTAAACCTTAAGCCATCTACTCCCTAACCCTGTGTACACCTTAACCCACGTACACACTAACCCCGTGTACACCTTAACCCATGTACACCCTAACACCATATACACCTTAACCCATGTACACTTTAACCCCGTGTACATCTTAACCCTGTGTACACCCTAACCCCATGTACACCTTAACCCATGTAGAACCTAACCCCGTGTACACACTTAACCCATATATACACTAACCCCATGCACACCCTAACCCTGTGTACACTCTAACCTCATGTGTACCCTAATCCCGTGTACACACTTAACCATATACACTCTAACCCCACATACACCTTAACCCTGTGCATAACCTAACCCCATGTACACCCTAACTCTGCATACACCCTAACCCTGCATACACCCTAAACCTGTGTATGCCATAACCCTGTGTACACCCTAACCCCGTGTGCACCCTAACCCAGTGTACACCTTAACCCTGCATACATCCTAACGCCATGTACACCCTAACTCTGTGTACACCCTAACCACATTTACATTCTTACCCTGTGCACACACTAACCCTATGCACACCCTGACCCTCTGTACACCCTGACACTGTGCACACCCTGACCCTGTGCACACCCTAACCCTGTGTAGACTCACTCCCTGGAGAAAGTGAGGAGTGCAGATGCTGGAGGTCAGAGCTGAAAAATGTGTTGCTGGAAATGCACAGCAGGTCAGGCAGCATCCAAGGAGCAGGAGAATCGATGTTTCAGGGATGAGCCCTTCTTCAGCCCTTCCTGAAGGGGGTGATGTGGCTGAGTAGAGCCAGTGGAACGTACACAGCACAGGGTTCTCATGTTCACCTTGTAACTGAAAGAGTTAAGCAGAGCAACAAAACAGTTGCAAGCATTTACATCAGGATGAATCCATCCAGGGTTGAGGCAAAGTTTCCATGTTGGGATTTTCATCAGACCGTTCCTCCGAAATAAAACAAGAATAACAAGCTCCTGTTTTGGAAGGTATGCCAAAACAATTCTCAAAGCAGAGAGGTTTCGGCTGGGGACTGAGGTAGATGGTTCACTCACTTTCTGTTTGAATTCCTGGACAGTCCGGGAGGTGGAGGTGGGTGGGAGAGGGGGTTAGTTTGGTGGTGGTACGGGTGGGATGGATGTTTCCAGATCCACGCTCACTGAGCTTGGCCTGCAACAATTACCCTGCTAGTCCCACCAAAGGCAAGCGCCTACATATCATTCAGACTGGACAGCAGACTTGGCGAGTGAAGGATCATCTCATATAGTGGAGGCAGGCACTTTGTGTGGTTGGGCTGTGTGTTTATACAAACTGAGTTCCAAATCCGAGGTAATGTTTCGATATGCCCGAGTGGAGGGTGGTGTTTGGCGAAATGTTCCGTCCTGGTCATCAACTACCTCTTCAGATTGTGCGTAGATAGTAGATGTAAAAGTAATTCAAAAGGAAACAAGTTTAAGGGAAAGAAAGGGGAAGGAACGTTTTGAAAAGAATAGCTGTCTGTATCCATGTTGAGAATGAGCTGGACTTATTCCTGGCTCCTCCCCTCCCTGCTCCTGAGTGATTCAGAATATTCCCTTTAAATCATGCCTTGTATTTATTTAAATTGTAATCTCCGAGCAATGCCAAGAGACATTGACTCGGAGTGGCCAAGTGTTGATGTGGAAACGGAGGCTTGACAGGGATATAGCTACTGTTTCAGCACTCTGACACTACACAATGAAAACATCCCGTTCAAAGGCATGGTGTTGAAAGGGTTAAGTTACAGTGTGAATCACAGTTGTTGAGAGATGCCCTTTAGAATGCAAAATGGCTTTAGAAATGATCTCATTGACATAACCAGCTGTCTTTGAGATTTGTGTAGCCACAAGGGTCAATGGCCCAATATTTTTGCAGAGTTTTTTTTAAAAGAACTATATGCACAGTATTTGTGACTGAACTAGTTACAGTTCTGGTTCAGTTTGAACAGGAATGACCCATACTGCTTGGACACAGGTCTACACTTGGTTCTTATCAATCAGGAAACACTGGGTCAGGTCAGTCTCAAAATTGTGTTCTGTTTCCCTCCAGTTTTCATTTTTTCTCCCTCAGTCCCACACTGAAACTCCCGCAGAGTCAGAAATATCGAGCAGGCCAACACACAATTCAAATGTACTCCTTTGTCAGGCTGCAGAGGAGGAAAACTCTTTCTCAGTGAGCTAACTGCCCAGCTCCCCCTACTGTAAATGGCAGAAAAATCCTCACATTCCAAGGCCATTAGAGACAGGCTGGAAATGCCAGCATGGCCAGGAACACTAAACATCAGGACATGGTGGAATCTACCTGTTCAGAGAACACATTCTGCTATAGTTGGGACTTGAATCCTGGCCTCCTGGTCTAAAGGTAGGGACACTAGCACTGTACCACAATGACCTTGAAGCTCAATTGCAAAACCGACTGCTCAAACCATAGCCACCTGGTACAGGGTCAGCAACTTCAGATTTATTTCTCCTTGTTACAAGGGACTGGAACGTATTTAACATGGTTCCAGAGCCGGGATTGACAAGGTAGGGTCTGAATCCAAATCAATGAAGTTGGAATTCACTTTGACCTTTGACCTAGATTTTCACTCATCCCTGTTAAATCTCAGCAATGACTGTTCAGAAAACTATCTTGCATAAGAGATCAGTGGATTTCTTTGTCTCAATAGATACAGGCTGATCCTATTTCTCACTATATAACAGCAATCTTATTTTCCTGAAGTTGCTCTGAATTTTACATTGCGGTACTTGGGGGTTACGTTCCTGCCAATTCATTTTAGCAAATATTTCATTTGATAACACTGAGCAACAGATTGGTGCAACCACTATCAAGGACATATGGTGGATTAGTGTGCAAATTCAGAAACAAATACATTGCTGCAGTCTCAGTGAAGTCCCAACTATGATAAATTCATTTTCCCTGCACATTTTGAATAATCCCTGTTGCATCTCAGATGTACTTTCCAAACTTTATGGTTTGCCAGAGAGGAAGGAAACACATTCCCTTAATGCATTCTTAATTCTTAATGCATTCCTTTTATGCCAAGCAGTCCCCAGACGTTATTTCAACACGCAGTCTCTGATCACATTTGTGCTTCTTAAACTGAAAGAGATGACTAACAGAGAAAGAGAGATCACTGGAATTGTACCGCACTTTTTGCTGCTGATATCCAAGTAGGTCCAGCAAGAACAAACAAAAGCAATATCAAGTATTTGGCCTAAATTTGGTGCCAATTTATTGGGAACTTAAGCACCAATCTATGTTGTTCAATCTCAGCTCAGCCAGGGAAATTTGGGGTGTGATAATTTGCCTCCGTGACCCAGGATAGAGGAAAGAAAATCCTCTAGTTTGTTCAACAAAACCGGAAATTTCTGGAAAAGCTCAGCAGGCCTGGCAGCATTTGTGGAAAGAAATCACTCCTAACTTTTTTGGGTCCAGTAAATTCTTCAGAATTCTGAGGAAGGGTCATTCAACACAAAACATTAACATAGAACATTCCAGCACAGTACAGGTCCTTCAGCCCTTGATGTTGCGCTGACCTGTGAAACCAATCTGAAGCCCATCTACCCTACACTGTTCCATTCTCATCCATATGTCTATCCAATCACCATTTAAATGCCCTTAAAGTTGGTGAGTCTGCTACTGTTGCAGGCAGTGCATTCTACGCCATTTCTACTCTCTGAGTAAAGAAACTCCCTCTGATATTGGTCCTATATCTATCACGCCTCATTTTAAAACTATGTCCCCTCGTGCTAGCCATCACCATCTGAGGAAAAAGGTTCTCACTGTCCACCCTATCTAATGCTCTAATCATCTTGCATGTCTCTATTAAGTCACTTCTTAATCATCTTCTCTCTAACGAAAACAGCGTCAAGTCCCTCAGCCTTTCCTCATAAGACCTTCCCTCTATACCAGGCAATCTCTTGGTAAATCTCCTCTGCACTCTTTCCAAAGCTTCCACATCCTTCCTATAATGTGGTTACCAGAACATGTATGCAACACTCCAAGTGCGGCTGTACCAGAGTTTTGTACAGCTGTAGCATGACCTCATGGTTCCGAAATTCACCCCTCTACCAATAAAAGCCAACACACCGTATGCCTTCTTAACAATCCTATCACCCTGGGTTGAAACTTTGATTTCTCTCCACAGGGGATAGACTGGCCACTAATATCTCTACATGCCTATCAACTCCCACAGTCACCTTGACTCTACATCCTCACATCCTGCTTGCTGTAAAGACTCTATTCCATTCTCCTGGTTCCTCCATCTCCATTGCATCAGTTCCAAGGACAAGGTGAGGGGGTGGGGTGCTACTGAAATGTCTATCTTCTTCCTCAACTGAAGATTCCCCAGCACCATCAATGATAAGGTCCTCAGTCGGGTCTGACCCATCTCCCACAGTTTGGCCCTCACCCCCTCTCTTTCCTCCCACAGCAGTGACAAGCATCCCACCAGCACCGACAGCGAGAGGATCATTAGCCACCATTTCTGCTACCACCAGTGAGATGCCACCATCAGACACATATTCCCCTCCCTTCCCTTGTTCACTTTCTGCAAGAATTGTTCCCTCTGGGACACCCTATTCCATTCTCCCAGTTCCTCTGAATTCATTGCATCTGTTCCATTTAAAAGGGAACCTTTAAAATGCTCACCATCTTCCTTACTGCAAATGTGTTGCTGGTCAAAGCACAGCAGGCCAGGCAGCATCTCAGGAATAGAGAATTCGACGTTTCGAGCATAAGCCCTGATGAAGACCATCTGCAGACCTCATTTTTTACACCATCTTCCTCCCACAGTCCAAGTCAGGCCAGTTGAATTGGCCATGCTAAATTGCCCGTAGTGTTCAAGGATGTGTGTGGATTGGCCATGGGAAATACAAGGTCTGGGTGGGATGCTGTTCAGAGCGTTGGTGTGGACTCAATGGGCTGAATGGCCTACATCCACACTATGAACTAAAGTCTATCTTTGCTTTCCTCTGTGATGTGCACAGGCACTTTTGAGTATTTACAATCAGGGAATTACACAGTGAGAGCCCCCAGCAGACTCTATACAATGAGGCCTGTGCAGCATTAGTCAAGGCAGAAGTGGGTACTGCAGGTGCTGGAGATTAGAGTGATGCTGGAAAAGCACAGCAGGTCAGGCAGCATCCGAGGAGCAGGAAATTCGATGTTTCGGGAAAAAGCCCTTCATCAGGAATCAGCCCTCATTCCTAATGAAGGGCTTTTGCCCGAAACATCGATTTTCCTGCTCCTCGGATGCTGCTGTGCTTTTCCAGCACCACTCTAATCGTGACAGCATTAGACAAGCCTGTCATTAACATCAATTCTTCAGAAAGACCCTAACGGCAAAAATGTTAACATTTCTAATTACTTGAATGTTGTCAAGAATTGTGATGCATCACCTAATTGTTTTTGAAATAATTACAAAGCCACATGAGATAATTAAATTGTTTCACATTCAAGAAATAAAACAGAAAGTATCAGTGAAACTCAATAGGTCTCCGCAACATCTACGGAGAGAGAGAGAGAGAGAGAGAGAAAAGCAGAGTTTGCTGGAGTGTGGGTTCTGAAGACGAGGCATTGGGCATGAGCAAGCAAGGTGCTGTCACAGGAGCCTTAGTCACTGACCACAGCTGGTACACACTGCTGCTATTGTACAGCATTGAAAGGTAAAGCTACAAGCAGAAGCAGGCCATTTGGCCCTTCAAACCTGCTCCGCCATTCAATACGATCATTCAGTACAGGACATTGGTATGGCCACTGTTGGAATATTGCATGCAATTCTGGTCTCCTTCCTATCGGAAAGATGTTGTGAAGCTTGAAAGGGTTCAGAAAAGATTTACAAGGATGTTGCCAGGGTTGGAGGATCTGAGCTACAGGGAGAGGCTGAACAGGCTGGGGCTGTTTTCCCTGGAGCGTCGGAGGCTGAGGGGTGACCTTATAGAGGTTTACAAAATTATGAGGGGCATGGATAGGATAAATAGACAAAGTCTTTTCCCTGGGGTCGGGGAGTCCAGAACTAGAGGGCATAGGTTTAGGGTGAGAGGGGAAAGATGTAAAAGAGACCTACGGGGCAACCTTTTCATGCAGAGGGTGGTACGTGTATGGAATGAGCTGCCAGAGGAAGTGGTGGAGGCTGGTACAATTGCAACATTTAAGAGGCATCTGGATGGGTATATGAATAGGAAGGGTTTGAAAGGGTATGGGCCAGGTGCTGGTAGTTGGGACTAGATTGGGTTGGGATATCTGGTCGGCATGGACGGGTTAGACCGAAGGATCTGTTTCCATGCTGTATCTCTCTATGACTCTATGATCACGGCTAATCCTCTGTCTCAATGCCATATTCCTGCTATCTCCTAGACCCTTTGATGCAACATCTAGAGATGCATCTAGTTCTTGAATATACTCAGTGACCTGGTCTCCACAGCCTTCTGTGATACAGAATTCCAAAGTTCCCTACGCTGAGTGAAGAAATGTTTCCTCCTCTCAGTCCTGAATCGATTACCCTTTATCATGCGACTGTGTTCCTTGGTTCTAGACTTCCCAACCTAGGGGAAACCTCTTCTCTGCATTTAGTTTGTCCAATCCCTTTCACTCAGATCCCCATCTCTTCCCTCTAAACTGAAGTGGACACTGGCCAGTTGAACCTGGAAACAAGTTCGGGAAGATTGTTGATGGAGGGAGTAGATGTTTGTGGATGTGGTGCCAATCATGCGGCTGTTTTGTCCTGGATGGTGTCGAGCTTCCTGAGTGTTGTTGGGGCTGCACTGATCCAAAAGCGCAGCAGGTCAGGCAGCATCCAAGGAACAGGAAATTTGACGTTTCAGGCATAAGCCCTTCATCAGGGCTTATGCCCGAAATGTCGAATTTCCTGTTCCTTGGATGCTGCCTGACCTGCTGCGCTTTTCCAGCAACACATTTTCAGCTCTGATTGCCAGCATCTGCAGACTTCACTTTCTCCTCGCTGCACTGATCCAGGCAGGTGAAGAGTCCTATATCTGTTGTAATGTAGGAGTTACATGAGCAAATATTCATACAGCAATGTCTCACAATCAATGACAACATCATCTTTTTTAGAAGCTGGTGCAGAGATAAATATTGTCCGGGACACCTCAAGAGCTTCCTTGTTCTTCTACAGATAAGGCTGTGGGAACCCTTTACACTTGCTAGAGGCAGCCTCATCTGCTGCTCTTCTGAAACAGCAGTCCCTGTGTACTAGAAGTGTATTAGAAATTTTGAGAATGGATCTTGAATTCCCAATCTTCTGACTCAGAGACAAGAGGAAGTTGTCACAGCTGGAATGATCTGTGCTGTTCTCCTGGTGGGGAACAGTGCTCTCAAAGAATTTAAATACCTCTTTCAGCAGACAAATGGTTTGGATCCCAGCAAGCAAATTAACTAATTTATTTTCAAATAAGATAAAATGGGCAAAACAAAATGTGTTTCGGTTCATTTCACATCCTTGGTTTTGGAAAGATTTTTTACAGTAATCCAAAATAGGGGTGGCACGGTGGCTCAGTGGTTAGCACTGCTGCCTCACAGCACCAGGGTTCCAGGTTCTAATTCCAGCCTCGGGTGACTGTCTGTGTGGAGTCTGCACATTCTCCCTGTGTCTGCGTGGGTTTCCTCCCACAGTCCAAAGATGTGCCATGCCTAAATTGCCCAGTGTCAGGTGCATTAGTCAGAGGGAAATGAGACTGGGTGGGTTACTCTTTGGAGGGTCGGTGTGGACTTGTTGGGCCAAAGGGCCTGTTTCCACACAGCAGAGAATCTAATAGTCCAGGGTCTTTAAACAATTGATATTGTTTGCAGGTTAAGTATTGATCAAGTGACTGGGAAGAGCTGTGATGCAATGCCATGGCCTCGACCATACCAAGCTGATGGAGTCTCAGCTTTGTGTCTGCTCTGAAAGACAGCTCTTCTGACAATACAGCTTCAGGAGTACACTAGCCAGGAGGACTGGAGCACTATCCAATCAGGCAGCACCTTAACTAAACAAGCAAGACTGCAGAGTGCTGCAGTAGCCGAGGTCTGGGTATTCTTGTATATGAATCACAAAAGCGTGCAAGAACAACAAGTCATTAAGAAGGCAAATGAAATGTTGATCATTTTTTGTACGGAGCGTGGTGTCAGAGTGGCAGGAACTGCAGAGCAAATGCTGAGACTGCACCTGGGGGTTTTGGTCTCCTTCCTTAAGGAGGGACAAAGCTTCATTGGAAACAGTTCAGTGAAGGTTCACTAGAGTGATCAAAAACAAGCCCAAACCTGTGGGTGCTAGAAATGTGAAACACACACAGAAATTGCTGGAGAAACTCAGCAGGTCTGGCAGCATTCATGGACAGAGAAAGAGAGAAAGCAG
Source organism: Hemiscyllium ocellatum (assembly GCF_020745735.1). NCBI lineage: Eukaryota > Metazoa > Chordata > Chondrichthyes > Orectolobiformes > Hemiscylliidae > Hemiscyllium > Hemiscyllium ocellatum. Next base: position 79,663,641 of record NC_083418.1, read on the forward strand.
TATTCTGAGGAAGGGTCACCAGACCAAAAACGTTGACTCTGCTTTCTCTCTATGGATGCTGCCAGACATGCTGAGTTTCTCCAGCAATTTCTGTTTTTGTTCTGCTAGATTGATTCCTGGGCTGAAGTGTTTGTGTGATGAAGAAAATTTGGGCAGGTTGGCCCAATACTTTTTTGAGCTCAGAAGACTGACAGGTGGGCAGCACGGTGGCACAGTAGTTAGCACTGCTGCCTCACAGCACCAGACACCCGGGTTCAATTCCCACCTCAGGCGACTGACTGTGTGGAGTTTGAGTAAAAAGTGAGGTCTGCAGATGCTGGAGATCAGAGCTGAAAATGTGTTGCAGGTTAAAGCACAGCAGGCCAGGCAGCATCCAAGGAACAGGAAATTCGACGTTTCGGGCCAGAGCCCTTCATCAGGAATGAGGAGAGGGTGCCGGGCAGGCTCAGATAAAAGGTAGGGGGGAGGGACTTGGGGGAGGGGCGATGGAGATGTGATAGGTGGAAGGAGGTCAAGGTGAGGGTGATAGGCCGGAGTGGGGTGGGGGCGGAGAGGTCAGGAAGAGGATTGCAGGTTAGGAGGGCGGTGCTGAGTTCAAGGGAATCAACTGAGACAAGGTGCGGGGAGGGAAAATGAGGAAACTGGAGAAATCCGAGTTCATCCCTTGTGGCTGGAGGGTTCCCAGGCGGAAGATGAGGCGCTCTTCCTCCAACCGTTGTGTTGTTATGTTCTGGCGATGGAGGAGTCCAAGGACCTGCATGTCCTCGGTGGAGTGGGAGGGAGAGTTAAAGTGTTGAGCCACGGGGTGGTTGGGTTGGTTGGTTCGGGCGTCCCAGAGGTGTTCCCTGAAGCGTTCTGCAAGTAGGTGGCCTGTCTCCCCAATATAGAGGAGGCCACATCAGGTGCAGTGGATGCAATAGATGATGTGTGTGGAGGTGCAGGTGAATTTGGAATTTGTACATTCTCCCCGTGTCTGCGTGGGTTTCCTCCATGTGCTGAGGTTTCCTCCCACAGTCCAAAGATGTGCAGGTCAGGTGAATTGGCCATGCTAAATGGCCCATAGTGTTAGGTGAAGAGGTAAATGTATGGGTGGGTGGTGGGTTGGTGTGGACTTGGGCTGAAGGGCCTGTTTCCACACTGTAATTAATCTAAATAACATTGAAAGGTATAAGACTGAGGGTACTTGAAATGGTAAATGTCAAGGGAAATGTAGAACTGGGGAGGGGAGGGTTAGTGAGCTTAGTTTTAACATAAGGGGTCTCCCATCTAAGACGGATTTTGATTTAAGATTCAAGGTGGCGGGGAGGAGGAATTTCTTGTCTCAAAAATGTTGTTAGTCTTTGCAGTTCACTTCTACACCAAGCTGACTTAGTGTATATATTCAAAGCTGATTTCTGATTGACAAGGAGGTCAAAGGTTATTGGTAACAAGTGGGAATGTGGAGTTCATTTATTGAAAGGCAGAACAGATTGAATGGGCCGAAGGGACTACTGCTGCTCACATTTCTTACAAACTTAGATTTGTGTTTCATGCTTTGGAATGGTTCATTTAAACCACATTTTCTGAATGGGTTGGGAAAAATACTACCACCTGAGCTATTTATCTTTAAAATTCAAAAATTGTCTTTAATTCAGTGAATAGATGATTGTACCAACTGTAAGTGGGATGACTCCTAACCTTGATTTATTTTCATTTGAGAAAATAAATCATAAGCCCGAAACGTCGATTCTCCTGCTCCTTGGATGCTGCCTGACCTGCTGCGCTTTTCCAGCAACACATTTTCAGCTCTGATCTCCAGCATCTGCAGTCCTCACTTTCTCCATTGTGAGAATTAGGTCAAGTACATCAGATTTAGACTTGGGAGGGCTGATCAAAAGAGACTTTTAGTTCAGGCCAGCTATAAAACAATGTGTTTACGCAAGATTTAGACTTTATTAAGGCTATCACAGGTACATAAACATGTTACTTAACAAATGACAGTGGTAAGTCGTCATGTTCATTTTGAAAACTGCCCATTACCCTCTGATATACTGTCACACCTCACTCAATCTCTCTTCCTTGAAGGGTACATGCTGTTTTCATGAGATGTCTTTGTTTTATATCTTCCAGGATGCTGGTTCTTTATTGTAATAACATAATTAAATTTGGGTGACACTATTATCCTACTTCATGGCTGTACGATGACTCCATGCTGACTAGATTAAATTAGATTTAAATTAATCAGGCAAATGCGATTGATTTAGTCTGACACCATCTCTTTGCTTTGTTATTGACAGTCCAGTTTGCTGAACCACATTGTTATATCTTGACAAGGATTTCCAGACAAGATCGAGGCCTGATAGCTTGCTTGCTGAAACATCACTCTGCAATACTTCATTACTGACACACAACATTAAGCCAACGTTGAAGTGAACTTTCCCAATAAATTTTGCAAGTTGTGCCATTACATGGAATGCTATGTTAGCAAATGCACTTTAAGTTTATGGCAACTCAATTCTAACAATATTATCATGACAGAATGAAAATCTAATCAGCTCACATAAAATTTTATCAAAGTCTGAAGGCAAACCTAATGTGGAAAGCGGTTGCACCAGGGGCAGGATTTCTGGAGGACTGAGAGAGGCAAGGGATTGGATACAATGACAGGGAGCTGTGAGACATGATTGATCCCATAATAACCAGCCTAGTTAATAGAGTTAAGGTGTCACTTTGTATATCATCCCAATGATGATGGTTGGTGCCAGGGATAAGCAGTGTACCGGTAAAGAGGTGGGCACTATATGACTTTACAAAGTTTTAACAGGTATATCTGAAGATCAACCCTCAATGAAGTGTTAACCAATTTATTTTCAAGTTTCTTTTTCCAAGCAAAGGTCAAACTACTTTTGTTGGTGGTGGGAAATGTGTCCTGTACATACAGCTATGCCTTAGAAACATTGTGACTTGGTTCATCTCATTTTCGTTTCATACAAACTGCAGTCCCTGTTGATGAAAGAATATTGCCTGTGGAAACATCATTGCGAATACCTAACCTTAGTTACAAGGCAAAATGCAACCAGGACACAGGGAACAGAAACATACCTTTCTCCTGTGAAAACACCAACAGGCCTTTGTCCTCACACTGTGTAAGACACAGACTGTCCTGACTGTGAAACCTGCAGTGATTTCTGCGTCCTGAATATTGATTTTATTTATCATCAGAACATTCAAAGAGCATCAGAGCAAGTTATTTCATATAGACAGATTTCTAAGTTACAGCCCTTGCGTATTGCCTTGGATTTTGAAAGATTGACATTAAGGGAATGGAAGAGTGACTTGAAATCCTCCTATTCAATTTGATTTGATTTATTGTTGTCACGTGTACCTAAGTACAATGAAAAGTTTTGTTTTGCATGCAGTACCTGCAGATCATAGCAAACAAGGATTTACAGATCATAGGGCACTCAGACAGAGTGAGGTACACAGGGTGACAGTTGCACAGGAAGTGTGAAGGACTCAGGTCAACATTAGAGTTGAAGTTAATGAGGTCCATTTAACAATCTAATAACAGCAGGGAAGAAGCTGTTCTTGAACCTGCCGGTCTGCGTGTGTTTAAGCTTCTGCATCTTATGCCCAATGGGAGAGGATGGATGACGGTATAACTGGGGTCTTTGATGACATTGGCTATCTTTCTGCAGGAACACAAATTGTAGATGGAATCCATCGATGGGAGGTTGGCTGTGTGATGGTCTGGGCTGTGTTCACAACTCTCTGTAGTTTCTTACAGTCCTGGACAGAGATGTTGCTGTACCAAACCATTAAGCACCCAAACAGTATGGTTTCTGTGGTGTATCTGCAGTATACTGGACAGTATGGTTTCTATGATGTTCCTGCAGTATACTGGACAGTACGGTTTCTGTGGTGTATCTGCAATATACTGGACAGTACGGTTTCTATGGGGAGAAAGTAAGGACTGCAGATGCTGGAGATCAGAGCTGAAAATGTGTTGCTGGAAAAGCGCAGCAGGTCAGGCAGCATCCAAGGAACAGGAGATTCGACGTTTCTTGGATGCTGCCTGACCTGCTGCGCTTTTCCAGCAACACATTTTCAGTACGGTTTCTATGGTGTATCTGCAGTATACTGGACAGTATGATTTCTGTGGTGTATCTGCAGAATTCAACAATAAGTTTTGTAGAATTCCAGAAAGTAGCAAGCATTGACACAGGCCATTCAGCCCACTTAGTTTGTGTACTGTTTATGCTCCATGTCATTTTCCCTCATCCCTTTTCAGATAAGCATACCGTCATGTCAAGGAAATGCAGAGAATGTCTGTGACTAGCAGGTGCAGAACACTACTTCAAACTGAATGGGACACACTGAGAGGGTTTGAACTGAAATTCAACATTCGATATGATTTGATCTTATTGTCATGGGTAGTCAAGTACAAAAATACAGGAGTATGGTGAAAAGTGTATAATGTCGCCTTCTTAGGTACAAGTACCTTGGCACAGAATTTTAGGAACAATGTAGAAAGAAAGAACAAAGTTCGAAGTTAAACATTGATGGTATTCAATAGTGGAAGTCACTTTCAGGAGATTGAAAGTATGAACTGGAGCTTTTATTTTCATTGCTACTGTCTATGAAAGTAACTACAGATCCAAAACAAAAATTACATTAAAATGTGCAATTTTAGCATTGAGAGAAAAACAATAGAGCCAAATGCTATTTTGTAAATTAAAATTTAAATGATTGTTTCAGATTTCAAAGCAGCTGAGGCTGGTGATTCATCCAGTAATTGCTGTAATGTTTGTGTTTTAATCAGATGTGCATATCTGAACTGAAAGTCAGTTCTCTACAAGGAAGCCAGGCTCTGCTCTGATGACAGTGGTCAGCAGAAGTACCGATGATGGTGCCTGGAAAGCCACATTGCAATGAAGCTCATTCCTTTACTCCTGAGCTTTCCCTCGCAGTATCCTCACAGCCTCAGCAACGTCTGCACTTGAATCACTTCCTTTCAATGTGGGGTTTATTTATCACTCCCCCCCACCACCCGCCCCCTCCACCAACCACAATGAGCAAGCTGCTCTTAAGCTTAATTCTCCTGACCCCTTAATGCAGTCGGATATTGTCGCCTTAATCTTTTTTCTTCCATCCCATTTGTGGTTTGACTTTTTTCTCTCTTCTAGTTCCTTTTCTCTTCCTTTCTCATTCTATAGGCTCTCTCCAGGCCCCACATTCCTCAGTTCTTCCTTGCATTAGTAGCTCAGCACAAAGGTTTCCCAGTGTTAGGGGATTAGTCATTGAGGAGATTGTGACAACAAACTGCATAACTTTGTGCATAGGAGTATGTGAGGTTATGTGCTGGTGTGTGAAAGGGAAATTGAGAGCGGGCAGAGACAAAAACTAAAGGCATGGGAAAGGAAATGTTCGGCAGAAAACATGAAAAAGAAAGATATGATACACTTAATGAACATCGATATGAGAAGGAATGAATAGTGGAGGTAAAGTAAAAACTAAAGAGTCAAAAATGAATTGAGAAGAATGAAAGATTACAAACTGATGCTGGGCAGACTTCCCATGTCTCCAATATTGGGAAGGACTTGGGAGGCTAACTGGAAATAAATCATTCAACATTATCTCCTAACTACTGCGGTCATGTGTACTGCACACATGCCATCTCAGCTGTCATCTCACACATCCTCAGCCCCATCCAGTACAAAGTCCCTGGGTGTCACATTGGATTGTGTTTGATTTTCTCAGAGTAAACCCCATCAAATTCAAAAGTGGTTTTAGCTTTCTGGTCTGCTCCGTTGTGTGCCATTATGCTTTACAGGGTGGGCAAGAGGAGAAGAGGCACGACAGCAAGGATAGCTGTGAAGTCAAGTCACTCACTCTCTGTGACTCGGTCCCAGTGCTGTTTAATGGCTCCGTTGTCTCAGCGAGCTTATGTACAATGTGCGCTGGTCCACATTTAGTCAGTTGGCCGGGTAAGCCTGTTGCTGCATGGGAGGAACAGACAGCTCTTGTGTCGCAGCACAATGTCTGAAGGATGCCTCCCATTAATTGGCCACCCACCAATTCCACAACGAGGAGGGAGATGAATGAAGGTGTTTTGGGTGAATAGTGGAAAATAACTGATGACTGAAGAAGATAACCAGTTTAAAAGGAATCAAACGAAACTGAAAATGACCAACCCATGGCAGTAAATGCAAACGAAATGTGTGAACAAAATGCAGAGATTTAAAAATAGAATGAAACAAAATGATCTGGTCGAGAGGAAACATCCAGTGGAGTCAGTACAGAGTTAAGGATATACTGGGTCATCACCTTGTGTTTCTAAGCCTTATGTGATCCGTCTGCCAGTCCAGTGACACTGTAATTCCTGACTGTATCATGAGAAAACATTAAGAATATCAAATGTTGAATTGTTTCAGAAAGTTAGTTATCAGAAATTTTACAAAAAACAAAAGAACTGCGGGTGCAATAATCAGAAACAAAAACAGAAGTTGCTGGAAAAGCTCAGCAGGTCTGGCAGCATCTGTGAGAGAGAAATCAGAGTGAATGCTTCTTAGTTCTGAGGAAGGGTCACTTGACCCCAAATGTTAACTCTGTTTCTCTCTCCACAGATGCAGCCAGACCTGCTGAGCTTTTCCAGCAATTTTGATTCTTGCATCCAGAATTGAAATATTTGTTGACAACAGGTTAGTCTGAGGTCTCATCCACATGGAGTAGTCAGTAGGTGTAATGTTGTCAAGACTGTGCCAACAATATCCCTATAGCCGTGGTGTTCAGGCTTTAAGCTGACATCAAGAAAAATGCTTAATACCAGGTTCCCATGACACACCCAAATACATTGCAGCAAAAGTGCTGTGTGATGTTGTAACAATATAATATAGTAAATGGGATGGATGAAATATCACAAAAATAAAATCCAGTACAAAGAAATGCCATAAAATAAGAGCAAAGGTTAAAATAGTTCCAGTGCTTCTGAATGCAGAAATATTCCTCAAAACAATGATCTTATCTTGAATGTAATAGTGCAACATCAAAGTAAAACACATTGGCACCTCTGAAGTTGAAAGGTGAATTTCAGAAACTGTGTCCTCAATAATAAATAATTGTTTTTAGACTTAAAGATGGGATGCTCAGCACTAATTACATAAATGCTACTTGTTTAAAACAGTTAGAGACAAAAAAAAACTGCTGATGCTGGGTTGCAAGGTAGACAAGCTGGAGGCTGGAAGACATTGGAGACTGGTTAGCAAGGTTAGATCTCACGGAATATAGGGAGAACTAGCCATTTGGATATAGAACTGGCTCAAAGGTAGAAGACAGAGGGTGGTGGTGGAGGGTTGTTTTTCAGACTGGAGGGCTGTGACCAGTGGAGTGCCACAAGGATCAGTGCTGGGCCCTCTACTTTTTGTCATTTACATAAATGATTTGGATGTGAGCATGAGAGATACAGTTAGTAAGTTTGCAGATGACACCAAAATTGGAGGTGTAGTGGACAGCAAAGAGGGTTACCTCAGATTACAACAGGATCTAGACCAGATGGGCCAATGGGCTGAGAAGTGGCAGATAGAGTTTAATTCAGATAAGTGCGAGGTGCTGCATTTTGGGAAAGCAAATCTTAGCAGGACTTATACACTTAATGGTAAGGTCCTAGGGAGTGTTGCTGAACAAAGAGACCTTGGAGTGCAGGTTCATAGCTCCTTGAAAGTGGAGTCGCAGATAGAGAGAATAGTGAAGAAGGCGTTGGTATGCTTTCCTTTATTGGTCAGACTATTGAATACAGGAGTTGGGAGGTCATGTTGTGGCTGTACAGGACATTGGTTAGGCCACTGTCGGAATATTGCGTGCAATTCTGGTCTCCTTCCTATTGGAAAGATGTTATGAAACTTGAAAGGGTTCAGAAAAGATTTAAAAGGATGTTGCTAGGGTTGGAGGATCTGAACTACAGGGAGAGGCTGAACAGGCTGGGGCTGTTTTCCCTGGAGTATCAGAGGCTGAGGGGTGACCTTATAGAGGTTTACAAAATTATAAGGGGCATGGATAGGATAAGTAGACAAAGTCTTTTCCCTGGGGTCGGGGAGTCCAGAACTAGAGGGCATAGGTTTAGAGTGAGAGGGGAAAGATATAAAAGAGACCTAAGGGGCAACTTTTTCACACAGAGGGTGGTACGTGTATGGAATGAGCTGCCAGAGGATGTGGTGGAGGCTGGTACAATTGCAACATTTAAGAGGCATTTGGATGGGTATATGAATAGGAAGGATTTGGAGGGAAATGGGCCGGGTGCTGGCAGGTGGGACTAGATTGGGTTGGGATATCTGGTCAGCATGGACGGGTTGGACCAAAGGGTCTGTTTCCATGCTGTATATCTCTATGACTCTATGACTCTATAACACAGCAAGCCAGGCTGCATCAGGAGGTGGACAAGTTGATGTTTCGGGTGTAACCCTTCTTCAGGACCTTGTTTAAAGACAGCAATGAGATGTAGGATTGCCAGTCCTGTTACTTCAAGATCCACCAACCTATTTTGTGGACAGGGCTAGTGGACAGGGCTAGAGGACAGGGCTGGTGGACAGGGCTAGTGGACAGGGTGAGTGGACAGGGCTAATGGACAGGGCTAGTGGACAGGGCAAGTGGACAGGGCTAATGGACAGAGTGAGTGGACAGGGCAAGTGGGCAGGGCTAATGGATGGGGTGAGTGGACAGGGCTAATGGACAGGGCTAGTGGACAGAGTGAGTGGACAGTGCTAGTGGACAGGGCTAATGGATGGGGTGAGTGGACAGGGCTAATGGACAGGGCTAGTGGACAGAGTGAGTGGACAGGGCGAGTGGGCAGGGCTAATGGACAGGGATAGTGGACAGGGCTAATGGACAGAGTGAGTGGACAGGGTGAGTGGACAGGGCTAATGGATGGGGCTAATGGATGGGGCTAATGGATAGGGCTAATGGACAGGGCTAGTGGACAGGGCTTATGGACAGAGTGAGTGGACAGGGTGAGTGGGCATGGCTAATAGATGAGGCTAATGGATAGGGCTAATGGACAGGGCTAGTGGACAGAGTGAGTGGACAGTGCTAGTGGACTGGGCTAATGGACAGAGTGAGTGGACACAGCTACTGGACAGTGCTAGTGGACAGGGCTAATGGATAGGGTGAGTGGACAGGACTACTGGACAGTGCTAGTGGACAGGGCTAATGGACAGGGCTAGTGGACAGAGTTAGTGGACAGGGCTAGTGGACAGACCTAGTGGTTGGGGAACCATATTTCTCATGTTAAACCTAAATTTGAGCTACACAGAGAAAGAAGAGTTGTTGACACAGTTTTGATGGGAAATGGTTTTGGATACTGGGGGCAAGTTTTCCTTTTAAACACAAACAGCAAAAGACAGAGATGACCAATTTGAATAAAATGAGACCACTGTGTTTCCTCGCTTAGTTGCTTTACTTTTCTCCTTAATATCTTCAGTTCCTGCCATTTCTTACCGTAGCCTCAGCTTGACTTGCAGGGCTTGGTTGAATAATCCAGTGTTGATACAGCGTGTGTGACACAACAAGGGATTGACAGCACTTTACAAGGAACGCATGGACAAAATCTGGCCAACTATTTGCTACAATACTGAGATAGTAACTGTAAAAGGCATTAAGACAGTAAAATGCTGGATCAAAAGGAGACCATTGAGCCCATCAAGTCTGCTCCACCCCACAAAAAAATTAGAGAGAGTCATGAACACACTCCAGCCCTTCCCACAAACCAACCTTCCACCCATTGACTCTGTCTACACTTGCCACTCCCTTCAGGAAAATAGCCAACATCATCAAAGACCCCCTCCCACCTCAGTTATACTCTCTTCCATCCACTTCCACTGGGCAGAAGATATAAAAGTTTATAAACATGTACAAACAGATTCAAGAACAGCTTCTTCCCTGCTGTTATCAGACTTTTGAACAGACCTCTCAAATGCTAATTCTGATCTCTCTCTCTCTCTCTGCACCTTCTCTGTAGCTCTAACACTGTATTCTGCACTCTGTTCTATAACTCTGATGTACTTGGCATGGGATAATCTACCTGAATAGCATACTAAACCACACCTTTCACTGTATCTTGGTATATATGACAACAATAAATCAAATCAAATCATTCAATGAGATCATGTGTGATTGATATTTATCAACTCTACTGTCTTTTCTCCATGATCCATGATTCCCTCGCTGACCTTGACAACTCAGCCTTGACAGCCCTCTGCAGTAAAGAATTCTACAGATTCACTGTGCTCTGAGAGAAGAGATTCCTCTTCATCTCTGTCTTAAATGTATGCTGACACACTCTGACAGTTTTCTCCGTGGTCCTAAAAGGCCAATTTCCTCACCCTCTCTCCATAACACAGACCCTCCATATCTGGGATCAACCCAGTGACCTTCCAATCTCTCCAGTAGCAGCATATCTCTCCTTAGGTAAGAGCCCAAAGCTTTTTAAAGTATTCCCGCTGTAATCTGACGATCTTCCATAATTGCTAACATCTCCTCTTTAGGAACCTCAATCCCATCTAGTCCAGTAGCCTGTGTCTTAGTATTCTCCTCAACAACGTTGTCTTTGTCAGTGGTGAATACTGATGACAAATATTCATTCAGCACATCCCCCATCTCCTCTGACTCCACACACAATTTCCCACTACTGTCTTTGATTGGCCCTAATCTTACTCTAGTCATTCTTGTATTCCTGATAAATCTATGGAAAGCCTTAGGGTTTTCCTTGATGCTAGCCGACAAAGACTTTTCATGCCCCCTCCTGGCTCTTCTTAGATCCCTCCTTAGGTCTTTCCTGGCTAACTTGTAACTCTCAAGCACCCTAACTGAGCGTTCACACCTCACCCTAACATAAGCCTCCCTCTTTCTCTTGACAAGAGATTCAACTTCTTTGGTAAACCACGGCTCCCTTGCTTGACTACTTCCTCCCTGTCTGACAGGTTCATACTTATCGAGGACATGCAGTAGCCGTTCCTTGAATAAGCTTCACATTTCAATTGTGCCCTGCAGTTTCCTTCCCCAACCTATACATCCTAAATCTTGCCTAATCATATACAATTGCCCTTCCCCCAGCTATAACTCTTGCCCCCTGGTGTATACTTGTCACTTTCCATCACTAAAGTAAACATAATCGAATCTTGGTCACTATCACCAAAGTGCTCACTTACCTCCAAATTTAATACCTGGCTGGGTTCATTACCCAGTACCAAATCCAAAGTGGCCTCGCCCCTTGTTGGTCTGTTTACATACTCTGTCAGGAAACCCTCCTGCACACATTGGACAAACACTGACCCATCTAAAGTACTTAAACTATAGTATTCCCAGTCAATATTGGGGAAGTTAAAGTCCACCATAACAACTACATTGTTACTCTCATTCCTATCAAGGGTCATCTTTGCTATCCTTACCTCTACATTCCTGGAACTATTTGGAGACCTATGGAAAATTCCCAATAGGGTGACCTCTCCTTTTCTGTTTCTAACCTCAGCCCAAACTACCTCAGTAGACAAGTGCTCAAATGTCCTTTCTGCCACCATAATACTGTCCTTGACTAACAATGCCCCCACCCTCACCCCAACCGTTTTACCATCTTCTCTGTTCTTGCTGAAATGTCTAAATCCCGGAACCTGCAATAACCATTCCTGTCCCTGCTCTATCCATGTCTCTGAACTGGCCACAACATCAAAATCCCAAGTACCAACCCATGCTGCAAGTTCACCCACCTTATTCCAGCTGCTCCTGGCCTTGAAGTAGACATATTTCAATCACCTTTCTGCTTGCCAGTGAATTCTTGCGACCTTGAAACCTTATTTCAGACCTCACTACTCTCAACCTCCTGTACACCCGAACTACAATTTGGGTTCCCACCCCCCTGCTGAATTAATTTAAACCCATCCATTAGCAAATCTTCCCCCCCCCCCCCAGGATGTTGGTACCCCTCTGATTCAGGTATAGACCATCCTGTTTGTAGAGGTCCCACCTTCCCTAGAAAGAGCCCCAACTATCCAGGAATCCAAAACCCTCCCTCCTGCGTCATCCCTGTAGCTACGTGTTCAACTCCCCTCTCTCTATTCCTCGCCTCGCTAGCACGTGGCACAGGTAACAAACCAGAGACAACAACTCTATTTGTTCTAACTCTAAGCTTACACCCTTGCTCCCTGAATTTCTGCTTTAAATCCCCATTCCTTTCCCTACCTATGTCGTTGGTGTCTACGTGGATTAGGAGTCGGAGCTGCTCCCCCTCCCCCTCCCCCTCAAGGATCATGAAAACACGATCAGAGACAACACAAGCCCTGGCACCTGGGAGGGAACACACCAACCATGAGTCTCTCTTGTCCCCACAGAACCTCCTATCTGTCCCCTAACTATGGAGTCCCCAATGACTAATCTCTGCTCCTCTCCCCCTTTCCCTTCTGAGCAACAGGGTCAGACTCTGTGACAGAGACCTGGACCCCATGTCTTACCCCTGGTAGGTTGTCCACCACCCCTCCCCCCTCCACCCCCAATATTATCCAAAATGGTATAGTTGTTATTGAGGGAATGGCCACAGGGGATCCCTGCATTGCCTGCTGGTTCCCTTCCTGTCCCCTGACTCTAACCCATCTGCTTTTTTGTTTCACTTGAAGTGCGACTGCCTCCCTGTAACTCCTCTCAATAACCCCCTCTGCCTCACGAATGAACCAAGGTTCATCCAGCTCCAGTTCCCTAACGCAGTTTTTGAGGAGCTGGAGTTGGGTGCACTTCCCACAGATGAAGTGGCGACCCTTATATTCCACATTCTGCAGGAGGAACATTCAACTGACCTAACCTCCATTCCCTCGATTCTAAATCCCCAATGACATGACTGAAATCTAAAACAAAATAAAAACTAGTAATTTTACCAATTAGGCGCACAGAATATTTTTTAGCAATTCTGGAAAATGTGAAAATAAATAAGTCCCCTGGGCCCGATGGCATTTATCCTAGGATTCTCTGGGAAGCCAGGGAAGAGATTTCAGAGCCTTTGGCTTTGATCTTTATGCTGTCATTGTCTACAGGAATAGTGCCAGAATACTGGAGGACAGCAAATGTTGTCCCCTTGTTCAAGAAGGGGAGTAGAGACAACCCTGGTGATTATAGACCAGTGAGCCTTACTCTGGTTGTGGGTAAAGTATTGGAGAAGGTTATAAGAGATAAGATTTATAATCATCATGTTAGGAATAAGTTGGTGAGGGATGGTCAACACAGTTTTGTGAAGGGTAGGTCATGCCTCACAAACCTTGAGTTCTTTGAGAAGGTGACCACACAGGTGGATGAGAGTAAAGCAGTTGATTTGGTATATATGGATTTCAGTAAAGTGTTTGATAAGGTTCCCCACAGTCAGCTATTGCGCAAAATATGAAGGCATGGGATTGAGGATGATTTAGTGGTTTGGATCAGAAATTGACTAGCTGAAAGAAGACAGAGGGTGGTGATTGATGGGAATGTTCATCCTGGAGCTCAGTTACTAGTGGGATACCACACGGATCTGTTTTGGGGCCACTGCTGTTTGTCATTTTTATAAACGATCTGGATGAGGGCGTAGAAGGAAGGGTTAGTAAATTTGCAATGACACTAAGGTCGGTGGAGTTGTGGATAGTGCTGAAGGATGTTTTAGGTTACAGAGGGACATAGATAAGCTGCAAAGCTGGGCTGACAGGTGGCAAATGGAGTTTAATGCGGAAAAATGTGAGGTGATTCACTTTGGAAGGAGCAACAGGAATAAAGAATACTGGGCTAATGGTAAGATTCTTGGTAATGTGTAGATGAGCAGAGAGATCTCGGTGTCCATGTACATAGATCCCTGCAAGCTGCCACCCAGATTGATGGGGTTGTTAAGAAGGCGTACGGTGAGTTAAGTTTTATTGGTGGAGGGACTGAGTTTCGGAGCCATAAGGTCATGCTGCAGCTGTACAAAACTCTAGTGCGGCCGCACTTGGAGTATTGCATACAGTTCTGATCACCGCATTATAGGAAGGATGTGGAAGCTTCGGAAAGGCTTCAGAGGAGATTTACCAGGATTTTGCCTGGTATGGAGGGAAGGTCTTATTAGGAAAAGCTGAGGGAACTAAGGCTATTTTTGTTGAAGAGAAGAAGGTTGAGAGGTGACTTAATAGAGAGATATATGATAATCAAGGGGTTAGATAGGGTGGACAGTGAGAGCCTTTTTCCTCGGATGGTGATGACTAGCATGAGGGGACATAGCTTTAAATTGAGGGGTGTTAGAGGTAGGTTCTTTACTCAGAGAGTAGTAGAGGTGTGGAATGCCCTGCCTGCAACAGCAGTAGACCTGCCAACTTTAAGGACATTTAAATGGTCATTTGATAAACATATGGATGAGAATGAAATGGTGTAGGTTGGGGGTTACGGTTAGGGATGAAGGGGTCAACCTTTTAGGACTGAGACGAGAAGAAATATCTTCACCCAGAGAATGGGGAGCCTGTAGAATTCACTTGGGTGAGATCTGAACATTATATGTTTTCAAGAAGGAGGTAGATACAGCTCTTATAGATCAGGGGAGCAAGGGATACGGGGGTGGGGGAAGGCTGGAAGACAATATTGAGTTCAATGAATAGCTGTGATCACATTGAATAGGGGAGCAGGATTGGGGAGGGGAGGTCAAGTGGCCTACTCCTTCTCCTATCCTCTGTGTTCCATGTTTACAGCCATCCCATCCTCTCGAAATCTCTGCTACTCGGTCCCCAGTGCCCACTGTTCAGCCACATCTTGTCATTATTCAGTTGGGACACATCACATACAGGTAAACAATGTGACAAATCCACACATGAGCTTCGATTGACAGACAGGGAGACTGAACATGGAGCAAGTGGTTCCAGGCTGTGGTTTGTCCATACACCTCCCACCCACCCCTTCCATGGTCACCTTGGTAATCCTGAATGGTTTGCTGCACACAGCTCCCCTCGACAGGAATCAGGGAGTGGGGAGTAAGTGGTGAGGGGGGTGTCCGTCAGCTCCTGTCGGTCTCTAACATGTGGCACAGCTGAGTACTGACACGGACAAGGAGAGCTCACTCCACCTCCGCCTTAATGATCTTCACCCGCCACTAACTCGCTGCAGAGCTTCCATTTACCCGGGGCCTCACATCTCACATGTCGCCTCATTGTCAGCTCCACTCGTGCACAGCACAGTACCCCAGAGCGATGTGAGACTCTCCCTGCCTGGAGCAGTCTGGAGGGACCCCACCCCAGAGCGATGTGAGACTCTCCCTGCCTGGAGCAGCTTGGAGATACCCCCACCCAGGTCGGTATGAGACTCTCCCTGCCTGGAGCAGTCTGGAGGGACCCCACCCCAGAGCGATGTGAGACTCCCCCTGCCTGGAGCAGTCTGGAGGGACCCCACCCCAGAGCAATGTGAGACTCTCCCTGCCTGGAACAGTCTGGAGATACCCCCACCCGAGAGCGATGTGAGACTCTCCCTGCCTGGAACAGTCTGGAGGGACCCCACCCCAGAGCGATGTGAGACTCCCCCTGCCTGGAGCAGTCTGGAGGGACCCCACCCCAGAGCAATGTGAGACTCTCCCTGCCTGGAACAGTCTGGAGATACCCCCACCCCAGAGCGATGTGAGACTCCCCCTGCCTGGAGCAGTCTGGAGGGACCCCAGCCCAGAGCGATGTGAGACTCTCCCTGCCTGGAGCAGTCTGGAGGGACCCCACCCCAGAGCGGTGTGAGACTCTCCCTGCCTGGAGCAGTCTGGAGGGACCCCACCCCAGAGCGATGTGAGACTCTCCCTGCCTGGAACAGTCTGGAGGGACCCCACCCCAGAGCGATGTGAGACTCCCCCTGCCTGGAGCAGTCTGGAGGGACCCCACCCCAGAGCAATGTGAGACTCTCCCTGCCTGGAACAGTCTGGAGATAGCCCCACCCCAGAGCGATGTGAGACTCCCCCTGCCTGGAGCAGTCTGGAGGGACCCCACCCCAGAGCGATGTGAGACTCTCCCTGCCTGGAGCAGTCTGGAGGGACCCCACCCCAGAGCGGTGTGAGACTCTCCCTGCCTGGAGCAGTCTGGAGGGACCCCACCCCAGAGCGATGTGAGACTCCCCCTGCCTGGACAGTCTGGAGATAGCCCCACCCCAGAGCCAGAGTATCAGGATTCCCATCATCTGCTCCGTGCTGACCCTGGTTATAGCCCATGCAGCAGTTTGGTGAAAGTACCACCTTAGCCAAGTGACCGACACACTACGTCCAAACCGAGCGCCCGCAGCATCCGTCACAGACCAACAGCAACCATTCCCCTTCCTGTTGCACTCAGATCAAGTGCATCGTCACATTCCATGATATGGAGGTGCCAGTGTTGGACTGGGGTGGGCAAAGTCAGAAGTCGCATGACACCAGGTTTATTTGAAATCAAAAGCTTTTGCAGCGCTGCACCTTCATCGGTCACCTGGTCTTCACCTGGTGGAGGAGCTACCCTCCAAAAGATAAACCTGTTGGACTATTACCTGGTGTCATGTGACTTCTGACTTCAAGAAAGTGCTCCATACATTTCCTAGGCTAAAGGGATTAAAGGGAATGAAAGTGAAAGCAGGAACAGAGGGCTGAGCTGGATGATCAGCCATGATCATGTTGAATGGGTTAGCAGTGTTTAAGGGCTGAATAGCCTACTCCTGCTCTTATTTTTCTGTGTTTTTATGGCAAAACATCTGGAATCAGAGTTCGCCAACCAATCAATTTTCCCGACTCAAACAGGAAAAATGTTAATTTCTGGTTATTCTGGTTTTTCTTGCGAATTGTCCGGGTGCATGAAAGATGAAAAGCTTTAATAAACTGTATCTCAATTCCCTCAGTACTCACATCCTGCACGACCAAGAGATTATTGTATAAAACCAACTGTTTGTCGGGGTTTGATGCACATTAAAAGTGAGCAAGACTTTGGGATATTGAGAAAGGCAACGCATTGCTGTTAACCAAGTGGGAGCAGTTTCGAATCCCATCATAAACTCCATTACTGGTTCAGTCAACATCCACTATAAAGAAATAATTGCAACAAAGGTTCCTGGATTGTGATCAGGAACAAGATTCCTGGAAATTGGTTCCTTTCAGATTGTAAACACCAACCAATTAATGGCTGGATTTTAGAAAATTTACAAAACATCTTTTAATTGATGAAATTTGAGGAGCAAGAATGGAGTTGGAACATGCTGAATTTTTAATTGATGAGAATTAAGAGCTAACCATAGTTACAGACATTAATATTTGGGGGCTATGAGTAATTGGTCTGTTATTTGAATATATTTGGTAATATTTCCCAAGGGATTAAACATTGCAACATTATAATGCAACTTGTAACGAAATGAAGCTGTGATTGTGAAAATGTTTATCGCGGAATTGATATTAAAAAAAACTATGACGTGAGATCAGTGTATGACAGGCTCTGAATTGGAAGATCAAAGTATAGGATCAGCTTGGACTGAGTGAAGAAACAGCAAGGAACAGCAAAGATTGGCAGGAGTGAGAGAGGTCACCCAACAGCAATGATAATGTCAAGCATGGGGGAAATTTGGGAAATTAGAGGTGCGTGTAAGAAGGGTAAGTCAGCAACCATTGGGAAGATAAACCTGTGTATAAACTCTCTAAACCTAACTAGGACTATTGCTGTGTAGGATGACTTCCTGGGATGGAGATGAAATGTTGTTCTCGAATGTTGAGGAATCAATCAGAGGATGAGCTATTATTTATTTAGCATTGCAGAATGATGGGGGTCAGTTGGCTGGATGGCTGGTTTGCAGGATTCTGACAGAGTGGGTTCAATTCCCATGCTGGCTGAGGTCATCATAAAGCACTGCCCTTCTCAACCTCACCCCTCACCTCCAGGCTGCTCTCCAGTGAGACAGCAGCTCTGAGGGATTATGGTGACTTTACCTATTGTGCAATGATGCAATGTTAATTAATAATTCCTTTGTTAGAGAAAGAATGACCATAATAAGAAAGAATTTTACAGTAAGTGGAAAAAGTAGGGTTTTCAATTTCAAAAAAAGGAAACTACAAAGGAATGAGGGCAAAACTGGCTGTGGGAGATCAGAAAGCTACATTAAATGATATGACAGCAGATAAGCATTAGTAAGTATTTAAAGAAATAAAACATGGTTTACAACATACTTAAATCCCTTCGAAGATCAAAACTCAGCAAGAATGTTGGTCGAACATGCTGACAAGAGAAGTTAAAGATTGCTCAGAGGAACAGGCTTATAAAATTGCCAAAAAAATGAGTAGACCTGAGGAATTTGAGCATTTTAGAATTCAGCATAATCGGGCCAAGCTACTGATTAAGAAAGGGAAAATGGAATTTGGAAGTTGTGAGAAACATAAAAATGGACTGTAAAAGCTTCTATAAGTGTGTTAAAACAGGGGCAAAGATATCTGTGATTTTCCTGGAGACGGACTGCAAAACTTGGAAGAGGAATAAGGAAACAACAGAAAAACTAAACAATACTTTGAGCAGAGCCTAACTGGGGTCTGAGTGACACGGCCAATAGTAAGAAGTGTGACGAGGCTGATCTCAGTTTGAGTTGAGATCAGTGTGGTGCTGGAAAAGCGCAGCAGGTCAAGCAACATCCGAGGAGTAGGAAAATCAATGTTTCAGGCAAAAGCCTGATCAGACATCATGCCTATGCCCAAAACATCGATTTTCCTGCTCCTTGGATGCTGTCTGTCCTGCTGTGCTTTTCCAGCACCACTCTAATCTAAACTCTGGTTTCCGACATCTGCAGTCCTCACTTTTGCCTAGCTGATCTCAATTTGAGAGCATCTCACTCCATCTTCTATGCATTTGCTGAGCAGCAAGGTGAATTCACCTCATTAATATTCATCTTCCAAAAACATTAAATGCTAAGAAATCTCAACATGGAAACGAGAGCGACTGGTAAATAGTTATCGGATCACAGTAAAAACATAAAGGAAGAAGAATTCTAGGAAGGGGATAAGTCAACCATGGTTAACCAGTGAAGGGAAATTGGCATCAAAATGGAAGAAAAAGCATAAAATGTGACAAAGGTGAGTAGTAAGCCAGAGTATTAGGAAAGATATTAAAACCAACAAACAGTGACCAAAAATAATAAAGAGGGAGAAGAATAATTGTGGGTTTATTTGCAAGTAATATCAAGATGGACAGCAAGAGGTTTAAATATATTAAAAGGAAGAGAGAAGTTAAAGTGAACTTAGACTTCTTAGAGAATGAGGCTGGGCAAATAATAATGGGGATCAAGGAAACGGCAGATAGAGATGAATAAATACTCTGTATCAGACTTCAAAGTAGAAGACACAAATAACATCCCAAGATTATTAAATCCTCAACGGGCAAAAGGAGGACAGGAAATAAATACAACAACTATCACTAATACTCAAACAATAATGTAGGTATGATGCAGTCGAGGATATTAAAAGAACCAGCTACAGAGAAAGTGGATACACAGGCAGTGATCTTCATGGAATCCTTAAATTCCGCCAGAGTTCCAGAGAATTGGAAAACTGCTAACGTGTTTCTTTTAAAATGGAAGCAACACAAACTAACAATGGACCAGTTAGCTTAATGTCTACTACTGGGGAAACACTAGAGTCTATTATAAAGTCCATTATAGATAGCAGAACATTTAGAAATGCAGAACAGTCAGTGTAGCTTCAGGAAGGGGACATCGTGCCGACAAATTTATTAGGATTCTTTGAGGAGGTAACAAGCAGGACCTTTTTTATTCATTCATGGGATGAGGACGTCGCTGGCTGGGCAAGTAATTATTGCCCATCCCTAATTGCCCAGAGGGCAGTTAAGAGTCAACCACATTGCTGGGGGGGGTCTGGAGTCACATGTAGGCCAGACCAGGTATGAAAGGCAGTTTTTTTTTCCCTAAAGGACATTAGTGAACCAGATGGGTTTTCCCAACAATCATTTCATGGTCATTATTAGACTCTTAATTCCATTTTATTTTTGTTAAATTCAAATTCCACCATCTGCCATGGACAGATTCAAACGCAGGTCTCCGGAACATTCCTGGGTCTTTTGATGAAAAGTTGGAGAATAACACCTGTAGGTCAAAGCCTAGTGACACTGACTGTCCATCACAGGGTCCTCTGTACCTCTCCCTGTCCCTGTTTGTCTCCCTCTCAGTGACCCTGACTATCCATCACAGGGTCCTCTGTACCTCTCCCTCTCCCTGTAGCTCTCCCTCTCTCTGTCCCTGTCTGCCTCCCTCTCAATGACATTGACTGTTCATCACAGGGTCCTCTGTACCTCTCCCTCTCCCTGTAGCTCTCCCTCTCTCTGTCCCTGTCTGCCTCCCTCTCAATGATACTGACTGTCCATCACAGGGTACTCTGTACCTCTCCCTCTCCCTGTAGCTCTCCCTCTCTCTGTCCCTGTCTGCCTCCCTCTCAGTGACATTGACTGTTCCTCTTGCCCCTTGTGTGAATAGAGGAGGCAGCCTGCTGCACCAGTGAGGTTGGTATTATTACTGAGAACTCCCCTCCCCTGAATGTGTGTCTCACAGTCCCCAATGAAGCTGCAGTGTTCTCTCTAGAGGGTAGTTCTGGGCTGCCTCTCAGGGGCTCCTCTCATTCTCTCCAGTTAAGTCCAAAGGACAGTAAAGTCCTACACTTGGCCCCAGTTTGGTTGTCGGAGTTACCAGGAAGTTGACACGTCCAAAACCAATCCTCCTTTGGGATCCACCCTGGGTTCTTTTTGCCAGGATGGGTTCCCTCAACCTTCAACTCTCCCGAGGTATCCATGAGGTGATGGAGCTTCTTGCCCAGAGCTGAGTGGATGGCTCAGAGTCCATCCACGTACACTGAACCCAGACACTGCCTCCCAGGCACAACCCCCCAGCTCAGTTCCTCTGGAGCTTTAGCCTGGGGCTGTGAACGGTCTAGTTTCAGTGTGCAGCTATGAGGAGGGGGGAGGGGACCTGATGACGGGCTTCTGCCTGAAACATTGACTCTCCTGCTCTTCAGATGCTGCCTGACCTGCTGTGCTTTCCCAGTGCCACACTTTATGCACTGTGACTCTCCAGCATCTGCAGTCCTCAGTATCTCCTGTGAGGGAGGGATTGACTGGCTGAGAATTTGCTGCAGTACAGTGGCAGAGGGAGCTTTACGCATTTAGCTCCGGGTTTTTCCTTGCTGCTAACCAGCGATTTGGGCTGGAAATTGAAGCAAGCTGACTCCTGTCACCCTCATACCAGGCACATTGCACCAATGCCTTGAAAGCTCTAATTGTGAAATCATATGCAGAAGTGTAGCTCTGGTGACCTGATCTATGGTATGATTCTACTATCAGTGTTAAAACTGCCATTGATGTTTTAGGAAGCTTAATTTCCTTGAGGAGCTCAGGAAACACATTTGGCGAACATACTGTACAACCGATGTGCCTTCAGTGTGACAATCATTATAGTGTTGTCTCCTCAGGCTTTATTTTCCAATCCCTTATAGTTCTTTCTCATGTATATCTCTATCATTTCAGGCCCTTTCAATGGGTGGAAGATGAGCCCATTGATGTTGGCACATGGAGACCTAGAACCAGCATGCTTTTGGAATTAGTCTCCTAGCAGCAGTCATTCATGTTATGTGGTCTTTCTTTCCTGAGCATTGCCACCCCCTGAAACTGACTTCAAGCATTTTTCATTGCCTGTTCTGCGTGAATAGCCACAGGCCCCTTGCCAATTGTCCTTGTCAAAAGAAAACCCAAGCACAGCCTTTCAAGTTTGTCACAGTGTGCGACGGAGATTTCTCCGGCATTGTTGTTTAGATGGTGGTTAGCACTGTAAACTGGGCCTGGAAAAGAATACACAATAAGGAGTGATTGAGGCTTCATGCAGTCTCCAGATGCTGGCATGTTTATTAATTTACAAAACTCATGTCATTGCCTGTAAAGAAAGGATCAGCCTTTATTGACGACCAGCACCGTTTCCTTGCTGTGCATTAACAATATTGATGCAATGTCCCAACTTTTCCTTCGCTTGTTATTACCTGAACGTTTTCACTGAGCAGATATTTCACACTGTTGTGCAAAGTCTCTAGCGGTGTCGAGATACTAATTTTGTGGAGGTGCCGGTGTTGGATTGGGGTGGACAAGGTCAGAAGTCACACAACACAAGGTTATAGTCCGACAGGATTGTCTGAAATCAGAAACTTTCGGAGCACCAAGCTTGTGATTTCAAATAAACCTGTGGGACTATAACCCGGTGTCATGTGACTTTTAGCCTTGGAAACTAATGTGACAATAAATCAGCCGAGAGATTGAAAATGTATTGAGATCACAGTTTTTATATCTAGTGGGTGACCCTTGGTGATAAATAACGGAAATGGTATTAACTGTATAGTTCTCTGTGGTCAGTTCACTCAGTCTGGCTGAAGGAAGGTGCACTGAGTGAGAACATTTATTTTGAGAAAAAGAGGAAAAATGTTCATTCTCAAGCAAAACGGTTTTAAAATATTCTGTTCTGAGCTAATGGTTCCCACATCCTAACTGCTCATTTCCTTCTTTAGAATTGGTTTCAACATCACTGAAGACACAGCCAGAGATGCTTGCTCCTTTTGTAACAGCCAGGCTGTTCCTCCTCTCCTGTACAGCGCCTGACAATGCAAGACCTTAATGTAGAAGTGTCTGAAAATAGCACTTTCGAAACAAGGTGGGTGGGACTGCAATAAAGAGTTGCTAACAATAGCAGACAGAGCAAAGCACAAAGCTCGCTTGTAATAATAACGAAGTGGGTGAGGATTTTTTTTAAATGTTATTTTATTGATAAATGCCTTTTCTTTGTTAATGTTGAAATAGGAGAGATTTTTATCTGTGCTGGTATGAAGACCAGGCAACATTGCCACCCTGAGCCTGATGACTATTTGATGGGAACACAGGAGACATAGCAAACCACGCGTAATCCCACACAACAGTGCAGCAAAAACATTTCAGTGCAGGCTGATACGATTTTCATCGTCATCCTCATAAATACAGAACTATATGGCCCGCCAAAGCCAGTCCTTAATGTACAACCCACTCACCACTACTCCTATATTTCTATTACAACTGTATTCCATTCTCTCAGAGCATTACCCCTAATACTAGAGGGCATAGGTTTAAGGTGAGAGGGAAAAGATTTAAAAGGGACATCGGGCAACATTTTCACACAGAGGGTGGTACGTGTATGGAATGAGTTGGCAGAGGAAGTGCTGGAGGCTGGTATAATTACAACATTTAAAAGGCAGCTGGATGGGTATATGAATAGGAAGGGTTTAGAGGGATATGGGCCAAGTGCTGACAAGTGGGACTAGATTAATTTTGGATATTTGGTCAGTGTGGATGAGTTGGACCGAAGGGTCTGTTTCTGAGCTGTACAACTCTGTGACTCTGAAGACACTGAAAATCCAGACACTCAGCTGTCAAACGGCTATCCTAAACCTCACCACCTGTATTTAAGCCAAGGCAAATTCTTTAAACTTAATGTTTTGTCCAAGGTTTTGGTTATTCCTCCTGTGTATACACTTCTGCAGTTTAAAGTCAAATTTAGCTTTATCGTAAATCTGTGAAATACTTTGTGATGACATGAAAAGCCTAATTTAAATATTATTGATTCTGGTGCTTATCCATGTGACTCTACATTTGTTTATGGGATGTGGGCATTGCAGGAGTGCCAGCATTTATTGTCACAGTCTTAGCACAGCACAGAAACAGACCCCTTCATCCAACCAGCCCATGCTGAACTTAATCCCAAACTAAACTAGTTCCCTTCATTCCTAATCACTGGAAGGGCAACCACATTGATTAGATTAGATTACTTACAGTGTGGAAACAGGCCCTTTGGCCCAACAAGTCCACACCGACCCGCCGAAGCGCAACTCACCCATACCCCTACATTTACCCCTTACCTAACACTACGGGCAATTTAGCATGGCCAATTCACCTGACCCGCACATCTTTGTGACTGTGGGAGGAAACTGGAGCACCCGGACGAAACCCACACAGACACAGGGAGAACATGCAAACTCCACACAGTCAGTCGCCTGAGTCAGAATTGAACCCGGGTCTCAGGCGCTGTGAGGCAGCAGTGCTAACCACTGTGCCACCGTGCCGCCCACAATAAAACTTGGAATTAAAAGGGAGTGAGAATGTAATGACTGTTATATAAACTCACTTGGTTCTCTCATGTCCTTCAGTGAAGGAAATCTGCCATCCTTACCTGGTCTAGCCTACATGTGACTCCAGACCCACAGCAATGTGGCTGACTCTTCACTGCTGAGCAAGCTACTCAGTCCATTGGCATTTCGAGATGAACCAACAATGCTGGCCTTACCAGTATTACCCACATCCTGTGATGAATAATGGAACGCTAATTACAATGGATGCATTTCTGAAAACTATACATTGGCTGTAGATAGCCAATGGCATTGTTCATTTTAAATGGAAGGATTTGTTTATCTGTGAATAGAGTTGGGTGCTCTGATTTCATCTCAAGATCCAAAGATGTGCAGGTCAGGTGAATTGGCAATGCTAAATTGCCAAGTCAGGGGTAAATATAGGGTTGGGGAATAGGTCTAGTGGGTTACTCTTCAGAAGGTCGGTGTGGTCTTGTTGGACAGAAAGGCTTGTTTCCATACTGTAAGGAATCTAATCTAATCACCTAATCATCCAGGAGGGTTATCTAGAGCAGTGCCTAAGTAGTCCAATTTGGGATGGGGCCATACTGGACCTGGTGTTGGTAATGAGCCTGGCCAGGTGGGTAAGTTTCAGTCAGGGATTACTTCGGGAGTAGTGATTGCAATTCCATACATTTTGTTTGAATCAGAAATTGGCTAGCAGAAATAAGAGAGAGGGTAGTGGTTGATGGGAATTGTTCGTCCCGAAGCTCGGTTACCAGTGGTGTGCTGCAAGAATCCTTTTTGGAGCCATTGTTGTTTGTCATTTCTATAAGTAATCTGGGGGTGGGCATAGAAGAATGGGTTAGTAAATCTGTGGACGACACTAAGGTAGGTAGAGTTGTGGATAGTGTAGAAGGATGTTGCAGGTTACAGAGGGACATAAATAAGATGCAGAGCTGGGCTGAGACGTGGCAAATAGAGTTTAATGCAGAAAAGTCTGAGGTAGTTCACTTGGGAAGAAATAACTGGAATGCAGAGTACTGGGGATAATGGTAAAATTCTTGGCAGTGTAGATGAACAGAGAGGTCTCGGTGTCCAGGTGCATAGTTCCCTGAAAGTTGCCACCAAGGTTGATAGGGTTGTTCAGATGGAATATGGTGTATTGGCATTTCTTGGTTGGGGGATTGCATTTTGGAGTCATGAGATCATGCTTCAGCTGTACAAGACACAGGTAAGACCGCACTCGGAGTATTGCGTACAGTTCTAGTCACTACATTATAGGAAGAATGTGAAAGCTTTGGAAAGGGTGCAGAGGAGATTTACCAGGATGTAGCCTGGTATGGAGGGAAGGTCTTATGAGGAAAGGCTGAGGGAATTGAGGCTGTTTTTGTTTGAGAGAAGAAGGTTGAATGGTGAAGGCTAGCAAGAGGGGGCAGAGCTTTAAATTGAGGGGTGATAGATATCAGAGATAGTTACTTTACTTAGAGAGTAGTAGGGGTGTGGAATGGCCTAACTGCAACAGTAGTAGACTCGTCACCGTTAAGGACATTTAAATGGGCATTGGACATACATATGGGTAATAATGGAACAGTGTTGGTTAGATGGACATCAGATTAATTACACAGGTCAGCGCAACGTCGAGGACTGAGGGGCCTGCACTGAGCTGAAATGTTCTATGTTCACAAAATGCAGAGTGTTTTATCAGCAAGGAATTTGTTATGGCAGCAGTTCAAGAAGGCAGCTTACCACCACCTTCTCAAGGGGCAACTAGGCGCATGCAATAAATGGCAGTCCAGCCAGTAACACCGACTCCAACCCGAGGACAGATGTTTCAAAAGATTACTCTCAGGTCAAAAACTGCTCCTCAGCTCCAACTATATTCTCCAGCTGGATTCAGTGTTATCTAATCCAGCTCCCTCAGAACTTTGTGTTTCAATAAGGTTACCTCTCAGCTCTCCTGTGTACAGGTCAAACCTACTCAATCTTTTGTTAAAGTATAAGCGCTTCATCTCCCGAATGAACCGAGTGAACCTTCTCTGAAAAATGTCCAAGGCAAGTCTATCCTTGAGGAGTGCAAAATTACATTTCCTTTGCCTTTCATTACCAGCTGAACTTGGATGTTGGCTTTTTGTGATTCATACACAAGGACCCCTGAAATCCCTCTGTTCCACAGCTTTCTGCAGTCTTTCACCATTTAAATAATATTTAGCTCCTCAATTCTTCATGCTCGAGTGTATAATCTCATACTTGCCCTCATTATATTCTACCTGCAAAGTTTTGGCCCACTCACTTAACTGCATATTCTTTGTGTGACCTATTTTTGTGTCATCCACAAACTTAGCTATAGTGTATTCACTTCCCTCTTCCAAATCATTAACATATATTCACCCCTCTTGCATTGTGGGTCTACCTACAGCAGGTGGATTCCAGCAGTTCAAGTAAGCAGCTCATTCTCAGCTTCTCAAGGACAACGAGGGATGGGTAATAAATGCTGGGCCCAGTCAGCCATGCCCATGGTCCACAAGTGAATGACAAAAAACATGTGAGTAATTGTGGTCCCGGTGCTGATCCCTATGACACTGCAATCGTTATAGATGGCCATCCTGAAAATGCCCCCTTTATCCCAACTCTCTGGTTTCAGTGAGAGATCCTCTAGCCATGTTAGTGTACCACCTCCAATACCATGGACTCTTATTGTATTAAGCAGTCTAAAATGTGATTTGTTCCAATTCATCTGTTCCAGTTTTTAATGCCTCAGCTGAGCCACTCCCTTTTAACTGAGCCATGTCACCGTAGTCTTTCATACCTTTGCACTTGTCCCTATTGACACTCTGTTAATTGCATCAGCTGACCCTCTGGTGTGGAGATCCATCTTCTTGTTGCTCCCTGGCTAATAACACTTTACCTGCATTCTGATTTCTTTCTTGTTGTCATGGGCTCTAGTTTGCTTTCCTCCCCAAAGCGAACGAGAGTTCTCTGTCCACCTCAGCAAACCTTGCCATAGTTGTAAAGGTCAGAGCTGCCCCTTCCTGAGAAGCATCCCCTCCAGGTTGGTCTACACCATTAGTGTTTCTTCTCCCTGCCTTTGGATCCCTTCCATTAGACCATAAGACATCGGAGCAGAAATTAGGCCATTCAGCCCATCACGTCTGCTCTTCCATTCAATCATGGTTTACAAAATCATGAGGGGCATGGATAGGATAAATAGGCAAAGTCTTTTCCCTGGGATCAGGGAGTCCAGAACTAGAGGGCATAGGTTTAGGGTGAGAAGGGAAAGCTAGGAAAGAGACCTAAGGGGCAACATTTTCACCCAGAGGGTGGTACGTGTATGGAATGAACTGCCAGAAGAAGTGGTGGAGGCTGGTACAATTGCAACATTGAAAAGGCATTTGGATGTGTATATGAATAGGAAGGGCTTGGAGGAATATGGGTCAGGTTGGGATATCTGGTTGGCATGGACGGGTTGAGCCAAAGGGTCTGTTCCATGCTGTACATCTCTATGACTCTATAGCTGGTAAGTTTCTCAACCTCATTCTCCCACTTTCTCCCCATAACCCTTGATCCCAACGCTGGTAAATGTGCTGTTGTCCACAAACATGGTGTGACAAAGACTAGAGATGATGTGTGCTACAAATGGAAGGTACACACGTCTTGGAACCACCTCACCTCAACAAAACAACAAATTGCATTTATGAGTTACTTTGAACATAACTCAATGTTTCCAAGTTGTTTCATGAGAGGGAACAATAACGAATTAATGAGAGGGTATTGTTACAGGTGACTGAAGGTTTGGTCAAAAAAGATGGGTCATAGAGGCCTTTGGAACAGAAGAGGCTGTTTGGCCCATCCAGTCTGCACTGGTCAAAACAAAAATCACCTGCCAACCGCAATTCCTCTCTCCAGCACTTGGTCCACAACCTCAAATATTGTGACATTTCAAGAGTTACCTTTTTAAAGGTTGTGAGGTTTCCTGCCTCAGGCTCTCAGGCAGTGCACCCCCATTTCCTGAAATCCCCCCAACCCCCTGCCCTTCAGCTTAAAGTTCTACCTGAGGCTTTAAGGAGGGTCTTCAGAGAAGCTACAGAAACAGGGTGGTTTGGATAGAGATTTCCTGACCACAGGGTGCCCTCAGGCAAAGCTGTGGCTTCTGCAGGAGCCTCTGGTCTTTGCCGGTGCAGCCTATCGCAGACTGATGCTTTTGTAACATTGCGGTGAAATAAATCAAAGACCCACCATCTTTGGGGCATACGCCAGTGGGTGAGGACGATATGTGAATCGCAGATATATGAGGGCAGGCTGAGGCTCCTTCCTGGAGGCTTCATTCACCCACGCACCTCCTGCCCAGGCACAGACCTCCCCCATGGAAATTAAAATCCAACAGTGCCCTCCCTTCCTCCTCATGCTCCAAAAACAACGAGACCAATCCTCCTATTTGCAGGATTCCTGTTACGCCCTCCATTCCCTTGTAAGTACAAATTCAACAAGTTACTCACATCACAAAGTGTATTATTCAGCACATACTGTGCAGGAAAATGCATGTAGACCCACTTTTTTCAAAATGACTTCTTGCAA
The DNA here is from genome assembly GCF_020745735.1 of Hemiscyllium ocellatum. Taxonomy (NCBI): domain Eukaryota; kingdom Metazoa; phylum Chordata; class Chondrichthyes; order Orectolobiformes; family Hemiscylliidae; genus Hemiscyllium; species Hemiscyllium ocellatum. The sequence continues at coordinate 79,692,319 of NC_083418.1, forward strand.
TTTTTTCTCTTTTTAGCTATCGCTCTCCATTTACTTTTCTTGCTCACTCATTCATTGCACTCAGGGTTGACGCAGTGGCTCGGTGGTTAGCACTGCTGCCTCACAGCGCCAGGGAGCTGCCTGTTCAATCCCAGCCTCGGCTGACTGCCTGTGTACAGTTTGCACATTCTCCCTGTGTCAGTGTGGGTTTCCTCCAACAGTCCAAAGGTATGCGGGTTAGGTGGAGCAGCCATGCTAAATTACCCCACAGTGTTCAGGGATATACAGGCTCAGTGGATTAGCCATGGGAAATGCAGGACTACTGGGATGAGTTGGGTCTGGGTGGGATGTTCTTTGAAGGGTCAGTGTGGCTTTGATGGGGTGAATGGCCTGCTTCCCCACTGCAGGGATGTTAAGATGTGATTTGTGTCTCAGGGTTTGTTTCCAATTCTCTCTTTCACAGTCACGCTGACTAACCTTTATTTAGTTATGATTTATCTTGTGAATCTCCTTCACATATTTATCTTGATATGAAAAAAGCTCATTTTTACCTCCTTCTTCCATTATGTACACCTATTTGCATTTATGGGTGGCACAGTGGTTAGCACTGCTGCCTCGCAGCGCTAGAGACCCGGGTTCAATTCCCACCTCAGACAACTCTCTGTGTGGAGTTTGCACACTCTCCCCGTGTCTGCGTGGGTTTCCTCCAGGTGCTCTGGTTTCCTCCCACAGTCCAAAAAAAATGTACAGGTTAAGTGAATTGGCTACGCTAAAATGCACGTAGTGTTAGATAAGAGGAATGGGTCTGGGTGGGTTACTCTTCGGAGGGTCAGTGTGGACTTGTTGGGCCGAAGGGCCTGTTTTCACACTGTAGGGAATCGAATCTAATCTAATTACAATGCTGGAACTGAATGCCTTTCACATACTTCCCAGGTGCGTGTCTCTTTTTCACACAACCTTCCTTTTCCATTCTTTCTGACTCTCTCTTTCTGACAATTATTTTTCTCTCCATCTCTGCTGTTTCTCTTATTACCCTTTCTCTCTCTCTTTGTCTTTGTCTGTTTCTCAACCTTTGTCCATATTTTTGTGTTTCTCTGAGTCTTTGTCTCAGTCTCTTTCGTTCTCTGTGTTTATCTCCCTGACTTGGCTTTGTCTCAAACACAGACTGATGCTTGCACTGCCAACCTGTACTACAGGTGTCATCAAGATCAGACAAGCTCTTCAAATTGGAGGAGGATGGGGTGGGGTTGGTAAAGCTTGCGTGAGGAAAGCTTTAATAGCATTCCAGCTCAACAGAAACTCAACGAAAGCAACTGTTATCAATCTGCTCCTTCAAGCTCACTCAATGCTGAAACACCCAGTTAAAAATCACACAACACCAGGTTATAGTCCAACAGGTTTAATTGGAAGCACTAGCTTTTGGAGCGACGCTCCTTCATCAGGTGGTTGTGAAGGAGCAGTGCTCCGAAAGCTAGTGCTTTCAGTTAAACCTGTTGGACTATAACCTGGTGTTGTGTGATTTTTAACTTTGTACATCCCAGTCCAACACCGGCATCTCCAAATTCTGAAACACACAGTCATTTGTCCATCATGAGTGTGACATTGTACAGCCTCGATGTAGAATTCATCAATTTTCAAATCTCCCCACCCCCTCATCCCAGGTCCAATCCTCCCTCTCCACCCTGCCCCCTTGACCTGACCTAACCTTCCCACCTATTTGCTCCACCCTTCCCACTGACCAATCACAGCCGCTCCCTACCTGCACTCACTTTCATTTTTCCTCTTCCCTTTCCTCCAGCCCCATTCCCCCTCTCTATTTATTTCACAGCCCCCTTCCCCTCCCCCAGTCTTGATGAAAGCTTCCAACCTGAAATGTCATCTCCCCTTCTCCTCTGATGCTGATTAACCTGCTGTGCTGTTTCCCAGCTCTACTCTTTATCCACTCTGACTCTCCCGTAACTGCAGACCTCACTGTGTCCATGACAGTGTACAGTCTGACTGCAGTATCGAGCAATCACGGACAGGAACTCTGCAACCACACACTTTGTCATTTGCCTTACAAATCAATGTAGCGAACGCTTAGGGATGTGTTTTTCTCCTTCTATCTAGTTTACGATGGAGTGAGCAGGAAACAGAGATCAGGATCGATAGCAACAGGAGAATCGATCCTGGAAGACTCAGGAAAAGAGTTCGCAAAACATTAACCTCAGTCCAGACAACATCTTTCCTTTCCAGGCACTCAGCAGGGTCAAAGAATAGGTCAAAGAAGGTGATTTTAGAAGGGGAGAAGCAAAGGTATGGTCAAAGAAATCAAGTTTTGAGAAAGGTCTGAGGAAGTAACAAGGACATGAGGGGAAGGAGTTAGGAAGGGAATTCAGTAAAGTCTGAATGAGCACTGAAACATAGGAACAGGAGGAGGCCATTCAGCCCGCTGAGCCTGTTCCATCATTCAATAACATCATGGCTGACATGTGGCCCAGTTCCATACCCACTTTTGGCCCATATCCCTTAATACCTTTGCTTAACAAAAACTGTATCTATCCCAGATCAAACATTTACAACTGGTGCAGCATTCACTGCTATTTGTGGAAGAGAGTTACCGTGGTGTATAGAAATGATTCCAAACATCTCCCCCAAATGGTTCTGATCCTAAATCTCAAACTATGGCCCTGAACGTGGGTCCAGCACTGAGGGGTTGGGACTGTGGGGAAAGGCATTTCACAAGATGTTGAACCCAGCAGAGTGGAGAGCTTGACTGGGGCACATAAGGTTATGGGAGGTTATAGCAATAGACAACTGGAAATGGAGGTTGTTAGAATTAAGCTAATGGAGGAATTGCAGTTTGTGAGGGAGACTGACTTTGAGACTGAGCAGCAGAAATTTGGATGAGCTGAGTTTATGGTGGGTGACCAATGTACATTATCCAGGAGATAAATGTTCAATTATAAAGATAAAAAAAGTTGTAAATGAAGCCTTTAGTAACACGGCAGCTCACCATCATCTTTACAAGGGTGCTAACCCAGCAATACCTATATCCCATGTTTGAAGTTTTGAAAAATGAGGAACAGACAGAGAAAGCTGATGTTATGACTGATGGTGGTCTACAGACAACGATGAGCTACAACTCAAACAATGTGGCAAAGACATGACCCGTTAGGTTCAACCTGAGACGGTGATCAGTGAGGGGCTTGGAAAGCAGTGTGAGGGCGTAAAATGTGAGCCAGGAACAAAAGTCAGTGCAATGCTTTGCTGAAGGAATTTAAAAAATTGGATGTTGGATGTTGGGTCTCATGGCATGGAAGCAGCGAAGAGGTTGAGGTTGGTTGTAAAGCTTCTTTCTGTCAGCTACATTCTGACAAATTCTCCAAAAACCACCTGGACTGCTCCCAAGCTGCTCCTCCTTATGGGCTGCCAGCAGGAGATGTTTACGTGACTGTAACATACAGTCATTAGGATAACACCAGGTCTGAGAGGATTGAATTCTATCGCTAATGTAGACTTCACTTGGCATCTCCTTATTTTTGAAGTTTGAAGGATGATCTAAGTGAGGTATTTAAATGATAAATGGGATTCAGTGAGGACTGCAGCGCATTTTCTGGTCTGAGCAAAGACATTCCTCAAACAGAATCGAGTTGATGTTTACCTTTTTCTGATTTGGTATGCACTTTCTGGGGACAAGGTTTAAATTCAGTCAGCGTGTGACCGATGCAATTCCTTATTTCTCACTGCTCAGTATTCAAACCATCTCAATTCCATCCAAATCTTACCTCCTCTCTCGTCAATCATTCGGGAATGAACAATTAACACAGAGCTGAAAATGTGTTGCTGGAAAAGCGCAGCAGGTCAGGCAGCATCCAAGGAGCAGGAAAGTCGAAGTTTCAGGCATGAGCCCTTCTTCAGGAATGAGGAAAGTGTGTCCAGCAGGCTAAGATAAAAGGTAGGGAGGAGGGACTTGGGGGAGGGTGTTGGAAATGCGATAGGTGGAAGGAGGTTAAGGTGAGGGTGATAGGCTGGAGTGGGGTGGGGGCGGAGAGGTCAGGATGAAGATTGCAGGTTAGGAAGGTGGAGCTGAGTTCAAGGGTTGGGACTGAGAAAAGGTGGGGGGAGGGGAAATGAGGAAACTGGAGAAATCTGAGTTCATCCCTTGTGGCTGGAGGGTTCCTAGGCGGAAGATGAGGCGCTCTTCCTCCAGCCGTCGTGTTGCTATGGTCTGGCGATGGAGGAGTCCAAGGACCTGCATGTCCTTGGTGGAGTGGGAGGGGGAGTTAAAGTGTTGAGCCACGGGGTGGTTGGGTTGGTTGGTCCGGGTGTCCCAGAGGTGTTCTCTGAAACGTTCCGCAAGTAGGCGGCCTGTCTCCCCAATATAGAGGAGGCCACATCGGGTGCAGCGGATGCAGTAAATGATGCGTGTGGAGGTGCAGGTGAATTTGTGGCGGATATGGAAGGATCCCTTGGGGCCTTGGAGAGAAGTAAAGGAGGAGGTGTGGGCGCAAGTTTTGCATTTCCTGCGGTTGCAGGGGAAGGTGCCGGGAGCGGAGGTTGGGTTGGTGGGGGGTGTGACTCCCTGACGAGGGAGTCACGAAGGGAGTGCTCTCCGGAACGCTGATAGGGGAGGGGAGGGAAATATACCCCTGGTGGTGGGGTCTGTTTGGAGGTGGAGGAAATGACGAAGGATGATATGATGTAAGTGGAGGTTGGTGGGGTGGTAGGTGAGGACCGGTAGGGTTGTGTCCTGGTGGCGATTGGAGGGGTGGGCCTCAAGGGCGGAGGAGTGGGAAGTGGAGGAGATGCGGTGGAAGCCATCGTCGATCACGTCTGGGGGGAAATTGCGGTCTTAGAAGAAAGAGGCCATCTGGGTTGTTCGGTGTTGGAACTGGTCCTCCTGGGAGCAGATGCAGCGGAGATGAAGGAATTGGGAATATGGGATGACGTTTTTACAGGGGGCAGGGTGGGAGGAGGTGTAATCTAGGTAGCTGTGGGAGTCAGTTGGTCTATAGTAAACGTTCGTGTTGAGTCGGTCGTCCGAGATAGAGATGGAAAGGTCTAGGAAGGGGTGGGAGGAGTCTGAGACAGTCCAGGTGAATTTGAGGTCGGGATGGAAGGTGTTGGTAAAGTGGATGAACTGTTCAACCACCTCGTGGGAGCACGAGGCAGCGCCGATGCAGTCATCGACGTAGCGGAGGAAAAGGTGGGGGGTGGTGCCAGTGTAGCTGCAGAAGATGGACTGTTCCACATATCCGACGAAGAGGCAGGCATAGCTGGGGCCCATGCGGGTGCCCATAGCAACTCCTTTAGTTTGGAACAATGCAGCCATAATAAGCATGGGATATGCTCTGACCGTTTTTGAACCACAGCTTGGATTCACAGAACTATACTTCTGACATGGAAACATAGAAAATTTGTGCAAGAGTAGGCCATTCAGCCCTTCAAGCCTGCACCATCATTCTATATGATCATAACTGATCATGCAATCTGACTATCCCACTCCTGCCCTCTCTCTCTATCCTTTGATCCCTTTAGCCACAGATCCCTCTTGAATATTCTAACAAATTGGCCCCAACAACTTCCTGTGGGAGAGAATTCCACAGGTTCACAACTCTCTGAATGAAGAAATGTTTCCTCATATCAGTCCCGAATGGCTTCACCCTTACGCTTAGACTGTGACCCCTGATACTGGACTTCCCCAACATTGGGAATATACTTCCTCAACCTCGCCTGTCCAGTCCCAGCAGGATTTTACATGTATATGTTGAGATGACATTCTTCATCGGCTGCATGGTCCGATTCTGTCTTTAGTATTGTGGAAATTGTAGCAGCACAGTCAGACAGTCATACAGCAGCACAACAGGACCTTCGGCCGAACACCAGAGATCCTAAACTGATCTAGTCCCATTTGCCAGCACATGGCCATATCCCTCCAAACCCTTCCTGTTCATAAACCCATCCAGATGCCTTTTAAATGCTGTAATGGTACCACCCTCCACCACTTTCTCTGCAGCTCATTCCATACACACACCACCCTCTGTGTGAAAAGGTTGCCCCTTAAGTCCCAGCTAAAATGCTCTAAATATCTAAGTCTAGTGCACTACTTCCAAACAGACTCTTTTTTCTTAATATAGAGCCATGTGTGACAGAGGGAGAGCCGAGTGTGACAGAGGGAGAGCCGAGTGTGACAGAGGGAAGGCTGTGTGTGACAGAGGGAGGGCCGGGTGTGACAGAGGGAGGACCATGTGTGACAGAGGGAGGGCTGAGTGTGACAGAGGGAGAGCCAAGCGTGACAGAGGGAGAGGGCCGAGTGTGACAGAGAGAGGGCCAAGTGTGACAGAGGGAGGGCCGAGTGTGACAGAAGGAGAGCGATGTGTGACAGAGGGAGGGCCAAGTGTGACAGAGGGAGGGCTGAGTGTGACAGAGGGAGGGCCAAGTGTGACAGAGGGAGAGCCATGTGTGTCAGAGGGAGAGCCGAGTTTGACAGAGGGAGGGCCGTGTGTGACAGAGGGAGGACAGAGTGTGACAGAGGGAGGGCCACGTGTGACAGAGGGAGAGCCGAGTGTGACAGAGGGAGGGCCATGTGTGACAGAGGAAGGGCCATGTGTGTGAGAGGGAGGGCCGAGTGTGACAGATGGAGAGGGCCGTGTGTGACAGAGGGAGAGCCATGTGTGACAGAGGGAGAGCCAAGCGGGACAGAGGGAGAGAGCCGAGTGTGACAGAAGGAGTGCCAAGTGTGACAGAGGGAGAGCCGAATGTGACAGAGGGAGAGCCGTGTGTGACAGAGGGAGAGCCGAGTGTGACAGAGGGAGGGCCGAGTGTGACAGAGGGAGGGCCGAGTGTGACAGAGAGAGGGCCATGTGTGACAGAGGGAGGGCTGAGTGTGACAGAGGGAGAGCCAAGCGTGACAGAGGGAGAGCCAAGCGTGACAGAGGGAGGGCCGAGTGTGATAGAGGGAGATCTGAGTGTGACAGAGGGAGGGCCTTGTGTGTGACAGAGGGAGAGGTCACAGAGAGAGAGAGTGTGAAGGAGGGAGCGCCGAGTGTGACAGAGGGAGGGCCGAGTGTGACAGAGGGAGAGCTGAGTGTGACAGAGGGAGAGCCAAGCGTGACAGAGGGAGAGGGCCGAGTGTGACATAGAGAGGGCCAAGTGTGACAGAGGGAGAGCTGAGTGTGACATAAGGAGAGTGATGTGTGGCAGAGGGAGGGCCAAGTGTGACAGAGGAAGAGCTGTGTGTGACAGAGAGAGGGCCATGTGTGACAGAGGGAGGGCTGAGTGTGACAGAGGGAGAGCCAAGCGTGACAGAGGGAGAGCCAAGCGTGACAGAGGGAGGGCCGAGTGTGATAGAGGGAGATCTGAGTGTGACAGAGGGAGGGCCTTGTGTGTGACAGAGGGAGAGGTCACAGAGAGAGAGAGTGTGAAGGAGGGAGCGCCGAGTGTGACAGAGGGAGGGCCGAGTGTGACAGAGGGAGGGCTGAGTGTGACAGAGGGAGAGCCAAGCGTGACAGAGGGAGAGGGCCGAGTGTGACATAGAGAGGGCCAAGTGTGACAGAGGGAGAGCTGAGTGTGACATAAGGAGAGTGATGTGTGGCAGAGGGAGGGCCAAGTGTGACAGAGGAAGAGCTGTGTGTGACAGAGGGAGAGCCGAGTGTGACTGAGGGAGGGCCAAGTGTGACAGAGGGAGGGCCGAGTGTGATAGAGGGAGATCTGAGTGTGACAGAGGGAGGGCCAAGTGTGACAGAGGGAGGGCCTTGTGTGTGACAGAGGGAGAGGTCACAGAGAGAGAGAGTGTGAAGGAGGGAGCGCCGAGTGTGACAGAGGGAGGGCCGAGTGTGACAGAGGGAGGGCCGAGTGTGACAGAGGGAGAGGGTCTTGTGTGACAGAGTGTGACAGAGGGAGGGCCTTGTTTGTGACAGAGAGAGAGCCTTGTGGTAAAGAGGGAGGGCTGTGTGTGACAGAAGGTGGGCTGAGTGTGACGGAGGGAGGGCTGTGTGTGACAGAGGGAGGGCTGTGTGTGACAGAGAGAGAGCTGTGTGTGACAGAGGGAGGGCCGTGTGTGACAGAAGGTGAGGGCCGTGTGTGACAGAGGGAGGGCCATGTGTGACAGAGGGTGAGGGCTGTGTGTGACAGAGGGAGGACAGAGTGTGACAGATGGAGAGGGCCGAGTGTGACAGAGGGAGGGCCTTGTGTGTGATAGAGGGAGGGCCAAGTGTGACAGAGGGAGAGGGCCAAGTGTGACAGAGGGAGGGCCGAGTGTGACAGAGGAAGGGCTGAGTGTGACAGAGGGAGAGGGTCTTGTGTGTGACAGAGAGAGAGGTCACAGAGAGAGAGAGTGTGAAGGAGGGAGCGCCGAGTGTGACAGAGGGAGGGCCGAGTGTGACAGAGGGAGGGCTGTGTGTGACAGAGGGAGTGGGTCGAGTGTGACAGAGGGAGGACCATGTGTGACAGAGGGAGAGGTCTGAGTTTAACAGAGGGAGAGGGCCTGGTGTTTGACAGAGGGAGGGCTGTGTGTGACAGAGGTGGGGCTAAGTGTGACAGAGGAGGGCTGTGTGTGACAGAGTGAGGGCCGAGTGTGGCAGAGGGAGGGCTGTGTGTGACAGAGGTAGGGCCGAGTGTGACAGAGGGAGATCTAAGTGTGAAAGAGGGAGGGCTGTGTGTGACAGCAGGTGATCCGTGTGTGACAGAGGGAAGGCTGTGTGTGACAGAGGGAGGGCTGTGTGTGACAAAGGGAGGTCTAAGTGTGACAGAGGGAGGGCTGTGTGTGACAGACGGAGGGTTGTGTGTGACAGAGGGAGGGCCGAGTGTGACAGAGGGAGGGCTGTGTGTGACAGAGGGAAGGGCCCTGTGTGTGACAGAGGGAGGGCTGTGTGTGACAGGGGGAGGTCCGAGTGTGACAGAAGGAGAGGGCCGTGTGTGACAGAGGTAGGGCTGTGTGTGACTTAGGAAAGGGGCCCTGTGTGTGACAGAGGGAGGTCCAAGTGTGACAGAGGTAGGGCCATGTGTGACAGAGGGAGAGGGCCGTGTGTGACAGAGGGAGAGAGCCGTGTGTGTGACAGAGGGAGGGCTGTGTGTGACAGAGGGAAGGGCCCTGTGTGTGACAGAGGGAGGGCTGTGTGTGACAGAGGGAGAGAGTCGAGTCTGACAGAGGGAGGGCTGTGTGTGACAGAGGGAGGAGTGAGTGTGACTGAGGTAGGGCCGAGTGTGACAGAGGGAGGGCCGTGGGTGACAGAGGGAAGGGGCCCTGTGTGTGACAGAGTGAGGTCCGAGTGTGACAGAGATAGGGCCCTTGTTTGACAGGGGGAGGTCCGAGTGTGACAGAGGGAGAGTGCCGTGTGTGACAGAGGTAGGGCTGTGTGTGACTTAGGAAAGGGGCCCTGTGTGTAACAGAGGGAGGTCCGAGTGTTACAGGGGTAGGGCCGTGTGTGACAGAGGGAAGGGGCCATGTGTGTGACAGAGGGAGTGGGCTGATTTCAGGATATTTGGTGACCGAACCACACTCACCCTGAAACCACTTCCTTTCTTTGTTACTAATCTGCCTTGCAGCTTGTTGCTTGCCCAGGAGCTGGGAGTACTGTTCTCCATATGTGCCCAAGAACGCTGAGGTATGGGGTGGGTTATAGGTCCATGCAGTGCAGCAAAGGCCCTTCGGCCCATCAAGTGTGCACTGATAATAACTATCTCTCAAGGTGCACTAATTCCCAATTTCCTGCATTTGCCCCATTTCCGTGAATGTTATGATATTTCAAGTGCTTATCCAATATATTTTTTACAAGTAACAAAGTTTCCAGCCTCCACTACCTTCCCAGGCAGTGCTTTCCAGATTCCCGCCATGCTCAGAGTGGAAATGTTTTGTCTCAAACCCCCTTTGAATCTCCTGTCCCTTACTTTAAAACTAGTCCCTCTTGTGACTGATCCCTCACCCAAGGGGAACAGTTGCTCTCTAGTCACCCTGTCCATACCCCTAATAACCTTTTACACTTTAATCATAGAACATAGAACAGTACAGCACAGTACAGGCCCTTCGGCTCTCGATGTTGTGGCAATCTTTTATCCTAATTGAAGATCAAACTAACCTTCATACCCTTCATTGTACTATCTTCCATGTGCCTATCGTGTTCCGCCTCAGTCTGCTCTGTCCTAGAGAAAACCATCCAAGCCTATCTAATCTCTCCTATAACTCAATTTCTCCATCCCAGGCAACATCTGGGGGCGAGTCTCCTCTGTAGCCTATCTGGTGTTCTCACATCCTTCCTCTTAGTATGGTGAGGAGAACTTCACACAGTACAACAGCTGAGGCCTGACCAACACTGTCCAACTCCAACATTACCTGCTTCCTCTGAAACAGGTAACAACCTGCATCGGGACTCTGTCTACCTTTTCAAAAACACCAAAGCCTCCTTTGTACCTTCTCAACATGGTTACTTTCGCCCAGGGAGGGTACTGCTGTTGGATCTGGTCTGATCATCACCCAGCATCTATATACACACACTCTCAGTAGAAACACAAAATCATGCTGTCCAGAAAAGGCCCTTCAGCCCATTGAGTCTAAACTGCCAAAATAAGTACTGCTCCATACACTAGGCCCACTTTCCTACAACAGGCCCATTGTCTTGAGTGTTTTGACAATTCAAGTATCCATCCAAGTACAGTTCATAAGTTATGAGGTTACTCACCTCAAAGAAAGGCTAGATAAACTGGGACATTTTTCTTCCCCTGGAGCAGAGGAGGCTGAGAGGTGACCTTATAGAGGTTATAAAATCATGAGAGGTATAGATAGGATTAATGGTCTTTACTTGGGTGGGGGATTTCAAGACCATGGGGCATATTTTTAAGGTAAGAGGAGACAGATTTAAAAAAGACACGAGGGGCAAATTTTTTTAAATAGGAAGTGTTTTGCGTGTGAAATGAACTGACAAATTGGTGGATGTAGATAAAGTTAGAACATTTAAAAGACTTATACAAGTACATGGATAGGAAAAGTTTGGAGCAGGCAAGTAGGACTGGTTTATTTTGGGATTATGTTCAACATGGACTAGTTGGACTGAAGGGTCTGTTTCTGCACTGTATGACTCTCCATCTATCTACCCTCCATGTAGTGGATTCCAGATGCCCATCATCTTTTGGTTGAAATTTATTTTCCTCAAATCCCCTCTAAACCTTGTGCCTTTCACTTTAAAAGTATTCCCTTTGTTATTGGCCCTTTGACAAAGGGGAACAGCTGCTTCCCTGTCCACCCTGTCCACGGCCCTTGTAAATTTATCCACCTCTCTCAGGTAACCCCTTCAACCTTCTCTTCTCCAGAGAAAAACAACCTGAGCTTGTCCAGCCTCTTCTCCTCACTGAAAAGCTCCATCCCAGGCAACATCCTGGGGAATCTCCTCTGCACCCCCTCCCAATACAATCACATCCTTCCCGACAGTAAGTAAGGACTTTGACATATTCTGGGCACCTGGAGGCAATATTATACCTACCACTGCCTTGCCAGGGACTTGTTAACTCAGCTCAGAGACGGGAATCGGAGGCCAGAACAACAACAGAAGTTGCTGGAAAAGCTTAGCAGTGAGGTTTGGAGAGGAACTCAATATTAGATTACTTACAGTGTGGAAACAGGCCCTTTGGCCCAACAAGCCCATACCGACCCGCCGAAGTGCAACCCACCCATACCCCTACCTAACACTACGGGCAATTTAGCACGGCCAATTTACCTGACCTGTACATCTTTAGACTGTGGGAGGAAACCAGAGCACCCGGAGGAAACCCACGCAGACAATGTGCAAACTCCACACAGTTAGTCACCTGAGGTAGGAACTGAACCCAGATCTCTGGCACTGTGAGGCAGCAGTGCTAACCACTGTGCCACGGTGCCACCAATATGGGACTAAAGGAAATTGGAAGATGTCTTGCACTGCACTGAAAATGTTCTTAATTAATTTTAATTAGGGTGCATAACTGGTTAGCTTTTCCTAAGCATTGTTTTACTGCTAGGGACATTTTGCTACGATAGGGCTGATAAATCAGTGTAAATTGCTGTTGTTTTGGCTACTGAAGAGTTGCTGTTTCCTCTCTCATTCATATAGTTGGGTTATCTCCTGCTAACTGCTGACATTACAACTAATAAATATTGTCAGATGGCTTTGTGCAAACTGAAAGGAGGAAGGGGTCATTGAAACATTCTGAAGAGAAAGTGTCATTGTACGATCGGCAGTCAGGACGTTGTTTCACTGAAAACTCAAACACACCCCTGCTACGTAACTATTGCCACTTTGTGTGTGTTATTCATAGCTGAAGGCAAATCAAATCATTAAATGTCCAGGCAGAGTCATACAGGATGTGATACATGACAAAACTATCTCTGCAATCTGGAATGGAAACAGGGTAAATGAGTAATACAAGCAAACACTATACTGTTACCATGAATTTAAAGTTAAACAGAATTAAATAAACATTAATGAATCCAATGTGGACAGAGTGGAATTATTTTCTGGAACTTCCCAAACTCACCGTTCATCAGGGCACAGAACCCGAAATGTAGGGCTGGGGTCAGAATATTCATTTCGTGAATCTGAATCTGTAAAGGCTACAGTTAGGTTACAAAGTAATTCCCAGCTAATTCTGCCCACTACAACACCTGTCCACTGCATTTACATATAAAGTGGTCAAAGTGCTGGCTAAAGAATTGAACCAGCAGTTCAGGCAGCATCCAAGGAGCAGCGAAAGCGAGGGCTTTTCCCCGAAACGTCGATTTCACTGCTCTTTGGATGCTGCCTGAACTGCTGTGCTCTTCCAGCACCACTGATCCAGAATCTGGTTTCCAGCATCTGCAGTCATTGTTTTTACCTCAAAGAATTGAACCAGTCAAAATCAGAAGGGCAAAAATAAAAACCTGACTAGAAGCAAATTGACTCCATTTGGATCAACAAATGACTTCAAAGCTCATTCCTGCTTCACCCTAGTAGTTAAAGTAACACTTTGGGACTGTTTTATGCTACGTCACCTCCTTTGTAGCTTTAACAGTCTCGGACTTCGCTCTGAAAAGCTTTGCATTGTCAGGCATTTCTGAGGTGTTTACGACGTTTCATTTTACTTAAAGTTACCACTGAGAAAGCAGCCAACTGTAAAACACGTGAAAGGTTACAAAGGACGACTCAGATACACATATTTTGTTTGCCCAGCGTTGTGCAGGTCAGACTCCTTTTATCAAGACATGAGGAAAATCCTGCCATCTGACATTTTCAATACTTGGTCATGGTCAGTTTGAAAGCAAGATACCTGATTCTGATCTGGAATTGCCTCCAAGGTATAGAATGCTTTAACACAGCACATTGATCTTGTTTGGACAGCAAGAGACCTAACCTCCTGCTGTCAGTAAGGCTAACGCTGTGGTCTGGAGTCACATTATCACCATCACACCACAGTTTATAGAACCTTCACATCTCATCAGTTCATCATTGTGAGCGGATCATGCCTAATCTGCCAGGGAAGGAACTGACATTGCAAATTTGCACTTTTCAAGAGTTTTGCTCCTTATTAAAGTGAACAGGATGTGAAACCAACTGCAGTTTTATATACTGCCAGCACATCAAAGGCACATTCCAAACACCAAAGTCACACCTGCTGCTTCCTATCTCTCTACAACACAAAGCAAGATTACTTCAATTTTCTCTCTTTGACAAAAGAGAATTGATGTTTTGATGCTTACCTATTTCTTTGACCAAATTAAAGACCTATTCAAATCATATTTTCTAAATTTTCAAAGTTTTCTATTAATAACTCTTACCATCCTCTGGAATCTGTGTAAAACATTCACTGTCAAAATGCAGAGCTAATTCTTTGCTGAAGTACAGAGGTAGGGCAATCTGTTCAAAATCCTAACACAATTGTGAATGCTACTACAGGTAAACTGACCACTTTTTATACATTCTGTACAGATCAAATATATTTTAGCACATGTGCATCATAAAAATTTATGGAACAGTATTTGAGGAACATAAAATTGTAACTGTCTTTTATTCTTTCATGGGTGTCACTGGCAAGGTCAGCAACTTGTTGCCCATCTCAAACTGCTTTTAAACTGAGTGGCTCTCTCGATTATTTCAGAGGGCAGTTAAGTATTATAGTGCTGGAGTCACACATAGGTATTATGGTCTTATGGAGATGGGCATTGTTAACTGGGCTAGTATTTATTGCCCATCCCTATTGAGAAATGGGGATGAGCTGCCTTCTTGAATCACTACAGTCCATGTGATGATGAACATCTATAAAAGTTGGTAAGAGTCATTGAGGACAAGTGAATTTGCTTAGCCTCTTGAGGAAGTAGAGGCGTTGGTGTGTTTTCCTGACTGTAGCATTGACATAGATAGACCAGGACAGCTTGTTGCTGATCATCACTCCCAGGAACTTGATGCTCTCAATCACCTCCACCTCAGCCCCATTGATACAGACAGGGTCGTGCCCCCCACTCCTCTTCCTGAAGTTGATGAACAGCTCCTTTGTTTTGCTGACACTGAGGGAGAGTTGGAAGGTGGGTTTAGAGGGTATTGTTTAAGGAGCTTTGGTGGATTTCCAATCTGGAAGGTCATGGCACTGCCATTTGGACAGTAAGCACAGTCATTTGCAGATATCCACCACTTAGGATGGAAATGAGATGGCACTCAGAGCTACATGGTTATGTGAGAATGACTGGAGTGCTATATTCTCACAAGAGTGTGCTGCTGGAAAAACACAGCAGGTCAGGCAGCATCCGAGGAGCAGGAGAGTCAACGTTTCTGGCAAAATAACTTCATCAAGAATTGGGCTTTTGCCTGAAATGTTGACTCTCCTGCTCCTCAGATGCTGCCTGACCTGCTGTGCTTTTCCAGCACCACACTCTCGACTCTAATCTCCAGCAGCTGCAGTCCTCACTGTCTCCCTGCTATATTCTCACCTTCAGTTATCGGCTGGGCAAGCGGCTGCTCTTTGAGAATATCCTGTGGCTCCTGATATGCTCAGCTGGCATTTATCAGTGCTTCATTGACCTGGATTCTGGAGAGGTTGGGTTCTTTCAATAAAGTTTATCTGAATGGGGCAGGTGCTTAGTCTACGTTTCCCTCACTGACAACTCATTGGTGAGCTGTCAAGCCAGACTCTCATCCAATGGCTCTGCCTTGTTTCACTTGGTGCATTGAAACTTGGGTGTGGTTCAAAGTGTGAAGGATAACACAGGAAGAACTGCGTGAAGAGTACTTCATTTATCCAAACTGATGAGATGTTTCCACAAGAAAGTGGAGTCGCAGCTAGATAGGATAGTGAAGAAGGCATTTGGTATGCTTTCCTTCATTGGTCAGAGTATTGAGTACAGGAGTTGGGAGGTCATGTTGCAGCTGTACAGGACATTGGTTAGGCCACTGTTGGAATATTGCATGCAATTCTGGTCTCCTTCCTATCGGAAAGATGTTATGAAACTTGAAAGGGTTCAGAAAAGATTTACAAGGATGTTGCCAGGTTGGAGGATTTGAGCTACAGGGAACGGCTGAACAGGTTGGGGCTGTTTTCCCTGGAGTGTCGGAGGCTGAGGGGTGACCTTATAGAGATTTACAAAATTATGAAGGGCATGGATAGGATAAATAGGCAAAGTCTTTTCCCAGGGGTTGGGGAGTCCAGAACTAGAGGGCATAGGTTTAGGGTGAGAGGGGAAAGATATAAAAGAGACCTAAGGGGCAACTTTTTCACACAGAGGGTGGTATGTGTATGGAATGAGCTGCCAGAGGAAGTGATGGAGGCTGGTACAATTGCAACATTTAAGAGGCATTTGGATGGGTATATGAATAGGAAGGGTTTGGAGGGATATGGGCCTGGTGCTGGCAGGTGGGACTAGATTGGGTTGGGATATCTGGTCGGCATGGACGGGTTGGACCGAAGGGTTTGTTTCCATGCTGTACCTCTCTATGACTCTTATGACCACCTCTAAGCCACGCAAGTAGGTATAAGCAGCCATTGCAGGCTGGGAGAAAGTGGTAAATTAAATTAGATTAGATTACTTACAGTATGGAAACAGACCCTTTGGCCCAACAAGTCCACACCGACCCGCCGAAGCACAGCCCACCCATACCCCTACATTTACCCCTTACCTAACACTATGGGCAATTTAGCATGGCCAATTCACCTAGCCTGCACATTTTTGGACTGTGGGAGGAAACCGGAGCACCTGGAGGAAACCCACGCAGACACAGGGAGAATGTGCAAACTCCACACAGAGAGTCGCCTGAGGCGGGAATTGAACCCGGGTCTCTGGCGCTGTAAGACCATAAGACCATAACACATAGGAGTGGAAGTAAGGCCATTTGGCCCATTGAGTCCACTCCGCCATTCAATCATGGCTGATGGGTATTTCCACTCCACTTACCAGGTTCTCCCCATAGCCCTTAATTCCCCGAGACATCAAGAATCTATCAATCTCGGCCTTGAAGACATTTAGCGTCCCGGCCTCCACTGCACTCTGCGGCAATGAATTCCACAGGCCCACCACCCTCTGGCTGAAGAAATGCCTCCGCATTTCTGTTCTGAATTGACCCCCTCTAATTTTAAGGCTGTGTCCACGGGTCCTAGTCTCCTCGCTTAACGGAAAAAATTTCCAAACCATGTATTATCTTGTAAGTTTCTATTAAGTCTCCCCTCAATCTTCTAAACTCCAATGAATACAATCCCAGAATCCTCAGCCGTTCCTCATATGTTAGACCAACCATTCCAGGGATCATCCGTGTGAATCTCCGCTGGACAGTTCCAGTGCCAGTATGTCCTTCCTGAGGTGTGGGGACCAAAACTGGACACAGTACTCCAAATGGGCCCTAACCAGAGCTTTATAAAGTGCTAACCACAGTGCCACCGTGCCACCCAAAATAAACAAAATAAACAAAATAACAGCAGAAGTCTTCAGAAGCCACTGGAAGAGCAGTACTTTGCCCAACTGATGATTGGAGGTAAAGAAACCATCAAGGAAAGGCAGGAAGTTTAGAGGTGATTGGGGGAAAAACATTTTCACCCAAAAGGAGTTGGGGGTCTGGAACCCTATTGAATTGCAGGAACCCTCACAACCTTTAAAAAGTACTTGAACGAACACTTGAAGTATCATAACATGCAAGGCTTTGAGCCAAGTGCAGGAAAGTGGGTATAATGGAGGTAGTCATATATTTCCGGTCAAAGGGTTGATGGGCCATAGGGCCTCTTCCACCCTGTATAATTCTATGATTCTTTGAAAATTAATTGGTCTAAAAGCCACCACTTTACAATCTCACTGAGATGCACCATCAGTGTCAGAATGCCCCTCCCCCATCCCCTCACTGCAGCTGCAGTCCCTCAGCTTCATTCAGGAGGTTGTCAGGGGTGTGGCTGGGAATGAAGGTTGGGGGGGACAGTGAGTGGAGGGGTATGGGGGAGAGGTTGGAGAATGCTTTTGTTCTGAGAGGGTTCATATTCAGTTGCCATGGTTACCTTCCCTGTAGGAGAAAGTGAGAACTGCAGATGCTGGAGATCAGAGCTGAAAAATGTGTGGCTGGAAAAGCGCAGCAGGTCAGGCAGCATCAATGTTTCGAGCATAAGCCCTTCTTCAGGAAGCCCTTCTCCTGAAGAAGGGCTTACGCCCGAAACATCGACTCTCCTGTTCCTTGGATGCTGCCTGACCTGCTGCGCTTTTCCAGCAACACATTTTTCAGCTCTTACCTTCCCTGTAGCCCCAGTACCACTGGTTCAGGGCCTGCCCTCCAGTCATGTCATAATGTGAATAATTGTGAAGTTATCTGCTTCGGTAACAAAACACAAACAAGGATAGAATATTTCTTAAAAGGTGAGAGAAAGGCATCAGAAATATTGGTGCCCAAAGTGTGACCTTGGTCACGAATCACTAAATATTAGCAACAAAGAAGACAGAAGGAAAATGGCATGTTGGTCTTTATCTAAGGGCATTTAAGTCCAAGAGTAAAGATGACCTGCTGCAGTTACCCAGACCTTTGGTGAGACCATAGCTGCAATACAGTGTACCGCTTTGGCAGCCTCATCTAAGGAAGGACATTTTGCCAGAGTTAGTGCGACAAAGTTTTACAGTTTGCTTTATGAGGAGAGAGTGAGGAATCCAGGTTGTATTGTCTGGAGGTTTTAAGAATGAGAGGTGATCTCATCAAAACTTAGGAAATTCTTAGAATGCATGATAGAGTGTGAAGGTTGAAAGTCTTTGTAATTCTTTGCCACAGAAGGCATTGGGGGTAAGGTCATGGTGTATATTTAAGGCTGAGACAGAGAGATTCTTGATCAGTCGCGGAGTCAAGGGTTACAGGGAAGGGGCAGGAAAATGGATGTGAGGAGTGTCAGATCAGCTGTGATCCTATTGAACGTCAATGGGCTGAATGACCTCCTAGTGTTCCTATTTTTTATGGTCTTATAGAGTTTTGGTAGGATAACGTGGAGAGGATGATTCCCAAAATCCTAAGTCTATACCCACAGGACATAACCTCAGGGTAAGGAATGACTATTTAACACAGAGATGATGATGAATTTCCTCCCTCAGATGGTAGTGAATCCATGGGATTCTCTCCCTCCAAGGGTGCAGAAGCTCAGTCATTGAGCAGGTTCAAGATAGAAATCAATAGATACTTGGAGACTAGTAACACCATGAGAAATTTCATTGGTAATTAATTTACAACTTCCAAACCATTGATTCTGGCTGAATGAATGATGCTGTTGGTGTGTGTTAATGTCACTAAGCTAGGAAAGCTGATTTCTGAGCTAACGTTCTGGGAGGGTGAGTTTGAATCTCACCATGGCAGGCAATGACCTTTAATTCCAGTACAAGTCTGGAATTAAAAGCTAGTCCAATGGTGACCCAGATACTAATTAACCATGAAGAAGGGTCAGTGGACCTGAAATGTTGATTCAGCTTTCTCTCTACAGATGCTGTCAGACCTGCTGAGTTTCTCCAGCAATTTCTGTTTTTGATTCAGATTTCCAGTATCTGGAAACCCTGGTTTTATTAACAAATTAATCACTGATGATTGTCATAAAAGCTAAACTGGTTCATTAATGGCCTTTAGGGAAGGAAATCTGGGACTCCATTGGACCAACAGATCCAGAGCAAGTGGCTGACTCTTGAATATCTTCTTGACCTTAAGGATGGGCAATGTGGGACGAGGCTGGTGATGCCCACATCCCAAACATGAATTTTAAAATAAAATCAATGACACTCTCACCTTTATTATTTGAGGCATAGAGTTTAAGAGCAGGGAGGTGATGCAGGAGCTGTATAAAATGGTGGTTAGGCCACATTGTGTTGAGTATTGTCGAGAGTATAGTGTGCAGTTCTGGAATCCAAATTATAGAAGTCATGTGTTAGCACTGGAGAGGGTGCAGAGGGAGATTCACCAAGGTGTTACCTGGGCTGGAGAGTTCCAGTTATGAAGAGAGATTGAACAGACTGGACTTGTCTTCCCCAGAGCAGAGGAGGTTGAGAGGGGACATGATTGAGATGTTTAAAATTATGTGGGGCATAGATAGGGTAGATAGAAAGAATCCTTTCGCCTTGATGGAGACATCAATGACAAAGGGACATAAATTTAAAGTAAGGGCAGGAAGTTTCGAGGCTCTGTGAGGAAAAATGTTCTCTCCCAGAGGATGGTGGGAATCTGGAACACACTGTCTGTAAGAGTGGGAAAGTAGACAGGCAGGAGGCGGGAAGTACACAGCAAGCCAGGGGAGCATTAACAGGTGGAGAAGTTGACGTTTCGGGTGTAACCCTTCTTCAAAAACCCCTCATCACATCGAAGAAGTGTTTAGATGTGATGCCAAGACTTTCAGGGATATGGAGAAAGTGACGACTGCAGATGCTGGAGACCAGAGTTGAAAAGTGTGGTGCTGGAAAAGCGCAGCAGGTCAGGCAGCATCCGAGGAGCAGGAGAATCAACGTTTCGGACATAAGCCCTTCTTTAGGGATATGGACCAAGTGCTGGAAAATGGGATTAGAATAGTTCGGAGGTTGTTATTGACCAGTATGGACTCAATGGGTCGAAGGGCCTTTTACTGCGCTGTAGACCCTCTATGATTCGACGCCTCAATGAGTAATCGAATAGGCTGAGCAGCTGAATGACAGCCTCTTTTTTTCAAAACCAAATTTCTGCTCACTGGACATCCTCAAATAATCCAGTCCAGAACGTTTAACATCAATGTAACCATGTCGCTAATCCAGTTTCTGTGTCAGTTGCATAGTTTCACATTTACCTTGATCCCAGAGCATAATAAAAATAACATCATAATCTCACAATATGGACAACATGGCAATCTGAGTGGGACACTGTAGCTAATGATGGAACTGCTGCTGCTTTGCTCAGGATTCCCTGCACGCCCCTGGACCATTTGTTATGTTCTTGCCTTTGTAATTTCCAAGGCACAGTTAGCAATAATTAACGTTTCTTTTGTCAGATGTGGTTGAAATCCTTAACTTCCACTTGGCGAATGACACCAACCACCTACCTTTTTATTCCTTCAGTCAGGCTAACCTTTGTGGAATGCGTGCCCACATGCTCAAACATTCTTGAACATGTTACCGTTGAGAATTAGCAGCCAAAAGATTAAAGGAATTATTCAAACAATTTCAGTAAACAATTAAATTAGTTCCCCACCTTTTTGGAGGTTAGGAATGGAGCCATCAGTTGCCAGAATTTGAGCCTTAAAATTAATCAGTTCTTGTTAATGCAGGTATTTTTTGTCCAATGCATATTTCATTAATCCTGACACCATCAGCGGGATTCAGACATTTTTCCTTCCTGGTGTGACGTAAGCAATGAAGAGAACATTGGGACAATATGGAGAGAATTAACAAGTCCGAATTTTAATGTTGGGACGAAAATGTGTGTCAAAAGTAAGGTGCTGGAGAAGCTCGGCAAGTCAGGCAGCATCTGAGGAACAGGAGAACTCCTTCCTGATGAAGGGCTTATGCCCAAAACGTCAATTCTCCTGCTCCTCAGATGCTGCCTAACCTGCTGTGCTTTTCCAGCACAACAGTCTTGACTCTGATCTCTAGCACCTGCAGTCCTCACTTTCACCAAGAAAATGCCTGTGACTTATCCCTCAAGCCTGAAATGATAACTTCAGAATCTCAGCATTGAGCAGCAATTATATTTATTTGCATATGTTGCATCTCATCCAAACCCTAACTTATTTAGGTTCCACTTCTAATTCATGCTGTTCTTTCCCAGGAATCCAAACATTATAGCTGGAACAGAAAAGCTTTCATAGAGTCATACAGCATGGAAACAAACCCTTTGGTCCAACTCATCTCCACCAACCAGATATCCCAATCTGATTGAGATCCATGTGCCAGTGTTTGGCTCATATCCCTCTAAACCCTTCCTATACATATACCCACCCACAGAAGCCTTTTAAATGCTGTAATTGTACCAGCCACTAACACTTCCATTGGCAGTTCATTCCATACACGCACCACCCTCTGTGTGAAAAAAGTTGACCCTAAGGTCCCTTTTAAATCTTTCCCTTCTCACCTTAAACCTATGCCCTCTAGTTCTGGACTCACCCAGCCCAGGGAAAACATTTACCCTATCCATGCCCCTCATGATTTTATAACCCTCTCTCAGGTCACCCCTCAGCCTCCGACACTCCAGGGAAAACAACCCCAGCCTATACAGCCTCTCTCTGCAGCTGAAAACCATCTTTCCTGAGCAGACTCACATCTAAGGACCGGAGGTAATGAGTAACTCAATTCCTTGCAGCCAATGACAGTTTGTAGAGTATTGAACCAGATTTCTTTCCTTTATGCTGACATGGATATGGATGTTCTTGGCCAGCCAGCCCTTAAACTCAATGAATTTCTGAACAATGTCAAAGGGCAGTTAACTATCAGCTGGAATGGGTCTGGGATGCAAACAAGACCAAATGAAGATGTCAGCTTTCTAGACAAAGGGCTCATGGTTTAAATATCAGGGGTCTTTAAAATAGACAACAACACCATTTCTCTTCCTTTCACAAGGTTTTAATTCTTTCGAACGCTCTCCCTGAGAAGGTGGTGGAGCCAACCTCCTTGAATATTTTTCAAGCAAACGTAGCTCGGTTCTTAAGAGGGGTCACTGGACTTGAAGCATTCTCTCTGTTTCTCTCCACAGATGCTGCCAGACTTGCTGAGTTTCTTCGCTGCTTTGTTTTTGTTTCAGATCTTTGACATCTTCAGTTCTTTGTTTTATTGTAGATAGAGAGATTCTTGTTAAGGAGGGGGTGGGCAGGAAGGTGGATTTGAGTGTACAATCACAGCATCCATTATTTTATTGAATGGTGGAGCTGACTTGAGGGGCTGAATGGCCTCAGTGTGCTCCTTTGCGCCTGGAAGGATAATAATGAACCAGATGGACTTTGAGAACAGTGAAGCATCACCATTACTGCACTAAATTTATATTCCAGCTGTTCTCACATTCCACTAGCTATCCGGACTTGAAGTCATGCCTCCAGGACTACAGGAAAAAGTGAGGACTGCAGATGCTGGAGGTCAGAGCTGAAAATGTGTTGCTGGAAAAGCGCAGCAGGTCAGGCAGCATCCAAGGGGCAGGAGAATCGACGTTCTGGGCATGAGCCCTTCTTCAGGAATGCGGAAAGTGTGCCAAGCAGGCTAAGATAAAAGGTAGGGAGGAGGGACTTGGGAGAGGGGCGTTGGAAATGCGATAGGTGGAAATGCAATAGGTGCTCCAGGACTATAGCCTGGATGTTGGGATCACTAGCCCAGTGACATTGCCATCTCCCACTATCAGATTCACTCCAAAACAAAGGGGGAGACACATCCCTTTATCTTTGGTAGCAAAAATCATGCCTTGTCCTGAGGCAGTTAGGCCTTTTCTCTTTGAAGCAGAGAAGGATGAGAGATGACTTGGTGATGAGAGGTAAAGGCAGAGTAGATAGCCACAGACAATTTCCCAGGTTGGAAATAGCTATCACAAGGGGGCATAATTTTAAGGTGATTAGAGGAAGGTTGAGGGGCGATATCAGAGATAGACTCTTTACACAGAGTGTGGGGTGCTGGAATGCACTGCCAGCAGTGGTAGTAAAGTCATATATATTAGGACATTTAAGCGACTCTTGGGTAGGCACATGGATGATGGTAAACTGAAGGATATGTACATTAGTCTGATCTTGGAGTAGAATAAAAGGTTGGCTCAACATTGAGGGCTGAAGGGCCTGCAGTTTGCTGCACTGCTCTATAGTCTACACTTAAGGGGAACCAATGTTTGTTCATCGAGGTTTTGTACATTGACTGCTAATATCAGGATTTCAGTCAGGAACTTCAAGCTCACTGTTACAAACCCAATATCACCAACTCCCACCACGGTTAAGCTGGTATTTTCCGGCCAAATTTAACATAACCTGGTTAATTGCAAACATAAGCTCTTTCACTTGTAGATATATCAGTTCAGCAAAATGACTAAGAGTCTTCTTTTGGTGACAAGTCTACAGGGTGTTCGGTGGCTGGTAGAGGTGGATCAGCATGTTCAGTTGAACACAGTTTAGTAAAGACTGTAACAAAAACACACCGTGGAAAAAAAAACACATTCATCTGCAAGAAATTCATTTCCTCAGTGACTTCAGGTTGTCCTGGGTCCTGGTAGCTGGATGTTCCTCTGTTGGCAGGCTTAGACATTTGTGTAAATGAACCAAAGAACTGTGGATGCTAAAAATCTGAAACAAACCGAGTACTGGAGAAACTCATTGGATTTGGCAGCATCTGTGGAGAGAGAAACAGAGTCAGCATTTCTGGTTGATGATCATGGCTTTGTGCGTGCGAAATTATGTTTCCCAAACTTAATTGAGTTTTTTGAGGAAGTAACAAAGAGGATCTATGAGGGCAGAGTGATAGATGTGAGCTATATGGACATCAGTAAGGCGTTGGACCGAAGGGTCTGTTTCCGTGCTGTACATCTCTATGACTCTATGATCAGTGACGAGTGGTGTGCCTCAGGGATCAGTGTTGGGACCACAATTATTTACAATTTATATCGATGATTTGGAGTTGGGGGCCATGTGTAATGTGTCAAAATTTGTGGCTGTCACTAAGATGAGTGGCACAGCAAAGTGTGCAGAGGACTGAGAAACTTTGCAAAGGAACACAGATACTTTAAGCAAATGGGCAAAGGTCTGACAGATGGAGGACAATGTTAATAAATATTGTCTGGGCTGAGAGGTGGCAAATGGAGTTTAATGCGGAAAAGTGTGAGGTGATTCACTTTGGAAGGAGAAACAGGAATACAGAGTACTGGGCTAATGGTAAGATTCTTGGTAGTGTAGATGAGCAGAGAGGTCTTAGTGTCCATGTACATAGATCCCTGAAAGTTTTCACCCAGGTTGACAGGGTTGTTAAGAAGGTGTACGGTGTGTTAGCTTTTATTGGTAGAGGGACTGACTTTTGGATCCATGAGGTCATGCTTCAGCTGTACAAAACTCTGGTGCGGCCGCACTTGGAGTATTGCGTACAGTTCTGGTCACCGCATTATAGGAAGGATGTGGAAGCTGTGGAAAAGTTTCAGAGGAGATTTAGTAGGATGTTGCCTGGAATGGAAAGAAGGTGTTATGAGGAAAGGCTGAGGGACTTGAGGCTGTTTTCCTTAGAGAGAAGAAGTTTGAGAGGTGACATAATTGAGACATCAAAGATAATCAGAGGATTACATAGGGTGGGCAGTGAGAGTCTTTCTCTTCAGATGGTGATGGCTAGCATGGGGGGACAATGCTTTAAATCAAGGGGTGATAGACATAGGGCAGATGTCAGAGATAGTTTCTTTACTCAGAGAGTAGTAGGGGTGTGGAACGCACAGCCTGCAAAGTTGTAGACTCGTCAGTTTTAAGGGCATTTTGATAGTCATTTGATAAACATATGGATGAGAATGGAATAGTGTAGGTTAGATGGGCTTCAGATTGGTTCCACAGGTCAGTGTAATATTGAGGGCCGAAGGGCCTGGACTGTACTGTAATGTTCTGTGTTCCAATAAATGAGAAATTATCTATTTTGGTAGGAGCAACACTAAAAAGGATTCTTACTGAATGGTAAAACGTTGCAGCATGCTGCTGTGCAGAGGGACCTGGGTGTCCTTAGACATGAATCACAGAGGGTTGGTCTGCAGGTACAACAGGTAGTTAAAAAGGCAAATGGAACTTTGTCCTTCCTTGCGAAAGGGATTGAGTTTAAAAGCAGGGAGGTTCTGCTGCAGCTGTACAAGGTGTTGGTGAGGCCACATCTGGAATACTGGGTATAGTTTTGGTCTCCTTACTCGAGAAGGGACGTATTGACACTGGACAGGGATGCAGAGGAGGTTCACTGGGTTGATTCCGGAGTTGAGGAAGTTTGGTTTATGAGGAGAAGCTGAGTAAACTGGGATTATATTCATTGGAATTTAAAAGAATGAAAGTGGATCTTATAGAAACATATACGATTATGAAGAGAATAGATAAGATAGAAGAAGAGAGGATGTTTTCACTGGTGAGTGAAACTAGGACAAGAGGGCATAGCCTCAAAATTAGAGGGAGCAGATTGAGGACTGAATTGAGAAGGAACTTCTTCACCCAGAGGTTTGTGAATCGATGGAATTCCCTGCCCAGTGAAGCAGTTGAGGCTTCCTCAGTAGATATATTTAAAGCTAAGATGTTTTTTGGTCAGTAAAGGGATTAAGGGTTATGGTGAGAGGGCGGGTAAGTGAAGCTGAGGCCACAGAGAGATCAGTCATGATCTTATTGAATGACAGAGCAGGCTCGAAGGGCTGAATGGCCTACTTCTGTTTCTCGTTCTTATGCTCTTATACAAGTCCATTGACATATTTTCAGGATTTACAGACTGTAAAGATGGCAGATGCTGGAGGAAGGAGTCATGAGATGTGAAGCTGGAAAAACACAGCAGTTAGATAGTATTCGAGGAGCAGGAAAGTCAACGTTTTGGACCGAAGCCCTTCATCAGGACTTTACCAGGTTTTAGTCTGAAACACTGATGTTCCTTCTTCTTGGATATTGTGCAACCTACTGTGATTTTCCAGCCTCATATCTATTGACCCTTCTTCAGGATTCTGCTTCTTTCTCTCTCCCCAGACCTGCTGAGTTTCTCCAGCATTTTCTGTACTTGTTCCCGATTCCCAGCAGCTGCTGTCCTCTGTTTTATTTTAGGGAAGGATGGAACTCATTTGGAGTGTGGCTCACACTTGAGTTACAGACTTTGCCCATGGTTGAACATTATGGGAGAGCACAGCCAACTGTAATGGAGTGAGGACATTGATTTTGATTGCTGGCAGAGAGGCGTTGTCACATCCTCAAAATGAAGCAGCTGGTTTGTTCACAATGACATGGAAGATACTCAAGAAAGAAAGCAGCATGGGACAAACTGCTCAGTGTCCCACAAAGATCAAAATGCACAGCAATATACAAATTCCAACAACTTGAAGCTGTATCACAGCGTTAGGTTGACTGACTGACAGGGGAGAGTTCACACTGGCTGCTGGACAAGTACTGACTAGTGGGAGGTCCAAGGAAACTGCAAACAGAGTGTGACTGAGGCAGAAGCAAGTCTCAACACCTATAGGCGTGGGACGTTCAGAGTAAATCATTAAAATAGACTTTGTTTCTCATTAAGTCAGTTCAATCAAGTCAGATTCTGGGAGTCACTGGCATATCCTGAATTTGTTGCCTATCCCTGGTTTTCCTTTCAAGGTGGTCATGGTCTCTATGGTGGGTTTTAGACTGTTAGTATGAATTACACTTCCAGAGTGGGACTGGTTGGGATTGTGAAGGACACTGGTACAGTGACAGCTCAAACTTACTAAAACAGAACGGGGTGTAGTTTGGATGGAACCTGGAAGTGAGAATCCCCCCCATGCATCTGTTACATTGTCCCTTTAACTAGTGGGTGGTATGGTGGCTTAGTGGTTAGCACCACTGCCTCACAGTGTTAGGGAGCTGGATTCAGTTCCATCCTTGGGTGACTGTGCGGAGTTTGCATGGTCTTCCTGCGTTTGTTTGGGTTTCCTTCAGGTACTCTGGTTTCCTCCCGCAGTCCAAAGATGTGCAGGTCATGGTGGATTGGCCATGGGGAAATTGCCCATAACATCCAGGGATGTGTAGATTAGGTGGGTTAGCCAGGGGAAATGTAGGGATACAGAGATAAAGTGGGTGGGTTGCCCTTTGGAAGGTTGGTGTGGACTCAATGAGCCAAAAGGTCTACTTATACACTGTAGGGATTCTATGATTCTCCTGGAGTTCACAGATTTGTTCCTGTGTAGACTGATGCTATTCAGGTCAGTGTGTCTGTACTGACTCTCCAAATGAGCATCATTACCCAGTGCCAATCTCCTGCTTTCACCACATAACCTTGTGTACTATTTCCTTCTAAATAATCAGCAAATGCCTCACCTTCAGGTAATGCATTCCAGATGAAGTGAAAAATCTTTTTCCCTTGGCATTTGCTTCTTTTGTAACTCACCCTCTTGTTTTTGATCCAATTATGAATGGCAACTCTTTCTCCCTGTTAACTCTATCCAGACTACTCGTGATTTAAAACATTTCTATCAGATCTTCTCTCAGAGAAGCTCAATCCCAATCCATCCCCACGCCTGAAGCTTCTCACCCCGGACCTATTCTTGTAAACCTCTTCTGCTCTCTCTCTCCAGTACAATCAAATCTTTCCCATAGCATGGCACCCAGGACAGTATACAATGCTGCAGATGAGATCTAGCATCACTAAATCATAAAATATAATGGGATCTTACATCATGCAATTGCAACATATCACCTGGCCAGGGATCTTCATTTTTAAATACTTAGTTCTTAATTTCTTTTTTAAAAGTTTCCTATTGGTCTTTTAGTTTGTGCTCTGTAAATATTTCCCAATTTGCTTTCAAAGTAATCTATAATATAGTCAAATTAGTAGCTATTACCAACTAATGAGCTTACAGTTTATCTGTGATATTGCTCTGTTGTGCTGAGACCCTGACCCTGATCTTTAATTCATACTGTTCAAATAAATCTTACACGTTATGAACCAAAAATGTCAGCAAGAAATACTTTTTTCTGTCTGCACCGAATTCCCACACTGCCTCCAAGTAGCCAGAGGGCAGCACAGTGGCTCAGTGGTTAGCACCGCTGCCTCATAGCACCAGGGACCCAAGTTCGATTCCAGGCTCAGGCGACTGTCTGTGTGGAGTTTGCACATTCTCCCTGTGTCTGCGTGAGTTTCCTCCCACAACCTAAAGATGTGAGGGTTGACCATGCTAAATTGTCCATAGTATTCAGGGATGTGCAGGTTAGATGAATTAGTTGGGAGTTTTGCAGAGTAATAGGGAAATGTGTCTGGGTGATTACTTTGGAGGGTCAGTGTGCACTTGTTGGGCCGAAGGGCCTGTTTCCACACAGTAGGAATTCTAATTCTAATTCAACCCTGAATGATATACTGTACTCAGTCGGGCTGTGTTTCACTCTGGATGCGATCTGTCCTTCCTGACTGGTCATACACTTTCCACACACCCACTCTTAAACAAAGTTGAGGTGAGATCAAAAGACTCAAATAAGCCTTAGCCTTAGCCCAACCCTTATTCAAGTACTTACTCCATCTACCCCACAGTGCACCTCATCATGTTCCCCACTAAAATATGCAACTATCCTTGTCCCCTTCACCTCTCTTGCTCTGATTCTTCCCTCTTCTTCCCAGTTTGCTCTCTCCATTCCCCAGGAGTCTCTGAGTCTGTCCAACAACCAATCCCTTTAAGTTCCCATTCTGTTTGGTTCCTCTCTACCTGACCCTGTTTTATCTGAAAAACAAAAGAACTGCGGATGCTGTAAATCAGAAACAAAAACAGAAGTTGCTGGAAAAGCTCAGCAGATCTGGCAACATCTGCAGAGAGAAATCAGAGTTAACGTTTTGAGTCAAGTGACCCTTCTTTGGAACAGGGGCTGAGGGGCCACCAGACCTGAAACGTTAACTCTGATGTCTCTCCGCAGATGCTGCCAGATCTGCTGAGCTTTTCCAGCAACTTCTGTTTTTGTTTCTGATTTGCCTGACCCTTTTGAGGTTAGGATTTGGAATGAAGTCCAGTTTGTGTCGCCTAGTCAGGTTTGCAAAGGCAGACCTGTTGACCCCAGGGGAGATTTCATTCAGAACACTGCAAGCGTTTAAGAGCATGTACGACCGAGACTTTGCAGGAGTTGATTGGCCTGGTGAGGGAAGTGCCTGGCTGTGGAATGATTGAAGAGGCTGGAAGAAGACTATTACCCTGTCCGCTACATGCCTCTGTTACAGGGTCATGCTGGTGCACACATTTTAGGTTCCCAACGTAATTTCACTGAGTGGGGGGGTTTAATGAACATTCTGAACATGTTAATAAACGTATCATCAAAGTTGGAAAGTTCAAGCCTCCTGATTGCTTCTGACAATTTAATGGCAAAAACGTTTGCTCACCATTGGAAAATTGAATTTCTTTCCTCCCACACCCACCCTTCTAAACATTCCAGGCAGGTTTGGAATATTCCATCCAGCTTCCAGAGTTTTCATAGCTAAGTTTGCTCCAGACAGCAAATGTTCAGAATGTGCTGGAGAAACTCAGCAGGTCTGACAGCATCTGTGGAGAGAGAAATTGAGTTTATGTTTTGAATTCAGTGACCCTTCATCAGATAATGTTCAACATTGAACAGAGGAAGGTCAGAGGGGATAGTAAATGTCAGGCAAGAAATGGGGACATGAGAAGGGCAGGAGTCAGAGGGAAAGTGGACGGGAGGAACATTCCAGAGGGGGTTCAGTACCTCTGAATTGTTGAAGCTTGCTTTCCTTAATGTCTGAAAGGAAAACATTTCTTGTTAGAATGTTGAATGAGGATGGAATGAAACTGGGGAGCAGTGCAGCTCTGAGCCAGTGTGAGGCGATGTTGATGGAGAGATGGATGTCGAGAGTGTGCTTTTGCAACAGATGGCACTGAGTCTGAATCTCAGGGTGTGGCAAGAGCAGCTGTTTGGGGAATGTTGTACATCGCAGAGATCCCTGTGATCCTGGGTGGACTCACAACCCAATGGATGAAACTTCACTCAGAATCTACATGAGGTGAGTCTGAGCCAGAGGCAGTTGCTGAGGAATGTGATGTGTCTGTGGAAGCAAGTTTTGACAAATACCTTGTCAAACACCAGGAGTGACAGTGAAAGTAATGATGGTGAGCAAGAAGAGACATTAGAATGGAAATCCTGTCGGAGAGAGGAGCAGAACCCCTTCATGGTGGGTGTACCTGGAAGAGATGTAGCAGTGAGTGAAACACTAAACAAAAAAAAATCAACTGTGGGTGCTGTAAATCTAGAAACAGAGATAGAAATTTCTGGAGAAACTCAGCAGGTCTGGCAGCATCTGTGGAGAAAAAACAGAGTTAATGGTTCAAGTTCAATCATCCTTCATCAATCAGGCACAACCTGTGGTCACTGGAATCACAGATTGATCAGGAATGAGGAATTAGAATCTGTATTAACCTTCACACACAACTCATCAGCAGTTCCCCTCCAGCCTGAATATATTTAAGGAACAGATTGATAAAATTCTAGGCCTGAAAGACATCAAGGGCTGTAAGGCGAGGGTAGGAACACAGTGTTGGGTTTGAGGATCAGCCATGGTTACACTGAATGGCGGAACAGGCTCAACAGGCCGTATGGCCTACTCCTGCTCCTGGTGCCTATATTTTTGTGTCAGTGATTGCAGACAGGACATAATCCATCAGAACTAGGACTCAAACCTGAGTTCGGGTCACATCACTGACATCTGCATTGATGCAACTATCAGAAAAGCCATGAGCACTGTAAAGATGAATTTGAAATTAGCCAAATTTCTAGCTGTGCATTCTTGACCACTTCCCCAAAACCTTCCTTGACTCTCCTCCGTGAATGATTTCCATTTTTTACTTTGTTGTTCCCCAGCAACGAGCCCCACCTCTTTGACCAAGTAGGTTGAGATTTGTCAGTCTCATTCTGTTCTCAGTTTCAGTTCTAAAAAAAAGTTCTTCAGTGGTAATCATTCCGTGAGGAGAGCTACCAAAAACAGAAATAGCTGGAGAAACTCAGCAGGTCTCTGGCGAGAGAAACAGAGTTAACATTTGAGGTCCAGCCAACCCTTATTCAGAAAAGACAGCTCCCAGATCAGAAGTAGGAACATGACCTTTCCACTATCAGACCCACCCCAAGCCCAGGTGGCAATGAACCATGAGGACCCTTGCCTTGAGAAGAAATGGGAGATTGGTTGATTTAATGGGGAAACAGTTTCAAATGAGCAAATTTACTGCAGCGAGCCGCCATCTTGAACATTCCAGGAGGAATTGGATCAGTAACTTTGAAGGATGGTGACCTATAGCTGTTTCAATGTCACAGCTGAACTTTGCAAGTCAATGCAAACAGATGAGAAAAGCTGAAACCTGACTCACCAAAGCACCTGCCAACTTCTGTAATGTTGACCATTTCTCCTGCTATACAAAGAACTTTCACTTTTGCACATACCACTAATATGTCATGGGAAAACGACTGGAGGCTGTGAAGCTGTGAGGCTGTGAGGCACCGTAGGAGTCTTACATGAGAGGTCATTTGTATGGGGAATTAACATGAAAGCACAGGTCATTCTTTAGGTTAAAGGTCAGGGCAGATGGTACTGTTAGGATTATAAATATATATTGACATATCTTTAAGCTCAGGAATATTTAGGATCTGGAACTGTGGGCAGACATTGAGGTAACAGCGCTGGAAAGGCAAGGCAGATCAAGGCAGTCATAAGCTCTGACAAAAATATGTTGATAATATGTTTCTGAAGGGAAAGGGCTGTTCTCCAATCTTTCTCAGGGGTGGCTGCTTAGCTGTGGTAGACAAGTTGTGTTACATTGGGAAAAGAGCACGTCTCCCCTAATTATCTCAAATTTAGTTTATTATTTAACTGGCAAAGTCTGTCTAAGCATGTAAAGAGGAATTCTTCAATCAAAAGGGAATGGACTTGTTGGGCCTAATGACTTTTTCCTGTTCCTAAAAATGCTCCTGTTCCTGTTGAAGCAGTTTGCTGATCAGAGGCCAGGAAGGGTGTGTTACATTCAGAATTAGCATTTCCTCTGGCCTTTGTGTCTGAATGTGTACGATCTTGGCACTTTTTTTTACCCCTCTCTCTCTGAGGTTGTCAGAGTTTTTTTATGGGAACGACTTTCATTTTACAGCCTTGTTTTCCTCGCAGTCTTTGGATTCGAGCAGGCCCTTATTCCCCCACTGCAAAGAGGCGGCTTTGAAACAAAGGATTTCTGCGTGTCTCCTACTCGCCTGAACATGGAGTGTAAATGTTGTGGAAAGTCTTCGATGTGAGATTTTAAGAACTTGACCAAACTGTAGGATGGGCCTTCTGTTGTGTGAGTCTCCATCATTGCCAGTCCAGTTACCTTGAGGATTCCCAGTCCTTTTACTGGCCATATTCACTCGCAAACCAACTTTTCCATAAATTCTTCACAGGAAAAGCCAGAAATCTCTGTGTTGCTGGAAAGATTAAATTTGAATTGATAATGGTGAGGGAGTGGCGGGATGGTGTGGAGTATGAGAAGTTGGTGATCAAAACTTTGCCTAAGGGCTGTGTGGAGGGAACATGTTTTAAAATGGCATGCTCACAGACCCTGGGGAATGTTGCAGTGTGTTGGGTCAAGTTCTGATCAAAATGAAATGCTCCATAAAGCAGACACAACCCTCCCTATTCCAATACACACACACACACACACACACTCATTCACACATACACAGACACACACTCATACACAGAAACATTCATACTCACTCACACACACATACACACACTCATACACACACTTACTCACACATACTCATACACACCCATACACACTCACATAAACCCATACACTCATACTCACACACTCACAACACATATACACACTCTCACACATACACACACACACACTCACACACAGACACACACATATACACACTCATATACACACACACTCATACTCATACACACACACCTACATACACACACTCATACACTCTCACATACACTCATACAGATACAAAGACACACTCACTTAATCACACACACTCAAGTGCAGACACACATACACTCTCACACACACCCCTCTGTACTACTGGGCCTCATGACTTTCTGTTTCAAGTTTCCGATAATAGTTTGCAAAGACTCTCACAAACACATGGAGCCTTAAATGTTCACTTCTAATCGAGCTCTGCCTCAATTCTTTCCGACCCACCAGTGCACCCCCACCCTCAAAGCGCAGTCCCCACCTCCCCCCATCCCACCCAGCGTTAAATACCACGGATCACTTCTCGGCTGCCTACTGAGCTAAATCTAATCATGGCATGTCACAACTCTGTCAGGAGGGTCGCACTCTCTTTAGCCTTGAATAATTGGAAGAATGTTGCTGCTTGTGCCTAGGCCATGAGAATGTGACCTGGGATGATATTTAATCTGCTACAGAGCTGCCTGTTGTAATGCTGGAGCCTAGGAAGGCCTTTGGATGTGTGTGTGTGTGTGTGTGTGTGTGTGTGTGTGTGTGTGTGTGTGTGTGTGTGTGTGTGTGTGTGTGTGTCTTGATTCACTTTGAAATAACCGCTCCCCTCCTCCTCCCGCACCACTAACCGCATCCTCCCCATCGCCAGCACTGCACTGTTGCCTGTGAATGCTTTAATAAGATATATGGTTACCGGTTATGTGTTGGGCTAAATAACACAGTAGAAGAACAACAGGTTTTCATTTCTGTGTCAAAACATGAAGTACACAGTTTGCGATTGCTTTACCCACCCCCCGTCATCCTGACTCACACGTTTGGAACACATTTCCCTTTTGCTTCATTTTTCTTCCTGACTTTGAGGAGCAGGAAGCCTTAATATTTTATCACGTTCTGGGAGAAAATCATTAGAGCTGCTGCAAGCGGCCAAAGAGGATGTTTGTTTGCCAAGAGCACACTGAGCAATGCACATTGGAAGCATTTTAGTGTGCGTCATTGATCATTTCTGTTATGGTGACTTCACCTCTTACTTCCCTTCTCCCTCATGGATGTCAAAAAGGAAGTTCTGAGACACAGAGGAGGGTAGAGCGCAGGTACATGACTGATTAACCTTATCCATGCTCACTGTGAGAATGCCACTGCCTTCCCAGTTTTTATAGCCATGAATTCCTCAGTCTATTGTCCCTGTTCATCCTCAGACCCCCACCCGACCCCAATTTGGTTTCTAATTATATGGCCATTGTGAATGACTCTTTTTAAAAATGGTTCAAGATGGGTGTTTCCTGTGGTAAGTACATCCTTATTTTATTGTTTAATAATTGTCAATACAATTACCTTTCACTGACCAGTGCTGGTCCTGTTAGTTCTTCAAGGATAGAAAGAGATCTGCATTTAAATAGCACCTTTCATGACCTCAGGATGTTCCAAAATACTTTGACAGCTGATGATGAACTCTTGAAGTGCAGCTGTAAGGAAGGCAGAAGCCAGTTTGTGTACTGCAAGCTTCTGCAATCACCAAGCAACCCAGCTCCGGGATACCTACAAACCAGATATGGATTTTACACTTTGCAGGAGAGCAAGTGAGGTGGCACTGAAAGTGAGGGATGTGCTCACTCATGCCATCACCATCTCACGTTGCAAACGAGGTCCAGGTAACCAATTGTTTATTTATTCACAGGTATTGCTGGCTGGTCCAGTATTTATAGCCCATCCCTAGTTGCCCCCTTGAGAAGGTGGGGGTGAGCTGCCTTCTTGAACCATTGCAGTCCGTATGCTGTAGGGGTAGACCCACAATGACCTTAGGGAGGGAATCCAGGATTTTGACCCAGCAACAGTGAAGGAATGGTGATATTTTTCCAATTCAGGATGGTGAGTAGTTGAAGAGGAACGTGGTGGTGGTTTGATAATGATAGGTTTTAATAATTGTCAGTGCACACTGAGGTCTGGCATTAAAATGCAGAAATATCTTGTAAGTAGGAGGTGGGTCAAGAAACCATAGCAACCTTATGTGATACCCATTGAATGCCTAATGCCCTGTGGTCTTTTGTTCCTAAACATCTGCTGCCCTTGTCCTTCTCGTTGGCACAATCATGGGTTTAGAATTTTCTGTTGAAAAATCTTTGGTAAATTTCTGCAGTACATCTTGTAGATGGTACACACTGCTGCTACTGACTGTCGATGGTGGAGGGAGTGGATGTTGAAGATGGTGGACGGAGTACCGATCACAATAGCTTCCTTGACCTGGATGGTGCAAAGCTTCAAAAGATTCCAAACCCATTGGCTCTTTAACAAGTTCACTATGAGATACTACCCTCCCACTCAGCACAGTGCTACTCGGTCACGTCTTCTCCTTGTTTTGGCAAGTTTGGGAAGATGGGAAGCTGATTATTAATGAGGTGAGGTGTGACATTGACAAGGTGCTTAACATCCAATAGTAACTGTCAATTGGCATTTTCCCACTGTTTAATGGGAATAACACCATGTCGCTTGTGAACAGGATAAAAGATGGACAGAGCTGATCTCAACATGCAGACCCCTGTCCCTGCCCTTGCCTGGATTCTCACCATGGTCCACCTCACTCACAGCCCAATACATATGGTGCATGTTAGAATGTCGGCTGTACAATTCTGTCATGCTCTTTTGCAGATAGTGCAAAGCAGGGATGCATGTAATGCTTTAGAATAAAAATATTGTTTCTATCAAAGTGACAAATATCCAAATACAAAGACACCCAATTTTCAAAAACACTCAATTTCCAAGCACATTTAAGTCTCAGGATAGAAAATTATTCAATATTTATGCTTCACTTGTGCAGGAATCTTATTTTCTGACAATCTTCAAAGAAAACTGCCAAGCTGATGTGGCAACTGAGGAAAAATAATTAGAGCAATTTCAGTCATTACATTAAATTCCTGTTTCTTGTTGTCTCTGTCTTCTTTCTGTTCATATATAACCTGCGGTGCTCAGTCCCAGATGCTGTTTCTGATAGGTTTATTTCATAACTCTGATTTATTCATTTTTCTGGGAAATTTGTTTAGATCATAAGACCTGAAGATATAGGAGTAGCATTCAGCCCCTGGAGTCTGCTCGGTCATTTGATCATAAACTGATGTGTTTCTTAACACTATTCTCCTGCCTTCTCCCCATAAGCCTTAATCCAGTTACTAATCAAGATTCTTTCTATCTCTGTCTTCTATACACTCAATGACTTGGCCTCCACAGCCCTCTTTAGCAATGAGCTCCACAGAGTCACCACCTTCTGGCTGAAGAAATTCCTCCTCATCTCATTTCTAAAGGTTCACTCTGAGGCTGTGCCCTCGGGTCCTAGTCTCTCCTGCTAGTGGAAACATCTTCTCCATGTCCACTCTATCCAGGCCTCTCAGTATTCCGTAAGTTTCAAGCAGATTCCCCCCTCATCCTTTCAAACTCCATTGTCCTCAACCATTCCTCATATGGCAGAGTTTTCATCCCCCGGATCATTCCTGTAAACCTCTGAAATCCCATGTAATGCCAGCACATTCCTCCTTAGATTGCGGTCCAAAATTGCTCACAATATTCCAAATGGGATGTGACCAAAACTTTATACGGCCTTAGCAGTGCGTTCTTGTTCTTGTATCCTCGTCATCTTGAAATAAATTCTAACATTGCATTTGCTTTCCTAATTACCAACTGAACTGTATGTTAACCTTCAGAGAATCCTGAATTAGGACTCCCAATGGCTTAGTGCTCCAGACTTCCAAAGCCTTTCCCTTTTTTGAAAATAGTCTACGCCTCAAATCTTCCGAGCAAAGTGCGTGAGCTCACACTTTCCCACATTGTATTCCGTCTGCCACTTCCTTGCCTTCTCTCTAGCCTCCCTAAATCTCTCTGTAAGCCTCCCTGCTTCCTCAATACTACGTGTTCCCTCCACCTATCTTTGTGACGTCTGCAAATGTAGCAGCAATGTCCTCAGTTCCTTTGTCCAGGTGGTTAGTGTATAATGTAAATAGTTGTGGTCCCAATACGGATTTCTACAGAACTTCCCTAGTCACTGACCGCCATCCTGAAGCAGACCAATCCAATTTAATCAAGTAGATCCAATCTGGCGTGTTATTTCAGGTAAAACATTCTTCAGTATGACACGTATAGATGCAATAATGTACGCTACAATTTTATTTGGTGTGAGCAGCAGGGCGGCTCAGTGGTTAGCACTGTTGTCTTATAAATGCAGGGACCCGGGTTTGATTCCACCCTTGGGCAACTGTCTGTGTGGAGTTTGGGCATTCTCCTTGTGCTCACACAGGATTCCTCCAGGTAGTCTGGTCTTCTCCCACAGTCCAAAGGTGTACAGGTTAGTAGATTGGCCACGCTAAGTTGTCCATAGTGACCAGGAATAAAACAGGTCTGGGTGGGATACTCCTCGGAGGATTGGTGTGGACTAGATGGGCCAATTGGCCTACTTCCACACTGTAGGGATTCTCTGATTTTACAGTGTATTCATTTCTTTCATGTATCATATTTGCAAAAAATAGTTCTATTTTAAAGAAACTAAGTGTTTTGTATCTTGGTCAACAGCAATCAATATTCTTTTCCAGTCTTTACATTGTTAGTTCGAAATAAATGGCTGAAGATAAATGGTTGGAAAATGAATTGTGCCCCATCATGTATTCAAATCCTTAAATATTTTGTTTCTGTGTTCTGAGTTTTATGCTATCATTAAAGACTATTTTGTCCCTGCAATATCTATCTCTGTATTTTTTGTCCATATAAAGATGAACAGAAGTACTTTATCTGTGAAAAGATTATATTTCAGATGGATTCCTTTGCTCAGATTGTTTTCCTCTGTATTAAAAACAGACTGAAAGTCAGGAAACTGGCACAAAGAACAGGAGGCATCACTGATGGTGGATGGACTGAGCTGTATCAGTTCTCAATCCATGTTTGAAAAATATTGAAAAGAATCGTGCAATCCCTACGAAAGAGAACTGCTTCCATTCATACATAAACGTTATAAAACGTCTACTCTTGGGAGAATCTGGGTCATGAGGTGCTTTTGAGAGCATAGCCTCAGCCTGTCAGATATCCCTGTCTGTCTCACATACACACAAACTCTGTTCCCATATGTTAAAGTGAAATCCAGATTGACTCAGAGCAGGTGATCATTGGTCCACACTGGTTAAAAGCTGAAAATACAGCAAATGTACTGTCCCAAAGTCTCCTCTATCCCACTGCATACCACTACAGCACTGTTAGGTAACAAATTACTCCTTTCACATCATCTTGACTGAACCTGACAAACAAAGGAGCCATGGCAGCCATGTGCTGTTTAATTGGGAGATAGGTAATCTCGAAAGGAGGAATCTTGGTGCTAACAGGGTTTGTGGTGGCCTGACAATTTGAGATGGATGTGTTGCTGTTATCTCTGTGCTGTGTGCACAAGAAGATGAGCTGAGGCCATGGTATCAGGGTCCACAGGCAATGTTCACACAAGACAGACAGCGACTTGGTGGCCTGTAACTTTTAGTAAAAAATGAGGTCTGCAGATGCTGGAGATCACAGCTGCAAATGTGTTGCTGGTCAAAGCACAGCAGGTTAGGCAGCATCTCAGGAATAGAGAATTCGACGTTTCGAGCATAAGCCCTTCATCAGGAATAAGCCTGTAACTTTTAGATTGTCGGCCCCACTGGGAAGAAAGTGTTTGTTCTCCCTTTTCTGTTGTGGTCTGGACATTATGCCATTGCAACTGCAGTAGATCATGACAGGTGAATGCTCACTGATGTCTCTGTAATACCTGTGCTCAGGTAATATGGAGACTCTCCCTTTTCTTGTGTGTTTATCTGTATCCCAGACTCAGCCTCAAGTGTATTCTGCAGAGGTTAGTTTGACTGCAAATTAATCCTCAGTTTGATGTCTGTGGCGCATTATTTCTCCAGGGTTTAAAGCACTCTCGATTCTCATCACAATCAGAAAGGAGGACTAATGTGGCTTGTGACAGGTGTAAAATGGTTTCATTGTATAAGCTGCTTTGCACTACTCATTTATTCAGA
Organism: Hemiscyllium ocellatum; assembly: GCF_020745735.1. Taxonomy (NCBI): domain Eukaryota; kingdom Metazoa; phylum Chordata; class Chondrichthyes; order Orectolobiformes; family Hemiscylliidae; genus Hemiscyllium; species Hemiscyllium ocellatum. The sequence continues at coordinate 79,731,314 of NC_083418.1, forward strand.
CAGAGAGTTCAAAGCAAAAATTGTTCCCAGACCTTTAGGCACATGGGTAAAATGTTTAATTAGTTATATTTTGTCTCCCATTTTGTCCTATAATTTTCTACCTCAAACATAATCTTGTTTGTCCACGGTATCATTGCTGATTAGCAGGGTGGGGCAGTCCTGCCCACACAGATCCTGCAGGATGTTCGAAATACTGCTGCATGGTTGATTTACCCAGATACACACTTGAGCAGTGTGGGAAAAGACCCCTGGCCATCTTTCCATCCCACCCACAGACACCCTGCCCTCCTCTCATTTACACTTGGACTCTTTTCTCTTCTTGCATTCACGTCAAAGTGTGGCACCAAAATCTTAGGAAAGATCACAGACTGACACTGCACAGAGTGACGCCAGTCAGGCAACGGTGTCTCTGATGGCCCCTGGAAATTCGGCCCGCTTCTTTTTATCCCTTAGCCTTTGTTGGGGTTTGGGCATCACTGGCAAGGCTAGCATTTGTTCCCCGTGATGAATAGCCCTTGAGCTTGCTGGGCCATTTCACACAGCAGGTCGGAGTTAACCGCATTGCTGTGGGTCTGGATGCATGTGTAGGCTAGACCAGGTAAGGATGACAGATTTCCTTCCCTAAAGAGTATGAGGGAATTAGATGGGTTTTTAACAAGAAGTGACAGTGATTTCATGGGGCATCATTAGATGAGATTTTGATATTTTCTAACCTACCCACTGAAGCATATTCTTACCAAGCTCTAGAGCAGATGGAACTTGAATCCAGGCCTTCTGGCCCAGGGATAGGGACATTACCACAGCACTACAAGAGCCCTTGAATAGATTTTCATTCCAAATTTACAAATTGAATTCAACTGCTGCCAATAGTTGTGATGAGATTTGACCCAATGTTTCCACAGCATTACCCTGGCTGTTCACATTATTAGTGTCAATATCACTACATCGCATTCTCGTCCCCAAACACCTGCTGTTACCCGTAGCTCTGCAAATGTTTCCTCTTCAAGTATTTATCGAATTGCCCCACGATCATTGATCTACTTTATCTTCCCTTTCTAGAAGTGCAAAAATATGTCGGCAGGCCATAACAATAAAGGTCATATTGTAAGTTTATCCCTGAAATAACCGCACAGAGCTGATATCCCCTTTACCAAATCACCTTTTATTTACATCTGCACAGTTTACTGACCAGCCAGCACAGTCAGTCCCTGAACTGAGAAGATTGTGAATCCCCTCTTTATATCTATCAGCCAGGACTCCCTGATTGGCACAGATTAAAAACTCCAATCAAGAATCTCACCGTCAATACGAACCACCTGATTCCTCTGACTCTAATTCCTTTTTGTGTTTTTGGTTCTCTTGACAATCTGTGTCCTCTGTTTACCATGCTTTCTACTCCTGGAAATGCTTTGTCCCTCCAGGATCTCTAACACCTTTATCAAGTCTCCTCACATAATGTTCCCTGCTGTAAAATGATCTATTTCTCTCCAGTCTCCCACATGTAATTGAAAACTTTCATCCCTGGTCCCAGGTGAGTAAATCTCTTGAACCCCCTGTCCATAACCTGCCATTTCTCACTAGCCAATGTGGCCAGTTCAGTTGGTTGGATGGCTGGTTTGTGACGCAGAGTTATGCCAAAAGCACGGGTTCAGTTCCTGCACTGGCTGAGGTTACCATGAAGGTCTCAACCTCTCCCCTCAGCTGAGGCACAGTGACCCTCAGGGTAAACCAATGCCAGTCATCTCTCTCTCTCTCTATCAATTTGCAGAGGTGCCGGTGTTGGACTGGGGTGGACAGAGTTAAAAATCACACAACACCAGGTTATAGTCCAACAGAGTTATTTGGAAGTACTAACATTTGGAGGGCTGCTCCTTCATCAGGTAGCTAATGGGGCAGGATCGTGTGTTTGGAGTTATGTGTAGGCCAGACCAGGTAGTTGTCCCACTAGCTGCCTAATAAAGGAGCAGTGCTCTGAAAGTTAGTGTTGGACTATAAGCCGGTGATGTGTGATTTTTAACTCTACTGAGCAGTCCTCTGGGACTGTGGTGACTTTTCTATTCATCCCAGCAAGAGACTCACAATCCTTCAGTGTTTATTGCAAGTTGGCTCTTATGCAGCTTGAAGAAGTATCACTGGTAATAGTTGAACTCCATGGAGAGCACTCAACTCTGAGCAAGTGTGGAACCCACAGCAGTCAGTAGTGTGTAATAGCCTGCCAGAGGCAGGAGTTGAGGGACAGATAGTGTTGTGGTGTGCTGGCTAACATTTATCCTTCAATCAACACTACAAATCAAATCGTCTGGTCCCCTTCACATCAACGTGCACAGGAGCTGGCTGCCTGCAAATTGTTGCTATATTTTCCATATAACAAGAGAGATTTCTCTTCAAAGGTCTCCATTGGCTGAAAAGTGTTTTGGAAACCATTGAATGAGTCTGCAGCTCTTCCTGCATCATTGGAAGCTGATGAAGGGCTCTGGCCCGAAACATCGAATTTCCTGTTCCTTGGATGCTGCCTAACCTGCTGTGCTTTAACCAGCAACACATTTTCAGCTCATGTTTGAATGATGACCATTCACAGGATATGATAATACGCAGCACCCATGAAGTCTTTATGTATGGGGCCGTGTGTATAGAGTGGTCTTCTGTCCTTCCATAGAAAAGTTTTCACCGCGTACAGCCAGTGATGACGAACGATGTGTCCACCATCAGGATAAATGCCACCAAGTGGGCAAAGTGCCTTCTTCTGATCTCCAGGTCTCCCAGTTCCAGTATTACAGCTCCCAGATAATTCAGAAACCACAGAGAAATGAACATAACCAGCCTCAGTTTCACCAGGTGACTCAATGTCATCACGAATCCTGGAATTTCTCTCAGAGACTCTGCAAAGATAAGAGACTTTGAAATAAAAAACATATTGAAGAGACAGCTTCACAAATAGGGCTTGTTATGTCTTTCTGCTTCTCATAAGTTCAAAATATTCACACTTTTAGCTGGAGCTTCATCAAATGTGGTGGTTATGGGTAGGTCAGAGGGAAGCACTGTATAGGAGACAGGGCCTCCTTGTTGTCATGTGAACTGAGCCAACAAATACCGCAACCCCCCCTCCCCTCACATCCCCTCTCCCTCAGCCTCTTACGCATAATTTAACAACATAACAGGCTTGAGGGCCTTTCATTGTAGCTGAGTAGCTAAGGAGATGAACTCGAAATATATAAGTGCACTTGTAATGCAGTGGTATTGTCCCTACCTCTGACCCAGGAGGCCTGGGTTCAAGCCCCACCTCCTCCAGCAGTGGGTTACCACATCTCCGAACTGATTGAATTGAGATATCGAGAACTTGAGCCATGTTTCCACAGTATTCTTTATCAATAATGGGAACACCTTCATAACAGCATAAGGCTCTGAATAATTGCAGTTACAAAAATCAATCCTGCTCAATTCAGTTTTGACAATTTATTTTGATTCATTCTGTTACCTCAAACAATGAGCAATGCACAAGACACTGGCGAGACCTCGGCTGTACTATTTGGTGGCTCAGTGGTTAGCACTGCTGCTTCATAGCATCAGGGACTTGGGTTCAATTACACCCCCAGGAGACTGTCTGTCTGGAGTTAGCACATTCTCCCCGTGCCTGTGTGGGCCCCCTGTGGGTGCTCTGGTTTTCCCCCACAGTCCAAAGATCTGCTGGTTAGATTGCTTGGCCGTGGGAGATTGTCCATGGTGTCTAAGGATGTGCTGGCTAGGTGGATGAGCCATAGAAAATGCAGGGATGCAGGTGGTTCTGGGTGGCAGGCTCTTTGGATGATTGGTGTGGGCTAAATGGCCTCCTTCCACACTGTAGGGATTCTGTTGGGTAGAGATAAGGACACTGCATTACAGGGGAGATGGGGAACACATTGGAGAGATTGCAGAAGTGATTTACAAGAATGTTTCCAGGGATGGGAAACTTCAGTGATGAGGATAGATCGAAGAAGGGGGAACTGTTCTCCGTGGAGGGAAGAAGGCTGTGAGGAGATTCGATGGAGGTTTTCAAATTAATGTGTGGACAGGATAGAGGAAACTTGTAAAATGAACAAATCCGAGAGGGGCATAGATGTAAAGTGATGTGAGAAAAAACATTTCCATACAGTGAGTGGTTAGTATGGGATAGGAATAGAAATAATGTGGAAGGGAATGGGGATAAAGCTGGAGATTGTCACTCGATAATGGCGCTTGTTTGAAGAGGCTGAACGGTCTCTGTATGCATTGCAACAATTCGATGATTCATTATCGAAATTCAACAAATTTACATCAACTTTGAATTTACAAAAAAATCCAAAACTTTACCAGACCAAAGGACTCAGTTATAAAATAGATCCTCCAATTTCCAGTGATAGTTACTTACATATAACACCTACTACCTCGTGCATATTTGGTGTCACATCACATTGACTTTAAGTCCTGGTGGAAGTAGCCTTGTTTGATGTTGGAGTACTTTGAGGCACACACATTATTAACCAGCTCAGCTGCAAATTGTCACTTCAGAGAAAGAGTAACATTTACCTTCAGTGAGGACCCGACTAACTTCGGACCCAGTTCTGTGTAATCACTGAATTTCATTGCTCCAACCTCTGTGACAATGCCTTCCAACAATTAACCCCTTCCCTGCTGGAGTTCCCTTCCTAACCTTCTCTTTTCATTCCCTTTCTTTATTAAGGCCTCTTCAACCAAGCCTCTGGTCATCTGATGAAGGGCTTATGCCTGAAACGTTGAATTTCCTGTTCCTTGGATGCTGCCTGACCTGCTGCGCTTTTCCAGCAACACATTTTCAGCTCTGGCCATCTGCCCTAATATCTCAGAATCACAGAACTGTTATAGTGGTGAAGGAGGCAGTTCAGCCCATTGGGAGAAAGTGAGGACTGCAGATGCTGGAGATCAGAGTTGAAAAGTGTGGCATTGGTAATGCATAGCCGGTCAGGAACAGGAGGAACAGGAGAAGTGGCATTTCGTGCATAGGCCCTTAAATCATTTCAGCCCACTGTGCCTGTACTGTCTCTATTACCCAGTGTCAATCTCCTGCCTTTTCCCCATATTGCTGCACCCCATCACTATCCAAATAATCCTCCAATGCCTCTCTTCAATCCTTCAATTGAACCTGTCTCTACCATATTTCTAGGTCAAAAATCAAACGACACCAGGTTAGAGTCTAACAATTGCAAGCTTTCGGAGCTCTGCTCCTTCCTTGGGTGTGGTGCCATGTCTGCTGGACTATAACCTGGTGTTGTCTGATTTTTGACCCCATCTCTGCTGGACTATAACCTGGTGTTATCTGATTTTTGACCATGTCCACCCCAGTCTGGTATCTCCACATCACCCCTTTTCCAGGCAGCGCATTTCAGACTTCATTGACTCGCTGAGCGAAAAGGACTTTTCTCATGTCACCTTTGATCTTTAAACCCACACCCCACTCATTCTTGTCTCCTTTACAAGCAGGAACAGTCCAACTCAGTCCAGCCCTCAACCTCATGATCTGGAAAATCTCAGTTAGATCTCCTTTCAATTTGTGAGGCTTGGAGCCAGATTTAGTTGAAAATGCCCAGGTGTCAGACCTCAGGAGGTGTTTGACAAGGTGCAGTTTAAACGATCTGGTGTTGCTGAGCAGTTTTCTCTGGTACAATGAATTCTGACAGACTCACAGTATCGACCACACAGGTATGAATAGAGACTGTACAACAACATTGCTTCCCTACACGTGAATCTCATTCCTCAAATTAAGTGAAAAACAGCAGAACCTTGAGGCACACAATCTGGGACATGTTTTTCCACCCGTGCTTTCCTGTGCTTTGACTAGGCCGTGAGGGTCAGTGAACATACGGCCTTGAAGGATCACTTGTTTGAAATTTCACCCTTGCCTTAAAGGCATCCTCCTTGTAGCCAGTCTCAGCGAAATTCTAGCACCAGAGAAAAGCCGTCCTCATTTCTGAAAATCGGGTCACTGAATCCTCAACCTATAAGGTTTCCAAATCGTACAAGCACCCAGAATGAAGCAAAAATACATAATTCATTTCCCAAGAAACTATGACTTTGTGTTAACCGGTCTCAAGTTCTGTAAACTGTTGGTAATAAAAAACACTATCTCAATTCTGTGCTTAAAAGCCTTTTTTAATCATTCAATCAGCACTTTAGCCTTAACAAGCATGACAGAACTATTCAGGGCATACTGCCTGTCTCTCACTGAGTCAGACAGTACCACAGATGGAGCTTATTTCTGTCTCTGGAAACCACACAGTTGGAGGAATCTTAAGTGTTTCCTCCTGCCCGCCTCAAAAAAGGGCAGGCCAGAGCAAGGTTCGTTCAGAAACCTGAGCAAACGCACTGAGCTTTGCTTCCAATTATCAAAAATCAGTGAGTTACACTGTGCACTAATTCTTTAAGCACGCTCACACAGATCTGCTGTCACTCCATGACCCACCCTTCCCAACTCTCTTGTTTCCAGAGCCTACAAGCCTCTCAAATACCGGCACATCCACTCCTCATCTCTTGTGCACTCCCAAATTTTTGTTGCTCCAACATTGGTCACCGTGCTTTCATATTGCCTAGGCCCGAGCTCTGGAATTCCATCAGAAATAGGAGCAGAAGTAGGCCATTCAGCCCATCGAGACTGGTCTTCCATTTGATCATGGCTGATCTGTTTCTCAACCCCAGTCTCCTGCCTTCTCCCGGTAACCTTTAATCTCCTTCCTAATCAGGAGCCTATCTATCTCTGTCTTACATATGCGCAGTGACTTCGCCTTCACAGTCCTCTGTAGCAATGAGTTCCAGAGAGTCACCACGCTCTGGCTGAAGAAATTCATCCTCATCTCAGTTCGAAAGCATCTTCCCTTCACTCTGAGGCTCTGTCCTCGTGTTCTAGTCTCTCCACCTGGCAAAAACATCTTCTGTACATCCACTCGATCCAGGCCTCTCAGTATCGTGTAAGTTTCAATCTGTCCTCCCCCACCATGTCATCCTTTCCATCTCCATTGAGCACAGGCCCAGGGTCCTCAACTGCTTAATATTTTGCTCAAAACTGATATGGTTCAACCTCCAAGTTGCCTGCGTTACTATAGTCTTACTTGGTCTTTTATGATGTAAAATCTTTTTTTCATTTCTTACTGTGAGGTGCATTGAGATGGTTTCATACTGATCAAGGCAATATAAACAGAAGTTGGTGTTGCAGCTATTAAACAGTTTTACTGAGCGTTGTACAACAGCTCATTTCACAACAGCGCTGGCCCTTCAACATTGCTAATACAAATGTGAGTAGAAATATGCACAGCATTCAAAAGTGGATAATTTGGGCAACATGTTATATTTGGATCTGAATTTGGTACTGTAGTATTATGTTTGGAACAGGAATCCTATTCAATGGGAGAGAATGGGAAGTGGTTTTGTGTAAGAATTTTCTACTTGGATCAGGTATACAAATCTGTATTGAGATGACTGTGATGTATTTATCGTTTGGCACTTAACACAATGCCAGGCTTTTGAAAGTGAAATCTTTTCTGTTCATTTTTCAGAATGATGGCCTGTTCTTATCTGTAAGTAAGCAATACAAATTCAGATGGTCTGCCTTTATTGACATCAAATTGCAACATTATTTTAATCGCTTTAAACATAATAAAACCAGGACTTTGTGAAAACTGATCCCTGACAAAAAAAAAGTCACTCCCCACATGCAGATTTGCTTACCTGTGCTCCACACATTGTTTGTGAAATCCATGCCTTACTCAAAAAGCTGCCAGGTTCCAAAATTAAAGTTGGACGATTCCAACTGGGTTCAGAGCCTAAATTTACCTTGCTATAATCATGCACACATGTAAAGACTGAGCCTCAATGTAGCGTAGGCTGCGTGACATCGAGCAAACACCTCTGGGGGCTGACGTGAGCAACTGTATAAATACATTCGATATAGAATCATAGAGTCACAGTGATGTACGGCATAGAAACAGAACCTTCGGTCCAACTTGTCCATACCGACCAGATATCCTTAACTAATTTAGTCCCATTTGCCAGCACCCGGTCCATATCCCTCTAAACCCCTCTTATTCATATACCCACCCAAATGCCTCTTAAATGTTGTGACTGTACCAGCCTCCATCACTTCCTCTGACAGCTCATTCCACACTCGCACCACCCTCTGCATGAAAACATTATCCTTCAGGACCTTTTCAAATCTTTCCCCTCTCACCTTGGCGGACGGCAGATGGTGGAATCTGAATTCAATAAAAGTCAGGAATTAATAGACTATTGATGAGACCCTCCTCAGATTTAAATAAAAACTGGAAATATATTTGAATTGCTACAACCTCCAAAAACCAAGAATCATAAATTTGGTCTGAGCTCTATCGGTCTTTACTGGTTGATATGAATATAATGGACTGAACAACCATTTTCAGCCATAAATGTTCGTGTTTCTACCTATTTTCTAAATCTGCAGCAGTGCATTAAGTATCACAAAGTATACTTGGAGAGACCAAGGACTATTTTCAAAGGATATGCAACAAACTAAGTCCTTCTTTTAAAAAATAACAGAATTTGAATTCAACAAAAGTCTGGAATGAAGAGACTGGTGATGATCACAAAACCATTGTTGAATGTTGGAAAAACCCATTTGACTCACTAAATTCTTTTTTGTACATCCTTATTTTGGTCTGGCCTACATGTGACTCCAGACCCACAGCAATGTTACTGATTCTGAACTGCCAAGCCAGTGAGGCCTACATCCAGTGAATGGTTTAAAAAAAATTCACTATCATCTGTAAGTGATCACTGGATTGCCCCTGATATATTCCCTCTTCCCCTATCCCTTCATGTCCCCCCCGAGCCCCTACCTGCCTCACCTTGCCAAACCACTCGTCTCCATATCCCACGTCTGTATATTTTTATTCATTCCTGGGAAGCGACTGTTGCAGACTATGCTTGTATTCATGAATGAACTTTTAAGAAATACAATTCCTCAGCTTTGTAATAAGTTCCACATTGTCACTACTCACTGGGCAGACAGCTTTCTCCTGAATGCCTTATTGGATTCATTAGTGATTCTCTTATATTTAAATCCCCAAGTGGAAACAGCTTCTCTCATTCTATCCCATCAAAACTCGACAACTTTAAAGGCATAGATCAGGCATTCCTCAAACCTTTCCATTACTGGGGAAGAAATCCCTGCAATGGCCGATCGTCCCTAATAGTTGTAACGGGATGGATGTTGGGATATGACTGACTGATGCTAATCCAAGTGAAAAGAAAATCAATTTAGAAGATACTTGCAAAAGTTTTCCAACTCACCAAAAGTTTTTATTCATGACAGGCATTAAGATGCTCATATGTTTTCAATGCAGATGGAACTAAAAAGGGATCACATTTATATCAGAGCATGTTAGGAGCAAAAGAAAATAAGAAAGGGGAACAGGAGCAGGCCATTTGACCCCTCGAATCTAATTCTATAGGATCACAAATAATCTGACATCCGTCACATCCACTTGCCTGTCCTTTCCCTGTAACCCTTGCTTCCCCAACTGATCAAGAATCTATCTATCTATCTTAGCCTTAAATATGCAAGATGTGGAGGTGTCAGTGGTGGACTGGGGTGGACAAGGTCAGATGTCACATGGTGTCACCTGACTTCTGACCTTATATACCTTATGTACACAAGGACTCTGTCCCCACAGCTCACTGTGACAAGGAGTTCCAAAGACTCTTAACCCTCCAAGAGAAGAAATTCCTCCTCATCTCAGTCTTAAACTGCCACCCAAAGCTGCATCCTTTCTTTGGAACAGAGGGGGTTGTGGGAAAATTTAATTGAGATATGTGACATTCTAGGAGTCCAGAGGAGGAGATATGATAGGAGGGGCCTGTTGGAGGAGAACTTAGAGCGGTTTATAAAATCATGAGGGTCATGGATAGGGGAAATAGACAAAGTATTTTTCCCTGGGGTGGGAGCATCAGTTTGGGGTGAGAGGAGAAAGATTTGCAAAGGTCCTGAGGGTAACTTTTTCATGGAGAGGGTAGTGAGCTGCCAGAAGAAGTGGTGGAGGTTGGTGCAATTACAACATTTAAAAGGCATCGTAGTGATTTTTGAAAATATTTCTAGCTCAGTTTGAGGTTCTGGAAATAGGTTTGCTCAGACGTTTTGTCACCATACTAGGTCACATCATCAGTGAACATGGGTGAAGAGCTGGTTTTATGTGCCAGGTGTCTTGGATTCCTTGGGTTGGTGATACCTTTTCTGGTTCTTTTTCTCAGAGAATGGTAGATGTGGTCCAAATGAATGTGTTTCTTGATGGAATTCTGGCTAGAATGCCATGCTTCTAGGAATTCTCGTGCCTGTCCCTGTTTAGCCTGTCCTAGGATGGATGTGTTGTCCCTGTCAAAGTGATGTCCTTCTTCGTCTGTATGTCAGGATACTAGTGAGAGAGGGTCATGTCTTTTTGTGGCTAGTTGATGTTCATGTATCCTGGTGGCTAGTTTTCTGCCTGTCAGTCCAATGTAGTGTTTGTTACAGTCCTTGCAAGGTATTTTGTAAATGACATTTGTTTTGCTTGTTGTCTGAACAGGATCCTTTAGGTTCATTAGCCACTGGTTAAGTGTGATGGTGGGTTTGTGGGCTACCATGATGCCAAGCAGGAGTAGTCTGGTAGTCATTTCAGAGATGGCTTTGATGTAGGGGAGAGTGGCTATCTGTCAGTGCCCCAGCTATTTCCTCTCTCCCCTCCCTCAGCAACCTGGTATTGATCCCATCCAGTCCTGGGGGTTTGTCCACCTAAATATCCTCTAGCCTACTCACCACATCTTCCCTACTTATTTCAATGTGATCCAGACGAATCAAACTTCTATTTCTAATGTCAACATTCATCATGCTCCTCTCCTCCATGATCACTGATGCAAAGTACTCATTCAGAATCTCACCCATTCTCTCAGGTTCGACACACAGCCTTCTGATATTATCCTTTTGTGGATCAATCCTTTCTCTAGTTACCCGCTTGCTTCTTATATAAGAATAAAATGTTTTGGGATTTTCCTTAATTCTGCTCATTAAAGCTATTTCATGACCCCCTCTAGCCCGCTTGATTCCTTGTTTGAGACTTGACCTAGTCTTCCAATATTCCTCCAAGGCCTGTTCTGTTCTTAGCTGCCTAGTCCTTATATATGCTTCCCTTTTCCTCTTGGCTAGTTGTATCATTTCTCCTGTCATCCACAGTTTACGAATCTCGCCTTTTCTAGTCTTTGCCTTCAATAGGACATGCCTATCCTGCACTGCTGTTAACCTATCTTTGAAAGCCTCCCACATCTCAAATGTGGACTTCCCTTCAAATAGCTGTGTCCAATCCACACTTCCCAGCTCCTGCCTAATTTTGATATAATTGGCTTTGGCCCAGTGTAGTACTCTTCTCTTAGGACCACTCTCTTATTTATACTATGAGTTTCAGCTCCTCTTTTGTGAATTTTATGCCAGTGCAGATATTGTTGATGATGTTGTAGTTTCCTCTAATTTGTTCCATTTTGAGATGACAAAGGTGTTGTGGACCCAAAGTTTGGGTTGGATCGTGGGGAGGGCTGTACTGCTTCTGCTAAGAAGTCTAACATTGGTATCCCATGGGTGTTCCGTTAATTTGTCTATAGGTCTTGTCATTAAAGGTGAAGTGGGTGAAGAAACGTCTGAAGACGAACCTTCCAGCTCAGTGAGCAAACTTACATTTAAAGGCATCTGGATGGGTATATGAATAGGAAGGGCTTAGAGGGATATGGGCTAAGTGTTGGTACATGGGACAATGACAACACCTGGTGAAGGAGCAGCACTCTGAAAACTAGATAAACCTGTTGGACTATAACCTGGTGTTGTATGATGTTTAACTTTGTACACCCCAGTCCAACACCAATAGGCATCTCCAAATAGGCACCAGGTTAGATTGGGATGTCTGGTTGGTGTGGATGAGTGGACTGAAGGGTCTTTTTTTTTGCTAAATGGCTCTATGACTTAAAACAAGTCAATAATCATTTAGATTAGATTTAGAAAGATTGATAGCAGGATTAGAAGGAGTTTGAGGAGAAATGATTTTGCCCGGGGATGGTAGGGGCCTGGAACATGTTGTTTGGATGTGTGGTAGAGGCAGAGTCCATCATCACATTTATATAAAAATTGGGAAATATATTTGAACCCATGAGAACCAAGAATCGGAAAGTAGGATTAGGTTCGCTTGCTCTTTATTGGTTGGCAGGAACATAATGGGCCGAATGACCTCCTTTTCTGCCGTGAATGTGTTTTGTTCCTATCTATTTTACATAAATCTGCATCATTCTGTGTGATTAAGTACATGGAGAAACCAGCGACTATTTCTTAAGGATATGCAACAAACTAAATCTTTCTTTAAAAAACAACTGGTTCCGAGCAGCTGAACGACAGAAGGAATTTAATTTTCACATCAAAGTCAATGAGTTGCCCTTTACCTGCCCCCATCAGTGTCCCTTGAAGTTAATTGTCTCCATTTTATTTAGAATGCTGTAATTGTCAGTAATTAGTTGCTTCATTATCCAATGCTCAGTGTTATTTCATTTACTCAGTAGAACAAGGCTGAAAGAAAGGTAAACATTTCCTACAAATTTGCTAATAATTTGAAGTTATTATTTAACCTGCTGAATGACTTTCCATTCACACTTTGGAGCAGATTGCAGCTGACACGTAGAAACCTACTTGTCCTCCTCCTGCTTGTAACAACAAACAGACAAACAGCATGTAAACAAATAAGAATTCTTTTCCTGAAAAAACGGGTTCTCCTGATGTTGGTATCCGTGGAATTTGATAAACCACCCACTCTGCTCCAGTCTCCTTGTGTCTCTCTTCAAAGTTCTTCCCCTTTCATCTATATTCTCAAAAGACAAGCACAATGTTAATGAACTGCTGCTGAAGGGCCACAGACAGCTCGTTTGAGAAGATATGGCTGTCTTTTCCTTGGTCGCACTGAAATTATTCGACAGGCTTTGCATTTTGGAAGTCTGAAAAGATTAAAGCTTTGTTTTGACTTTGGAAGATAGTGAAGCTGCAAATAGTTCCCGGCCAAATGGATGTTTAAGAACAAACTTTGCATAACCCTTTATATCTCAAGGTATTCAGGCAGTAAGCCCTCTGAATGGACCCATAGTTCAGTGTGTTGCCAGTGCGGTAATGTCCCAAAGCACATAGGTTCCAGATTCAGTCCCCAGTCTGAGTCCAAGTCACCTTACTGCAGCTGGGACAGTCTCTCTAAACATCCTTAGCATCTCAAGTTTAAGGAAGCAGCAAAATCAGTCTGCAAATATATTCAGTTTTGAATTCAGATCATAAATAAACAGATTGCTGGCAAAACTCAACAGATCTGGCAGCATCAGAGGAAAGAGAAAACAGATTTAATGTTTTGGGTCCAGTGACTCTAATCAGAACTGAGTCACTGGATTCAAAGTGTTAACTCTGCTTTCTCTCTCCAAAGAGGTTGCTAGGCCTGCTGAGTTTCTCCAGCACTTTCTGTTTAAATCATTTTTTAAGTGTATTTGTTGTTGTAAGGCAAGTAGGAGAAAGTGAGGACTGCAGATGCTGGAGATCAGAGCTGAAAGTGTGTTGCTGGAAAAGCGCAGCAGGTCAGGCAGCATCCAAGGAGCAGGAGAATCGACGTTTCGGGGATGATCCTTTCCTCAGAAATGCGGAAAGTGTGCCAAACAGGCGAAGATAAAAGGTAGGGAGGAGGGACTTGGGGGAGGGGCGTTGGAAATGCAATAGATAGAAGGAGGTTAAGGTGAGGGTGATAGGCCGGAGTGGGGGTGGGCGCGGAGAGGTCAGGAAGGAGATTGCAGGTTAGGAAGGCGGTGCTGAGTTCGAGAGTTGGGACTGAGACAAGGTGGGGGAGGGGAAATGAGGAAACTGGAGAAATCTGAGTTCATCCCTTGTGGTTGGAGGGTTCCTAGGTGGAAGATGAGGCGCTCTTCCTCCAGCCGTCGTGTTGCTATGGTCTTCAAAGGGCTTATGCCTGAAATGTCGATTCTCCTGCTCCTTGGATGCTGCCTGACCTGCTGCGTTTTTCCAGCAACACATTTTCAGTTGTAAGGCAAGTGCCTACAAACAGCAATGTGACCATAACCAGTTAATCTGGTTAAGTCATGCCAATTGAGGGATAAATATTGGCTAGGATACTGGAGATGACTTGCTTCTTAAAATTAGAGACCAGTTCTATCTGTCTTAGAGAGCCCACAGTTTAACAGCTCACCATAAATCAGCAGCCCCTCAACAGGATGCTGGAATGGGATTTGAACCCACATCGTTTTGATTCAGAGGTGAGAGGATTAGCTGCTGAGCCAAAGCTAGCTTCCTGGCAGCCAGACATTCCCGCTGGAAAATGCTTGTGAGTGCATCGGAAAGTTCAGCTCCATTGCCACAGCCCAGACTCAACATTGAGGGAATGGCATCAAACCAAAAGGAAAATATTGTGGACGCTGGAAACCTGATCTCCAAACAGAAAGTGCTGGAGAAACTCAGCAGGTCTGACAGCGCCCGTGGAGAGAGAAAACAGAGTTGCGACTTCAGTTCATGACCTCTCCTCAGAACTGACTTTTGTTAAAAGAAAAAAAAGCAAGGTCTGTAATGAGATAGAAAACAAAAAATAATAAACAGCTGAAGTAATGGTGGATGGTGAAGCTGAATGACAATGGGATGAGTAAGGAAACAGAGAGAGAGAGAAACAGTGACTCCAGCAGAGATGTTAATAGCAGAATAATACATAGCAACTCTTTGAAAGCAAAAGTGAGGAAAACAAGACTAAAACCAATATTGTTCAGAGAAGGAAGAGGAAGCAATCCAGGTGCAAGCTGAACTGAGATTGCAGACTGAAATCATTCATTTCAATTATTTCAGCCCAAAGCCTACAAACCTTTTAAAATGAAAGATGCTCCCCAAAGATGCTGCGAACCTTATAGGAACACTGTGCAGGCTGAGGACAGAGATGTCTGTTTGAAAGTAAGGAGGTAAATTAAACTTACAGGTCAGCTCAATGTCATGCTTGTGGATTGAGAGTCGTGCTGTGCAAAGTAGACAGGCGGTCCCTGTTTAAAATCTCTCCAGAAGAGAGGAGGCTGTATTGTTAAAACTGCCAATGCTGTCTAAACCTGCCATGCTACATAAACAAGGGCAGCAGATTCTTGGGAACACCACCACCTGCAGGTTCCCCTGACTGTCACTGGGTGAAAACCCTGGAACTCTCTTGCAGCTGGTCAAGAAGGCAGCTCACCCCACCTTCTCCAGGACAGCTTGGATGGGCCAAACAAAGGCCCAGAAATGTGTGGAATCTACAATGTCTATTTTTCCTTCCTGCATGAAAAATAAAGATTCAACTCATTCTGACCATCTCTGGCCTCTGAGAAGCAATGACTTTAAGGCAATGAGTGCGATGGGACTTACATCCACTGCTGCAAAAATCAGCTCAGAGAAACAAAACGTACCAAGCAGATCTCGGTGAAGATAAATCTGTTTAGAAAAATGCTTGACAAATTGCAATAAAGCACCAGAAAAATGAGGCTGTTTCCGGCTGAGCCTGAAAATCTGGTCATAATTTGAGACGAGTCTCTGAGCATGTGCAAACACAGTAAACTTTTTTAATACAAGGTTTTGTGACCTGGGGTTGGGACCAGGGGAGTTCAGCAGAAAGGGGCTGGTTCTCAATCAGAAAAGGTCGAGAAAATTTAATAATTGGCAAATCCCAATTTCAAAGTGGTCTGATCTTCCGGGCTGGAGAGCTGTTCTGTAGCCTTATTGCCTGTACCCTGGGTGCAAAGATACAGCTAATTCCAGGACCTGGGGGTTTGTCATCCCTCATGGGGCCCCGTTGCTAATTTACCAGCTTTATGCTTGGCAAATTGGACATGTTCTGCAGGAGTTTTGCCATCCACAGCTGGATTATTGAACCTTTTGGCATTCACACTAGTCACTTGCTAACACTTGTTAGCTTTCTGAGCCACATCAAAAGGTGATGATTAGCTGCTACTTCTTGGGCAAGACAACAAACCCACACTCTGATCAGTCGCACATTTAATACTTTCGTTCACGTTGGAGAAAAGTCTGTTTTTCTTTCATTGTTATTGAAGTTAAAGAATTTGATGCACGTGTCTGTGTGTATCTGTGTATGTGTGTCTGTGTGTGTGTCTCTGTGTATCTGTGTATGTGTGTCTGTGTGTGTGTCTATATGTCTGTGATGTGTGTCTGTGTGTGTATGTCTGTTTGTATCTGTGTATGTGTGACTGTGTGTATCTGTGTATTATCTGTGTATATATGTGTGTGTGTGTGTGTGTCTCTGTTTGCGTCTCTGTTTGTGTCTGTGTGTGTGTGTGTGTCTGTGTGTGTGTGAATATGCGTATGTGTGTTCAAAGGAATCCTGAGAAAACAGAATATCAGAAAAGACATCAGCGGTAAGAAATAAGTCTTTTTTAATCAAAGTTACATTTTACCTGCTGGTTTATGAATATTTTGCCCTATATTAAAAGATAAGCTAAATAAACCTTGTGATAAGAGGACCAACCCATCACATTCCTAACTGGAGGTGAAGAGCTTATGCTCGAAGCATCGACTCTCCTGCTTCTCAGATGCTGCCTGACTGGTTGTGCTTTTCCAGCGCCACGTTTTTTCACGCTGGATCCCTCCTCCTAACATTAAACATTGGCTTTTCACATTGCTGCTTGCAAAGAAATGAAAATCGATGGGTTGAATACAAGGAAAACTGACACATTTGCTCCCTCACCTGAACTGGTGGAATCTCAGGCTTCAGCCAAAGCACAACTTGTGGTTACTGCCTTAATGGGTGGCAGCATTTTGCCCAGGAGTGAAATGGAGGAATTGACAAAACCTCTGAAATATACTTTTTAAAGTGGCACATCAAAATATTAATTAAAGATATTTTCTACACTCGTTTTTCTTAAGTTTAATGAGTGAATTAACAGCTGAAAATTGTTCATTTACAGCTTAATTTGAGAGAGGCAGTTCAGGAATGTTAAATTGGAGACTGGTGATGAAATATTCATGTCTGTGCTGCTGCAGTGATAATACTGTTATTACCATTTGGGTTTCTGAAGCAAATTGAGGAAGGGGCTGGGTTTTTGTCACTGGCCCCTTTAAGCTCAGCCTGCCTTGGCTGTGACAATTTCTCAGGTTCACAGTATTATTTGTATATTTTTGCAACTGAATGTTTTCTCAATGAGCTCACATTGTTCAGCTTCAGCACTTGTTGATTCAAGATCAACAAACGGACCTCCAAACGGACCCCACCACCAAGGATATATTTCCCTCCCCTCCCCTATCAGCGTTCCGCAAGGACCACTCCCTTCGTGACTCCCTCGTCAGATCCACACCCCCCACCAACCCAACCTCCACCCCCGGCACCTTCCCCTGCAACCGCAGGAAATGTAAAACTTGCGCCCACACCTCCACACTCACTTCCCTCCAAGGCCCCAAGGGATCCTTCCATATCCGCCACAAGTTCACCTGTACCTCCACACACATCATCTATTGCATCCGCTGCACCCGATGTGGCCTCCTCTATATTGGTGAAACAGGCCGCTTACTTGCGGAACGCTTCAGAGAACACCTCCGGGCCGCCCGAACCAACCAACCCAATCACCCCGTGGCTCAACACTTTAACTCTCCCTCCCACTCCACCGAGGACATGCAGGTCCTTGGACTCCTCCATCGCCAGAACACAACAACACGACGGTTGGAGGAGGAGTGCCTCATCTTCCGCCTGGGAACCCTCCAACCACAAGGTATGAATTCAGATTTCTCCAGTTTCCTCATTTCCCCTCCCCCCACCTTGTCTCAGTCGATTCCCTCAACTCAGCACCGCCCTCCTAACCTGCAATCCTCTTCCTGACCTCTCCGCCCCCACCCCACTCCGGCCTATCACCCTCACCTTGACCTCCTTCCACCTATCCCACCTCCATCGCCCCTCCCCCTAGTCCCTCTTCACTACCCTTTATCTTAGCCTGCTTGGCTCTCTCTCTCTCTTATTCCTGATGAAGGGCTTATGCTCGAAACGTCGAATTCTCTATTCCTGAGATGCTGCCTGGCCTGCTGTGCTTTGACCAGCAACACATTTGCAGCTGTGATCTCCAGCATCTGCAGACCTCATTTTTTACTGCTGGACATCTTGGTCTTGCTCATTCAGTCCCACTCCCCCAAATCTACCCTCAGGGGCTCTCTGGAAGCTTTAGATTTGCTTTCATTTGTAGATGCTGTATGGGCACCTTGAAGATTTGGTCATCTCAAGCTCACGTTGCCTCTGTTACATATTCAATAAATGAAAGGACAGTATTCCATTGTTTGTTCCTTACCTACATTTCAACAATGCCTCTTTCTTTCTCTTGGCTATGTTTTGCATTGTTTTCCTTATGTACTCCTTACACACGTGAGGGTAAGTGCTGTACATTAGTCAGTACCAACTGTTAGTAAATACTACATTCAGTTAACTACATTGTTTAAAGCAATTCCCTGTTTAGGGATTTTTTTCCCCTCCAGCACGTGTATATAATGAAACATTTTTCCAACAATGAAACAGGATGTTTTTAATTACCGAGAATAGGAAATCGTTTGTTGCTCTGCACTGTAATTATAAGGGATGTGCTGTTATTTGATATTTAAATGAGACTTCACCATATTTGTATCACAATGTTTTAATTTATTCACTTTCCTCTATTTACGAGCTCTCACCATTTGTACTTAATGTTTTCATAGGGTATAATAAACTGCCAAATTATAAACACCGGACAGGATATGGGACAAAAAAAGCCATTGAATTGTCATAACTTGAAGCTATGACTGCAAATTACTTTAATCTGAATGCAGTGATGTATAAATGTGACAAAGCAATGGAAAAAGTCTTGCATTTCTATTGCTACCTTTCATGACCTCAGGTCACTCAAAAGCTCAGCATAGTCAATGAATTACTTTCATTTAAGTACAGTTGCTGTTGTAATGTAGAACGTTAAGCTGTGAATTTGCACACAGCAACTCTTCAAACATTGTCAGTGGAAATGAGCAGATCTCCCAGCCTCATAATGTAGGAACAAATTACTGCAGATTCTGGAAGCTGTACTGAAAACAAGAAATGCTCCAGATCACAGTGGGTCAGGCAGCATCCATGGAGGGGGAGAAAGCTAATGTTTTGAGTCTTGGACTGGAAATGTTAGCTTGCTCTCTGTCCATGGGTGCTGTCTGCCTGACTGTGATTGCCAGCATTTGTTGACTTTAGTCCCATTCTCATAATCTTGATTGAAATTTTGGCCCCTGGGTAATTCTTCTCCTCTTCTCAAATGCTGTGATCTTTTACACTTACTTGCAAAAACAGTCAAGAGCCTACGGTCTCATCTGAAAGATGTCACTTTGTATCTGGAGTGTCAGCAGAAACTGGAGTAGGAACTGAATGCTGAACTTTCTGATTCACAGGCAAGGCTGCCTCAGACAGGAGTGGCCTAGTTCATCACTAGCAGCTGTGTTGATAGTCCAGTGGGAGTGGAGTCAATGGAGATCTGGAAGATCCCAGCTGCTGTGTTTATGGACCTTAGCTGAAAGAATGAGTGGCTCAGTAGTTAGCACTGCTGCCTCACAGCACCAGGGTCCCAGGTTTGATTCCAGCCTCAGGCAACTGTCTGTGTGGAGTTTACACATTCTCCCTGTGTCTGCGTGGGTTTGTTCTGGTTTTCACCCATAGTCCAAAGATGTGTAGGTCAGGTGAATGGGTCATGTTAAATTACCCATAGTGTTAAGAGCATTAGTCAGAGGGAAATGGGTCTGGGTGGGTTGCTCTTCGGAGGGTCTTTGTGGACTGGTTGGGCTGAAGGGCCTGTTTCCACACTGTAGGGAATCTAATGTAAATCAACAAAAGTAATGTCACAATCAACAACCCTTTCATGAGGGAGGGGAAAAATCTCTCTTCCTGGTGCATCTTATTATTAACCTCTCTGTGTCCCTAACCCTCTCTCCACGCATAAGACTCTGATTAAAACTAGTACTTTTCAAATCTTTTGCATTATCTCATAATGTAGCTCAAACTGTGCCTGATTACACTCCCTTGCGATGATTTTGTTACACATCAGCCCTGGACTGTCTGAGCTATCTTGGCTCCTGACCCAGCAATCTGTCAGAAGGAAAATATTAACCTTGCTTTCAAATCCTTCTGTGGTCTCACCCATCTTTATCTCCGTGACCTCGTGGCTCTAACAACCCTTTCAGACTCTTACTGTTCATCAAGCCTGTCAAATTATGATAACATTTAATAGGCATCTGGATGGGTATATGAATAGGAAGGGTTTAGAGCAATATGGGCCAAGTGCTGGCAAATGGGACTAAATTTATTTAGGACATCAGCATGGACGAGTTAGACCAATGAGTCTGTTTCCGTGCTGTACATCTCTATGGCTCTATGACTCTCTGAACCTCCTGGCCCTAAGCTCTGGAATTCCGCTGTCCCTCAAACCCTCTCTGGTTTGCTTCCTCATCTTTTTTAAGATGGCCCTTTAAACTCTCTTCTTTGATGCTTTTTTAATCCCCTGTACTAGTGTCTCCTGATGTCTCCTCAGCATCAATCTCTGTCTGACAGCACATCTACAAGGCACCTTGGGAGGTATTACAAATAAAAGGTGCAATATAAATCAAAGTTGTTGTTGAACGATGTCAATCCTGCTGAAGAATGACGTATGAGGAGAGATTGTCTAGGTTAGGAGTGTTTTCATTGGCGTTCAGATGAATGTTGGAGGATCTCATGGAGACTTTAAAATTCTAACAGGACTAGACAGGGTAGATGCAGGGAGGATGTTCCCGATAATGGGTGTGTCCAGAACCAGGGGTCACAGTCTTAGGATTCAGGATGGACCATTTAGGATGAGATGAGGAGACATCACCCAGAGAGTGAGGAAACTGTGGAATTCATTACCAGAGGTACAGTTAGTAAGTTTGCAGATTACACCAAAATTGGAGGTGTAGTGGACAGCGAAGAAGGTTACCTCAGATTACAACAGGATCTTGACCAGATGGGCCAATGGGCTGAGAAGTGGCAGATAGAATTTAATTCAGATAAGTGCGAGGTGCTGCATTTTGGGAAAGCAAATCTTAGCAGGACTTATACACTTAATGGTAAGGTCCTGGGGAGTGTTGCTGAACAAAGAGACCTTGGAGTGCAGGTTCATACCTCCTTGAAAGTGGAGTCGCAGGTAGATAGGATAGTGAAGAAGGCGTTGGTATGCTTTCCTTTATTAGTCAGAGTATTGAGTACAGGAGTTGGGAGGTCATGTTGCAGCTGTACAGGACATTGGTTAGGCCACTGTTGGAAAATTGTGTGTAGTTCTGGTCTCCTTCCTATCGGAAAGATGTTGTGAAACTTGAAAGGGTTCAGAAAAGATTTAAAAGGATGTTGCCAGTGTTGGAGGATTTGCACTGTAGGGAGAGGCTGAACAGGCTGGGGCTGTTTTCCCTAGAGTGTTGGAGGCTGAAGGGTGAACTTATAGAGGTTTATAAAATCATGAGGGGCATGGATAGGATAAATAGACAAAGTCTTTTCCCAGGGTGGGTGAGTCCAGAACCAGAGGGCATAGGTTTAGGGTAAGAGGGGAAAGATACAAAAGAGACCAAAGAGGCAATCTTTTCACACAGAGGGAAGTGTGTGTATGGAATGAGCTGCCAGAGGAAGTGGTGAAGGCTGGTACAATGACATAATTTAAAAGGCATCTGGATGGGTGCATGAATAGGAAGGGTTTGGAGGGATATGGGCCAAATGCTGGCAAATGGGACTAGATTAAGTTGGGACATCTGGTCAGCATGGACGAGTTGGGCTGAAGAGTGACTCTTTGACTCTATGGTGTAAATCCATGAGCTCTCACTTCCAATTGCCCAGTGGTATACAGCAGCTGTACAAATGGATGGTGTGTATTTTCATTCAGGTGATATGAGGGGACTTCAGGTGTCTCTCTTCAGGCACATCCTCTAATGTCTCTGAAACGTTCGGCTCACTTTCCAGAATAAATGTGTATATGTCAGTGGCAAGCTTACAAACTCTATTTCTAAATCCTTACATGTGTGCTTGTAGAGGTGTCCTTACACCTGCTGACCAACATTTTTCAGCTTCCTACCATCGCGCCTAACACCTTCACAAAATGGGAGTCAAAATTTCCCAGCATTGGGTAACAGAGAAAAGAAATGAAAATGCACTTATGTCTCAATTTTCATGACCACCAGATTTCTCCCAAATATAGAAATAGCCTATTTGCCTCTCGAACCTGCTCCATTCAATAAGATCAGAGGTGATTTGTTTGTGTTTCTATATCCCCATTCCTATCTATCTCCGATAACCCTTGATTCTCTTGTTAACAAGTATCTGCCTACCTTCACTTTATAAATATTCATTGACCTCATCTCCACTGCCTTCTGTGGCAGAGGTTTCTGAAGAACCAACCACAAACCATTGTGAGAAAAAGAATTCTCCATACCTGTGTTCTGAAAGGGTCGCCCCTAATTTTAAGACAGTGCCCCCTATTTCTGAACTCTCCTCATCCCTTCCAAATCTAGCTTGTCCAGATCACTTTCGATCTTATAAATCAAGTCAACTCTCATTCTTTGAAATAGCAGTGAAAAAAACTCTCAGTCTGCCTGGCTTCTCTTCATCAGACAGATCATTCACTCCAAGTGCCAATCTAGTAAACATCCTGAAAACTGCTTCCAACACATTTACATCCATCCCTAAATAAGGAGACCCCAAAACTGCACAAAGTATTCACAAGGTGGATTCACTGATACCCTGTGGAACTGAACCACAATGTCTTACTTTTACGTTTAGATCACTTACAGTGTGGAAACAGGCCCTTCGGCCCAACAAGTCCACACCAACCCACAACCCATCCATACCCCTACATTTACCCCTTAACTAACACTATAGGCAATTTAGCATAGCCAGTTCACCTGACCCACACATCTTTGGACTGTGGAAGGAAACCGGAGCACCCGGAGGAAACCCACGCAGACACAGGGAGAACATGCAAACTCCACACAGTCAGTTGCCTGAGGCAGGAATTGAACCCGGGTCTCTGGTGTTGTGAGGTAGCAGTGCTAACCACTGTGCCACCGCGCAGCCCAAAGTTTAACCATGCTCAGAGTAAAACAGTAACATTCCTGTAACCTTCACTAAAATGACTGCAACCAACAAACTTTTAAAATGTAATCACTGTTGTATGTAGTCAATGTATGTACAGCAGGCTCCCACAGACAGCAATGCGATAGTGGATAGGTAATCTGTTTTAGTGATGAATGAACAATAAGTATTGACCAGGACAACAGGGAAAAAAAAATCAGTTGCTTTTCTTCCACATGGTGCCAGGGAATTTGCTCCATTCCCTTGTGTTGGCAGATGGGCTTCAGTTTAACACCTCCACCAAAGGACAGCAGCTCTGACAGCCAGCACCCCCTCAGTGCAGAATGTGGATATCAGATTTCTGTCCTCAAATCCTGGAGTGGGATTTAAACCTGGAACTCTGAAAGTCAAAAGCAAGTGCATCACCCAGTGACTTATAGCTGACAGCTGAAAATGTGTTGCTGGAAAAGCGCAGCAGGTCAGGCAGCATCCAAGGAACAGGAAATTCGACGTTTTGGGCATAAGCCCTTCTTCAGGAAGGGCTTATGCCCGAAACGTCAAATTTTCTGTTCCTTGGATGTTGCCTGACCTGCTGCACTTTTCCAGCAACACATTTTCAGCTCTGATCTCCAGCATCTGCAGACCTCACTTTCTCCTCGAAGACTTCTAGCTGACAATCTGGCCAATGAAATAAAAACTAAACAGAGTTTCCAATAATAGCAAATGTGGAATGCTCATGGTGAAGTCATTCTGAGAAATCTTCCATATTTACAAACATTTGCATAGTAAAGTCAAAACTTCCATTATGCAAATAATAACATCCGATCCCACACTTGGTGTACAAAGGATCAGTTCATTTGTACCAACAACATTACTGTACAGTTTTATATTTTGTATTTAAAAATAATCCCTCTCTGAACATGCACCTTTCTGGAACAAAATTCCACAGGAAAGCTTAGCTGTAACCCTGCTCGGGTTTCTGTCCTCTGTCCAGCTTGCTACCTGCTGTGCTGTTTGCCCATTGAGCCCACTTACTCTGACCTCGGTTCTCAATTTTATTCATGACAATCCCAATAAGACCCAGTGTGAGTGGAACTGACCAGCTGTACAGGCTGGGAGGGAATCAATTGTTCTGACTGAGCCCAATCTCCCATCCAATTAGATTTACAGTAAGTTGGCTGAAAGTCTTTCTGAAAATTCATTTCCTCATGACATTGTCACATTTCCTTGTTCTGAACATCAAATAACTTGGTAACATGTTGCAAGGGAAAAGGAGGTGATGGAAGCTGGTACAACTGCAATATTTGAAAGGCGTCTGGGTGAACAGCAAGGGCTTAGAGAGATACAGGCCAAATGCTGGCAAATGGGACCCAGCCAGATTGGGATGTGGGGTCAGCATGGACGAGTTAGACCAAAGGATCTGTTTCTGTGCTGTATGACTTTATGACTCTAGGTCTGTCCTGCTAGTGTTTCCTTATTGGTGGAAACAGGGGTTCTGGAACACCAAGGGGTATTTCAGTTTACCCTCAAAGCATTGGCACTAGTAGCCATATTGCAAAGTTAACAAATAATTATTGCTTCCTTTAAACTTCAATCTGCTGACAATATTAGTGCTTAAAACATTGTAAAGTTATTTATTTTCAGTGTTTTCTGTTTCCCCTTTGACACTGATAGCCTTAGCATCTCAATCCTCTTTGTTAAATGTGTTCAGCCATCATCTAAGGGTGTCCATATTCTGGGGTATCCTTGTCAGTAGCTACCTCCTGCAATCGAGCTGACCTACACTTGACGCTCCCACTTCTCGGTACATGGGTATGATACAGAGCTGCCTTGGGTAAGAACTTGCACAAGACCCAAAAATATTCCGCTCTTCAATTAGTTTCTACACTAATTGGAGTCCCCCACCCTGAGTCAGTCATGCGTCATGGAGAGAGTCTTGAATTAAATTTCATTTCCCTTTTTGAGCTGTGACCATAAAGTTCCATCAAGTAACCACTTTCAAAACCAAAGGACTTTTTAACGCAATTTTGAAAAAAAATTACTTGTAAAATACAAGAAGAATGAAAAGCGCTCTTACTGAGACAGACTGAGTCCTGAAGGGGATTTGATGGGTGGATGCTGAAGGGATGTTTCCCTTTGTGGGAGAGGTTAGAACTAAAGGACATAAGTTTAAAACAAAGGGGTTTTAAGGTGGAGATGAACAAGAGGATTGTCCCCACAGAGAGCACAGTCTTCGGGTTTCCAGCAGGGAGCAGCTGCTGAATATT
Source organism: Hemiscyllium ocellatum (assembly GCF_020745735.1). Classification (NCBI taxonomy): domain Eukaryota; kingdom Metazoa; phylum Chordata; class Chondrichthyes; order Orectolobiformes; family Hemiscylliidae; genus Hemiscyllium; species Hemiscyllium ocellatum. The sequence goes on from NC_083418.1 coordinate 79,756,722, forward strand.
TTTAAGGGAGAGGCCATTAGAACCTTGCCTGAGAAGTGTGTATAAAAGGTATTGGTGCTAAGTGCACGTGTGGAGATGAGGCCATAATTAAATCAGCCATGAGCTCATATAGTGACAAAGTCTCAATAGACTGAGTGGTCTACTCCTGCCCTGACTTCATATGTTCATATGGGTAAAACCAGTGACTGCAAATGCTGGAAACCAGATTCTGGATCAGTGGTGCTGGAAGAGCACAGCAGTTCAGGCAGCATCCAACGAGCAGCGAAATCGGCGTTTCAGGCAAAAGCCTTTATTCCTGATGAAGGGCTTTTGCCCGAAACGTCGATTTCGCTGCTCGTTGGATGCTGCCTGAACTGCTGTGCTCTTCCAGCACCACTGATCCAGATTCATATGTTCATATGTCTGTGTTGGTTCATGGAAGATTTTATCTGTGATATGCAAATGATTTCAAGACAAGGTTTCAGCCAAATAAAAAGTCCTCTGAATACAAAGGCAGTTTTTACCAAGGCAGTCAATGCCAGATTGCAGCTTGTACCTTAAACGGAAACGCTCAGCACAGAATGCTCGATAGTTTGTCTCCTGTTGAAGACCCAGGTCTGCTTATTGGAAGTGAACTCACTGCCAGTAATCAGTGACTTACTCTGACCATCTTGAGATGGTCGGTGCACGAACAGAAGAAAGGTTGGTGAATCTCTTACTGTAACCTCTGACCAATTCTGAAACGCACATTCCAATTATGCACCTACCTGTCCTCACCAGGTCTCAGGTAGCATTAATAACACTGAACTGTTAAGTAAGGCCATAAGACATAGGAGCAGAAATTAGGCCATTGAGCCCATCAAGTCCTCAATCATGACTGATAAGCTTCTCAACCCCATTCTCTAGCTTTTTCCCTGTAACCCTTGATCCCCTTGATACTCAAGATCCTATATCTCAGTCTTAAATATACTCAATGATAAGACCATAAGACATAGTCAACATCCTTCCAGCTCCACATCACCACCACCACCACCTCTCTGCACTTCTCTTCCACTGCTGCGTTATCAGACTGCTTTCAATATAAGACCACTGCGCAGAAATTTCCTCTGATTAATCATTGAGAAGAATTAAACTCTTGGTTATGGGTGCAGAGGTTACGCTGCAGTTGTAGAGAATCCTGGTTAAACCTCACTTAGAGCACAGGGAGCAGATCTAGGCACCACACTTTAGGAAGGCTATGTTGGCCTTGGAGGGAGTTCGATATAGGTTTACAACAATGAGACCTGGAGTTCAAGGGGTTGAGTTATGAGGAAAGATTATACAAATTGGACATGTTTTCTCCTGCTTTTAAAAGGTTAAGGGGTTATCGGATAAAAGTCTTCAAGATATTAATAGAAAACAACAGAGTCGATAAAGATAAACTATTTCCACTGGTTGGAGCTTCGAGAGTTAGGGATATAGTGTGAGAATTAGGGCCAAAGCATTTCAGACAGAGGTTAGGACGCACTCCTACACACAAAGGGTGGGAGAGGTTTGGAACTCTCTCCTACAAATGGCAGTGGATGTTGGATCAGTTGTTAACTTTAAATCTGAGAAGGATGAATTTTTATCTAGCAAAGGTACATGGGTAAAGACAGGTAGATGGAGATAGGTCAGCTGTGATTTTACTGATGGATGGAACAGGCTTGAGGGGCTGAACAGCCTCCTCCTGTTCCTGTGTCCCGGCTCCAAGTGCCATTTTCTAGCTACCATTTTATTGCTCATCTTGGTGACAGTTTTGGGGTTAAGCCAGTCTGTTTGAAAATTTGATCTCGCCTTGATTCATTGACACCAGCTATTTTCCCCTTTGGGACATTTCCCAACTTCAGCCCCATTTCAGTTCATCCACTGCTTTCCTGTCTTCATTGTCTCTAACGTGATTATTCCAATGCTATCCTTGCTGCCACATTAATGTAATTTGAGGGCATTCCAAACCCCTGCCCCTACCTTACTCCAAGACCTGTTCACACATCATCCCAATGCTCACTATCTGACATTTGTCACACCTGGAGCCAATCTCTGCATTTGAAAATTTTTATTCTTGTTTTCAAATTTTCACACAGCCTTGCCCCCTCCCTATCTCTGTAATCTACTCCAGCCTCACAACCCTCTGATGGATCTGTACTCCTTGAATTTTAGCCAATTGAGCATTCCTGCTTTAGAGAATTCTGACACTTGTAACCACACCTCTATTTGACTAGGGCCTGGGATACCCTCCGTAAACCTTACAGTCTCCATGCCTTGCTTTTGTTCTTTAAGACAGTCCTTAAAACCTACCTCTTCATGGGATTTTGTGCATCTGTCTTCTACTGATGTGGCTAAGTGATTTAATTTTATGGTGAAGTTGTGATGGAGGTTGCATTACATCAAAGGTGCAAGATAACTTTTTTTTATTCATTCATGGCAAATAGGTGTCACTGATTAGGCCAGTATTTATTACCCATCCCTAATTACCCAGAGGGCAGTTAAGAGTCAACTACATTGCTGTACGTCTGGAGTCACATGTAGGCCAGACCAGATAAGGATGACAGTTTCCTTTCCCTAAAGGGCATTACTAAACCAGATGGAATTTTCCAACAACTGGTCATTGTTAATTCTTAATTCCAGATTCTTTTTTTATTGAATTCAAATTCCACCGTCTGCCATGGTGGGATTCAAACCCAGGTCTCTGGAACATTATCTGGGTCTGGATTGACAGTGCAGTGATAATATCACTTGGCCATCACCTCCCCCTAGTCACTGGGGCTCTAGTGAAGAGTCATCTAGACTCAAAACATCTAGACTGCTCTCTGTGTCGATCACCCACTGTGATCTCCAGCATTCGTTATTTTCAGTACTGATTCCAGCATCTGCAGTAATTTGTTCCAACATCTGGAATATCCTGATTAAATAGTTTAAAGTGACTCAGATCTGAGAAGGGCTTACAGTTTAGAAGCTGTGAATGTTGATGTCTGAATAAGGTTAACTTCTGAGGGATTGGCTCGACACTGGATGGGGTTTGAGTGCATGTATCCATGGTGAACCAGAGGGCTGTGTATATGACTGGACAATAACAGATTATACAGACTGGATGCTTTCCATTTTCTGCTATTTTCTTGCTTTGGAGAAGTGGGAACATTTGTCTGTGGTGGCAGTAAGCTGTATATTTATCCAAATACAATTACATTTTAGTTTATGATTTCTTTCTCCTGAAGAGATGCCACGTGGATATTTGTTGTTGAAAACCTGGAAATGAAGGCCTTTGCTATGACTGTTAGAACTTGGGTGAACAGTGATTCATTGGACCTCCTGCATGTTGTTATTGTTCACAGTGGGAGTTGTGAAGAAAGATTGCACATAATTGTCAGGTTTCCTTTCCTTTCCATCTGTACCACATGGCAATCCTTGTTCAAAGTTTTGGGATGATTTATTTGTCAATTTTCCCAGGCTGCCAATTATAATAGCCATTCCGTAGTGTCTACACTGGAACAAAGGGCTGTCATAAAGCCTGTTGTACTGGTTGCATAGGTGTTGAACGTCTGCTTCCATCAATATTGAGAAATAGCTGACATTTAAATGATTGGAATGGTTGCTGAAGGCAAAAGAAAATTGGCTCAAATGCTGATGAGAACCTAAAGTGTCATATGAAACAAATATTGTGCAGAACTGATGGAGAAACACTTACAAACATGCTGCAAGTCTGTAGTCATTCAGAACTCTGTTGCCTGTGTCTTAACACACTGTGTGTCCAATTTGACCCTCACTCCTGCACTCACTGGCCTCTCAGTTCCCAGTCAACCTAAGGTCATGATGGCAAAAGTCTCATCTTAATTTTCAAATCCCTCCATAGTCCTGTCACTCTCCTATCTCCGTCACTTCGCCTAATCTTAAACTCCTTAAATAACCTGCATTCCCCGGAGTGTGACATCTTGGGTCTGTTTTAATGCATTGATGAGATGCCAGGCCAGGCTAGCATTTATTGTCCTTCCAGCTGTAACTAACACAACATTGGTCTCTGTAACTTCAGCTGCTTGGGCTCCAAGCTCTGGGATGTCCTCCCTACATCTCTCCACCTCCCCACATCTCGCCACCTCCCTACATCTCTCCACCTCCCTACATCTCTCCACCTCCCCACATCTCTCCACCTCCCCACATCTCTCCACCTCCCTACATCTCTCCACCTCCCCACATCTCTCCACCTCCATACATCTCTCCACCTCCCCACATCTCTCCACCTCCCCACATCTCTCCACCTCCCTACATCTCTCCACCTCCCCACATCTCTCCACCTCCCCACATCTCTCCACCTCCCTACATCTCTCCACCTCCCTACATCTCTCCACCTCCCCACATCTCTCCACCTCCCCACATCTCTCCACCTCCCCACATCTCTCCACCTCCCCACATCTCTCCACCTCCCCACATCTCTCCATCTCCCCACATCTCTCCACCTCCCCACATCTCTCTACCTCCCCACATCTCTCCACCTCCCCACATCTCTCTACCTCCCCACATCTCTCCACCTCCCCACATCTCTCCACCTCCCCACATCTCTCCACCTCCCCACATCTCTCCACCTCCCCACATCTCTCCACCTCCCCACATCTCTCTACCTCCCCACATCTCTCCACCTCCCTATATCTCTCCACCTCCCCACGTCTCTCCACCTCCCCACATCTCTCCACCTCCCTACATCTCTCCACCTCCCCACGTCTCTCCACCTCCCTACATCTCTCCACCTCCCTACATCTCTCCACCTCCCCACATCTCTCCACCTCCCTACATCTCTCCACCTCCCCACGTCTCTCCACCTCCCTACATCTCTCCACCTCCCTATATCTCTCCACCTCCCTATATCTCTCCACCTCCCCACGTCTCTCCACCTCCCCACATCTCTCCACCTCCCTACATCTCTCTACCTCCCCACATCTCTCCACCTCCCCACATCTCTCACCTCCCTATACCTCTCCACCTCCCCACATCTCTCCACCTCCCTACATCTCTCCACCTCCCTACATCTCTCCACCTCCCTACCTCTCTTTCCTCCTTTAAGACACCTTCTAAGTCCAGCTCTTGTATGAACATAGAGCATTACAGCGCAGTACAGGCCCTTCAGCCCTCGATGTTGCACCGATCTCTGGAACCAATCAGAAGCCCATCTGTCTTACATTATTCCATTTTCCTCCATATGTTTATCCAATTACCATTTAAATGCCCTTAACATTGGTAAGTCTATTACTGCTGCAGGCATAGAACATAGAAGATTATGATGCTTTAGGCCATCTGACCTAATATTGCCTGTTGCTTGGTATGTTTTGTTTTATAATAATTTTATTTTTCTAATCATGTGAAGTTGTTGGGACATTTCCTCCCTGGAAGGTTCTATATAACTCGAGGTTGTTCATGCTGTTGTGTCCTTCAACATTACTAATTATGACCTAAAGACCCTCCAGGAGGTATTAATATGGGCTACATTTCAAAACGATATCTTGCACAGCCAGAATGTCAGGAAGTCACAAGCCAGACCTCCAGATGATTAGTTAAAGACAGTTTGTCCCTGTTTGTTGAGGCTATTTCAGTCATTTGCACATGATGGAAACTGTATGGAGATCCAGTTTAATCCCATATCTGGCCATTCCCCTGATTGTAAATCGCCAAATCAAACCAGAAGGTCAGAGGTGCCAAACCCTTCTTCCTATCTTATGTAAAGTCTTCTCTGAACTACAGATGACTTCAGTGTGGCCCATGTGTGACTGTCTCTTCACTTTATAACAGACAAAGGGCTGTGAGCGGGGTCTGGTTGTGTTGAAGTCTTTAGTCATCTCGAAACATCAGCAATTCGCTTGTCGACATCACTGCATCAAGGAGCGGATGGAATTGTAAAAGTGAAATGAAAGGCTTGCATCTTTCACAACCTCAGGATATCTAAAAACACTTCTTGGAACTTCAGAACTGAGATGAGGAAGAATTTCTTCACCCAGAGGATGGTGAATCTGTGCAAAGCTTTGCCGCAGAGGGCAGTGGAGGCCAAGTCATCGAGTGTCCTTAAGACAGAGATAGATAGTCTCTTGATTATTAAGGGGACCGAGGGTTATGGAGAAAAGGCAGTAGAATGGGGTTGAGAAAGAGATTAGCCATGATCGGCAGAACAGACACAATGGGCCGAGTGGCCTAATTTTCCTCCTATTTCATATAGTCTTATGGTCTTATAATGAATGAAATACATCTGAAGTGTAGCACTGTCACAACATAAGGAAATTTAACAAACATTTGTGCATAGCAAGCCCCCAAGAGCATCCATTTGATCATGACCAGATTATCTGTTTTACAGACATTGGTGGAAGAGTAAATATTGTCTGGGCTGAAAATGTGTTGCTGGAAAAGTGCAGCAGGTCAGGCAGCATCCAAGGAGAAGGAGAATCGACGTTTCGGGCATGAGCCCTTCTTCAGGAAATGGCTCATGCCCGAAACGTCGATTCTCCTGCTCCTTGGATGCTGCCTGACCTGCTGCACTTTTCCAGCAACACATTTTCAGCTCTGACCTCCAGCATCTGCAGACCTCACTTTCTCCTAAATATTGTCTGGGAAAAGACCTGTGTGTTTCTTTGAAAACAGCAATATGGGATTTTTTTCATGTCCACCTGAGAGGGAAGAAAGGGTCTGAGGCTGAGGTCTCATTGAGAAAACAGATTGTAATGAAATGTGATCCTGACATTCTTTAATGATCATAGTTGCATCTTACTTTGTGTTTAGGAAGAGGAACTCGACAAGCCCCGGTAAAGGGAGTGAATATTTCAACGGGACACACTCAGAGAGGGATGAGATTGCATTGGTATATGAGTGAACAATTACCACAATATTGTTAAATCTTTAACATTACTAAAACGTTCCTAAGGTCCTTCACAGGAGTGTTGTAAAAACACAATATAACACTGAGCTACATTAAGAGATAGTTTGGTCAAAGGGATGATTTTAAGGAATATCTTAAAAGAAAAAAGCAAGATAGAAAGAGAGGCTCAAGTAGAGAATTTAAGAGCTGGAGGCAATTGACAGATGTGGGTATGACTGTAACATGTGGCAGTGATTAAAATCAGGGATTCTCAAGGGAACAGAATTTGAGAAGTTCAGAAGCCCGCTGAATTGGCATCACTTCCACAAGCATCCACTCTCTCCAGTACCCACGCTCGGTAGCAACAGTGCGTGCGTACTATCGACAATATGCATTGCAGAAATTCACGAAGATCTTTAGACAGCACTTTCCAAACATGTGACCACTTGGATCTAGAAGGACAAGGGCACCAGATACATGGGAACATCACCCCCTGCAAGTTCCCCTTCATGCCGCTCACTATCCTGACTTGGAAAAATGAGCAATCCTGCACTGTCACTGGGACACTCTCCCTAAAAGTTAGTGATGCCCACGTCCCACCAGTGAATTAAAATAATCGTAAGGCTGCATGGCTGGAGGAGATTAAAAAGTTGGGAATGATGTGGAAAAGTTTGAAAACAAGGATGCATAGTTTAGAATTGAGGTGTTGTTAAATGAAAATAAGAATAAGGACCAGAAGAAGCCTTTAATGAAAAGAAGTAAATGATGAAAAGATTACTAACAATGACAGTCATATGAATTGAAAATTGGCCTTTATTTATTAAACTTTCAAAGATTTACAAAATCGAGAAAAATGGAGGCTATTGGTGCAACGTTTCCAATACCGTGTTCTTCAACTTCACAGCATCCTGAATAAATCCATCAGCCTCCTGTTTACAAAATAATTTTCTATTATTTATGCTTTAGCCTTCATCTTAAAGATGAGCAAAAAAATCTTGAGGTGTAGCCCAATGACTAACCTGCAAATCACAAACAACTTAAGAGTCATAGAATCGTAGAGATGTATAGCACAGAAACAGGCCCTTCGTTCCAACTCGTCCATTCCGACCAGATATCCGAAATAAATCTAGTCCCATTTGCAAGCTCTTGGCCCAAATCTCTCTAATTCCTTCCTATTCAAAAAACCCATTCATATGCCTTTTAAATGCTGCAATTGGACTAGCCCCCACCACTTCCTCTAGGCAAAAGTGAGCCTTTCCTGATGAAAGGCTTTTGCCTGAAACATCGATTTTCCCGCTCTTTGGATGCTGCCTGACCTGCACCACTCTGATCTAAACTCCATCACTTCCTCTAGTGGATCTAAAAGTTGAAGTTCTAAATTGGAGAAAGGCCAATTTTGACGGTATTAGGCAAGAACTTTCGAAAGCTGATTGGGGGCAGATGTTGCAGGTATTAGGTGGGCTGGAAAATGAGAAGCCTTTAGAAATGAGATAACGAGAATCCAGAGAAAGTATATTCCTGTTAGGGTGAAAGGAAAGGTTGGTAGTTATAGGGAATGCTGGATGACTAAAGAAATTGAGGGTTTGGTTAAGAAAAAGAAGGAAGCACCTGTAAGGTATAGACAGGATAGATCGAGTGAATCCTTAGAGGAGTATAAAGGAAGTAGGAATATACTTAAGAGGGAGATCAGGAGGGCAAAAAGGGGACATGAGATAGTTTTGGCAAATAGAATGAAGGAGAATCCAAAGAGTTTTTACAAATACATTAAGGACAAAAGGATAACTAGGGATAGGGCCCCTCAAAGATCAGCAAGGTGGCCTTTGTGTGGAGCCACAGAAAATGGGGGAGATACTAAATGAATATTTTGCATCAGTATTTACTGTGGAAAAGGATATGGAAAATATAGACTGTAGGGAAATAGATGGTGACATCTTGTAAAATGTCCATATTATAGAGGAGGAAGTGCTGGATGTCTTGAACTGGATAAAAGTTGATAAATCCCCTGGACCTGATCAGGTGTACCCTAGACGTCTGTGGGAAGCTAGGGAAGTGATTGCTGGGCTCTTTGCTGAGATAAAAACAATGACTGCAGATGCTGGAAACCAGATTCTGGATCAGTGGTGCTGGAAGAGCACAGCAGTTCAGGCAGCATCCAAAATGCAGCGAAATCGACGTTTCGGGCAAAAGCCCCTCATCTTGATGAAGGGCTTTTGCCCGAAACGTCAATTTCGCTGCAGTTTGGATGCTGCCTGAACTGCTGTGCTCTTCCAGCACCACTGATCCAGAATCTTTGCTGAGATAGTTGTATCATCGATAGTCACAGGTGAGGTGCCGGAAGACTAGAGGTTGGCTAACATGGTCCCACTGTTTAAGAAAGGCGGTAAGGACAAGCCAGGGAACTATAGACCAGTGAGCCTGATGTCGGTGGTGGGCAAGTTGTTGGAGGGAATTCTGAGGGACAGGATGTACATATACTTAGAAAGGCAAGGACCGATTAGGGATAGTCAACATGGGTTTGTGCGTGGGAAATCATGTCTCACAAACTTGATTGAGTTTTTTGAAGAAGTAACAAAGAAGATTGATGAAGAAGATTGGCAGAGCAATAGATGTGATCTATATGGACTTCAGTAAGGCGTTCGACAATGTCCCCCATGGGAGACTGATTAACAAGGTTAGATCTCATGGAATCAGGGAGAATGAGCCATTTGGATACAGAACTGGATCAAAGGTAGAAGACAGAGGGTGATGGTGGAGGGTTGTTTTTCAGACTGGAGGCCTGTGACCAGTGGAGTGCCACAAGGATCGGTGCTGGGTCGTCTACTTTTTGTCATTTACATAAATGATTTGGATGCGAGCATAAGAGGTACAGTTAAAAAGTTTGCAGATGACATCAAAATTGGAGATGTAGTGGACAGCGAAATGGGTTCCCTCAGATTACAACAGGATGTGGACCAGATGGGTCAATGGACTGAGAAGTGGCAGATGGAGTTTAATTCAGATAAATGCGAGGTGCTGCATTTTGGGAAAGCAAATCTGAGCAGGACTTATACACTTAATGGTAAGGTCCTAGGGAGCGTTGCTGAATAAAGAGACCTTGGAGTGCAGGTTCATAGTTCCTTGAAAGTAGAGTCGCAGGTAGAAAGGATAGTGAAGAAGGCATTTGGTCAGAGTATTGAGTACAGGAGTTGGGAGGTCATGTTGTGGCTGTACAGGACATTGGTTCGGCCACTATTGAAATATTACATGCAGTTCTGGTCTCCTTCCTATCGGAAAGATGTTGTGAAACTTGAAAAGGTTCAGAAAAGATTTACAAGGATGTTGCCAGGGTTGGAGGATTTGAGCTACAAGGAGAGGCTGAACAGGCTGGGGCTGTTTTCCTTGGAGCATTGGAGGTTTACAGAATTAGAGGGGCATGGAGTGGGTAAATAGGCAAAGTCTTTTCCCTGGGGTCGGGGAATCTAGAACTAGAGGGCATAGGTTTAGGGTGAGAGTGGAAAGATATAAAAGAGACCTAAGGAGCAACTTTTTCACACAGAGGCTGGTACGGGTATGGAATGAGCTGCCAGAGGAAGTGGTGGAGGCTGGTACAATTGCAACATTTAAGAAGCATTTGGGTGGGTATATGAATAGGAAGGGTTTGGAGGGATATGGGCTGGGTGCTGGCAGGCAGGACTAGATTGGGTTGGGATATCTGGTCAGCATGGACAGGATGGACAGAAGGGTCTGTTTCCATGCTGTACATCTCTCTGTCTCTATGACTCTAATAAGCTTTTGAAAGTTTTTGCCTAATACTGTCAAAAGTAGTCTTCCTCTAATTTAGAACTTCAACCTTTAGATACTGTCTATCCTTTACCATCACTATTTTATAAATAATAGAATTATAGTCACTGGCCCCAAAGTGCTCCCCCACTTATACCTCAGTCACCTGCCGTGCCTTATTTCCCAAGAGTAGGTCAAGTTTTGCACCTTCTCTATAGGTACATCCACATACTGAATCAGAAAAATTCTTGTACACACTTGACAAATTCCTTTCCATCTAAACTCTTAGCACTATAGCAGTCGCAGTCGATGTTTGGAAAGTTAAAATCCCAGCCATTACCACCCTATTATTCTTACAGATAACTGAAACCTCCTTACAAATTTCTTTCTCAATCCCCCACAGACTACTGGGGGTCTTTAATACAATCCTAATAAGGTGATCATCCCTTTCTTATTTCTCAGTTCCATAAAATAACTTCCCTGGATATATTCCCAGGAATATCCTCCCTAAGTACAGCAGTAATGCTATCCCTTAAGAACACAGGAAGCTGAAACGTTAGGAAAACACCAAATCTTGATTTTCTTGAAGAAAAATATCCATGGGAAAAGATTCAACCGTTTATAATTTTAATATTTGCTTCAGAATTAGCAATCTGAATTGACTGTCAATTGGAACTAACATCTGCATTATCCTTACTGACAGTAACCTCAAGAATGTCCTCCATTTACTTCTTCAAAGGTATCATGTGGTCATTAGGTGAGTGAAGAAGCAGAAAGTTAAAGCCTGCATTGTTTTTCCATGAGTGGACCTTTGACCTAATGAAGGTATGTCATGAAACTGTCTCAGTCTTGATTGTGAAGGGAAATACAGCAGCCCTTCTGTTCTTTCATGCATTCTTTAAGAATTTCAACCCTATAGTGTACCTGAGAAAGCTCACAATTGTGGTGAGGTTTAACCAGAGGAAGTATCAATGGAAGGAGAAGGTTTACTTTGGCTCAGTTTGTAGCACTCTCAATCAGAAAATTGGAAGTTGAAGTCCCAGTCCTGGAAACTGAGGACAGAATCAAGGCAGAGAGAACTGAGGGAGTGCGACACTGTTGGTGGTGTCAATGTTTGGATGGGACATTACCTCTTTCAGGATGATAAAAGAACACATGACCTGACTTCATCAGGCAGGCACACGGTTTGCCTGATGTTCCTTCACCCTTCTGGAACTAATTGTGTACTCAAATGATCAGTTTCACCCTGTGTAGAGCAACAAGTTGAGGAATGTCAGGTGAATGTTTAAAATCTGATTGAAAACCAATATAAATACCGGAAGAAACATCAAAGCAGCGCTTCACACGAGGCTCCAACAGCACTGATGATGTTCCCTAGCCAGGGAACGAAACGTTTGCAGCAAAAACTTCCAGCTCGGCGAGCAGAACCACAACATCAGGTGAATGTAAATATCTACCGGTGGCTTTCCAATGGGATTGTGACTTGATGACACAAGTGAAATGGTAGCGAACACCACACCACCGGCAAGTGCCCCTCCAATCCACTCACCACCCTGACTTGGAAATATATCACCATTCTTTCATTGTCACTGGGTCCAAATCTTAAAATGCTCTTCTTAAGGGCATCGTGGGTAAATCTACAGAACATGGACTGCAGCGGTTCAGGAAGGTAGCTCAGCACCACCTTCTCATGAGGCAACTAGAGACAGGCAATAAATGCTAGGCCCCAGCTAGAAATGTCCACATACTGTGAGTGAATTTAAAAAAACATGGTATGCTTTGCATTTACACGGCACCTTCTACTTTAGGTGCTTTGCATGAAATCAAACAAAATTTAAGACAGAAATGAAGAGGAATTTCTTCTCTCTTAGGGGGGTGAATCTGGAATTCTTAACTGCAGAGGGCTATCAAGGCTGGGTCATTCAGCATGTTCAAGGCTGAGACAGAGAGATCTCTAATCAGTGAAGGGCATGGAGGGCTCTGGAGAAAAGCTCTTCATTCTCAGCGCTAAAGGGACCAAAGAATATTGGGAATCCATGATCATATTAAATGACAAAGCAGGCTCAGGGGGCTGAATGGCCTTCTCCTGCTCCTGGTGTCCATGTGGAGTTAAGGATTATAGGATCAGTCATGATCTAATTGAAAGGCAGAGCAGCCTTGATGGACTGAATGGCCAACTTGTGATCCTCCACCTTCTGGTATTAATTTGCCTTTGAGCTACACGACAAGGTATTGGGGTAAACGCTTGGTGAAAGATTTGATTTTAAGAAGCATCTTAAAGGTGAGAGAGTTAGAGAGGCTAGGTGAGGAAACTCACAGTTTAGGGAGGAGGCAGCTGAATGCACAGCACCAACGATGTAGTGACAAAATCCAGGACATGTGGAAGCAGGCCATTTGACCCATCTAGTCCACACTGTCCTTCTGAAGACCTTACCTCCCAGATCCTTTCCTGTAACCCTGCATCTTCTCTGGCTCTGAGAGACATATCCTTACTTATCCAAATCTAACATACACCACACAAGTTGATCACATTTATAATCCCAACTCTTGGAAGGCCTGATGCTCATGAAGGCACCATTCCCAGACAGGGACTGCTTCCCTGAGGAATGAATGATTTGGGAAGTTTTGCCCATGGCCATTTGTCCTCTACAACCCTCCAAAAAATTCCACCTAACCTGCACATCCGTGGACACTATAGCACAATCAATCCACCTAACCTGCACATCCGTGGACACTATAGCACAATCAATCCACCTAACCTGCACATCCTTGGACACTATTTCATGGCCAATCCACCTAACCTGCACATTGTTGAACTGCAGAAGGAAACTGGGGCACCTAGAGTAAACACACACAAAAATGGGGAGAATGTGCAAACTCCACACAGACAGCCCATCAAACCCAGGTCCCTGGCACTATGAGGCAGCAGTGCTAACCACTGAGCCACTGTGCCATGCCATGGTTGACCCATGCTTGATGGGGGATAGTCAAGATATCAATAGACATGTCTCATCTGAAAGCTGATCAATTGCACAATGCATCCTCCTTGCTTGAGCCGGGATTATGTACTTGAGATTTTGAATGGGGTTCATACCCCAGAACTGGCTCACTGAGTAACGAGAGTGTTATTACTGAACCAGTGATGATCTGTGGGATAGGTGGTAATTTGTCATCTTGTCCAAATGACATTGGAAGATGATCTGAGGACTGGAGGATTCCTGCTCTGTGAATCATTTCCCACATAAACGATGCCATAGAGCACTAATTGTTTGCACTGCTGTTTGCCATTGAGTTTGTGGCAAAACAAAGCAGCATTTACAGAGCAGCCCTTGCTGATGAGTTCCTATCCTGCTGCTAAGGTGGTTTTGGAATTCAGATCCCAAGGTCCTGTTTTAGCTGGCTTCCTTTGCCCTGGAGAAGAGCTTTACAGGCAACAATGAGAAAGGAGTTTTGAAAGATGACATTTTGACACATCAGTGAAACATTTGGGGTCATGTTTGAGACAGCGGTGAGTTTTATGTCTTCACATAGCTGTGTGTGTACAATCAGACTGTCAAACCTCTGGGCGCTCAGAGACAAGAGTGAAGGAGACCATGAGTATACGTGGGTGAGTGTTCGCTGGGATCAATGACAACCAGCAAAAACCTGCCGAGAATTCACTTCGCTGGCTGCTGGAGCTGGACTTTAAAATCCTCTCATCCATGAAGCTAGATCTGGGTAAAAGCTTCCCTCTCTAACGGAGCTCTGACATAAGGAACATGCTCCTGAATAGCCTTGGACACAGCTGGTGGAATTGGCCGTGTTCACTCCTCACTAATTCTTTTTCACGATGTTTGTGCTGGGAAGTTGAAATTCCGAAAGCGCCAGCCGCCCACCAATTGACCACAGCCAGGAATCTGTGAGAGATCACAATCTCCCATGGCCTACTGTTTCTATTTCCTCATATCCTTGTTAATATAAGTCAAGGCAGACATATCCTTAATGAGGAGAAAGTGAGGACTTCTGAAAGGCTTGTGCCTGAAACGTCGATTCTCCTGCTCCTCGGATGCTCCTTGACCCTCTGTGCTTTTCCAGTATATCCTTACTTATCCAAATCTCACAAACACTACGCAAACTGATCACATTTATAACCCCCCGGGGGAATGATGCCCATGAATCTCCAAGGTGCTGTTCACAAACAGAACTGTTTGCCAGAGAAGTGAATGTATTGGGATGCTTTGTCCATACTTAGCAGTCATTCACTGTCATCTGTTCCCTACACTTCAAACCATACACCCCCACCTCCGTACCCCCTTCCCCCCACAACCACTCAAAAAGGTAGGGGGGTTCATCAGCTCTATGTCTCATTCTGAAACTGGAAGTGCATGAGAGTGCTTCCCCGAGAGTGAATGAGATTGTGGGTTTGAGTCTGTAGAGTGGATTCGCAGTGGCAGGGATCTATAGGGAGCTGGGGACAGTGCCGACGAAACACAACTGATAACCCTAGCCAGTTCAACAGTCCTGGTTTGAGGCAGGGGAGGATGACCAGGGGAAATCAATCCTTCAGTATATTCAGTGAGTATCGGTTTTTTCATGTTGTCTTCATTGATTATGTTAATGTAAACACAGGATGTGAGCGTTGCTGCTTGGGTCAACATTTATAGTCCATCCCTAATTACCCTAGAGGGCAGCTAGTAGCCAACCATATTACTGTAGGTCTGGAGTTACATGGAATTCAGACCAGGTTCTATAAAGCTCGAGAAGCCAGACAGAACGTACCTGGTACCTGGCTTCAGAACATGGAGGCAGGGGGCAGTGATCACTCATCGATTGAACAATCGTTGATGCTTCACAGGCAGGGAGCTCAATCCTGTTCTGAGAGCTATGGCTGGCATCGCACTTTCCTCTTGGGGACCCTGCAGCCTTCAATATCGAGTTCAATAATGTAGAACGTGAACACCTTCTTCCATGCCCTTTCCCCATCCCACACCACAGACCTGTCATGAAATGGGCTGTTTTCCACACAGCTAAACTGTCTTCACCCATTCATTGTTCCCAATATCAGCTTTTCTTTCTCCCTGACACACCATCATCTATCTCTCCATCTGTCTAACCGTCGTTCTCTGTCTCTTGGATTCTATCTCCTCTTATGTGCTCATTCCTATACCTTCCCCATGACCCTCTGTCAGCAGCATAGATCCCATCTCTTGCTAGCTACTACCCAGTTCTGAAGAGGGGTCATTGGGTTCGATCATTAATTCTGCTTTCTCTCTCCACAGATGCTGCTTGACATGCTGAATTTTTCCAGCCAGAGAGTCAGAGAGGTGTACAGCATGGAAACAGACCCTTTGGTACACCTCGTCCATGCTGACCAGGTATCCAAACCTCAACTAGTCCCAATTGCCAGCACTTGGCACATATCCCTCCAAACCCTTCCTATTCATATACCCATCCAAATGCCTTTTAAACATTGTAATTGTCCCAGCCTCCACCACTTCCTCTGGCAGCTCATTCCATACATGAACTACCTTCTGCATGAACTAATTGTCTCATAGGTCTCTTTTATATCTTTCCTCTCTCACCCTAAACCTATGCCCTCTAGTTCTGGACTCCCCGACCCCAGGGAAAAGACTTTGCCTATTTACCCTGTCCATGTCCCTCATAATTTTGTAAACCTCCATAAGGTCACCCCTCAGCCTCTGACGCTCCAGAGAAAACAGCCCCAGCCTTTTCAGCCTCTCCCTTTAGCTCAAATTCTCCGACCCTGGCAACATCCTTGTAAATCTTTTCTGAACCCTTTCAAGTTTCACAACATCTTTCCGATAGGAAGGAAACCAGAACTACACACAATTTTCCAACAGTGGCCTAACCAATGTCCTGTACAGCTGCAACATGACCTCCCAACTCCTGTACTCAATACTCTGACCAATAAAGGAAAGCATACCAAACGCCTTCTTCACTATCCTATCTACCTGCGACTCTACTTTCAAGGAGCTATCAACCTGCACTCCGAGGTCTTTTTGTTCAGCAACACTCACTAGGACCTTACCATTAAGTGTATAAGTCCTGCTAAGGTTTGCTTTCCCAAAATTGGGGCGGCACGGTGGCACAGTGGTTAGCACTGCTGCCTCACAGCGCCAGGGACCTGGGTTCAATTCCCACCTCAGGCGACTGACTGTGTGGAGTTTGCACGTTCTCCCCGTGTCTGCGTGGGTTTCCTCCGGGAGCTCCGGTTTCCTCCCACAGTCCACAGATGTGCAGGTTAGGTGAATTGGCCATGCTAAATTGCCCGTAGTGTTAGGTAAGGGGTATATGTAGGGGTATGGGTGGGTTGCGCTTCGGCGGGTCGGTGTGGACTTGTTGGGCCGAAGGGCCTGTTTCCACACTGTAAGTAATCTAATCTAATCTAATTGTAAAAATAAATGCAGCACCTCACATTTATCTGAATTAAACTGCATCTGCCACTTCTCAGCCCATTGGCCCATCTGGTCCAGATCCTGTTGTAATCTGAGGTAACCCTCTTCGCTGTTCACTACACCTCCAATTTTGGTGTCATCTGCAAACTTACTAACTGTACCTCTTATGCTCACATCCAAATCATTTATGTAAATGACAAAAAGTAGAGGACCCAGCATCGATCCTTGTGGCACTCCACTGTTCACAGGCCTCCAGTCTGAAAAACAACCCTCCACTACCACCCTCTGTCTTCTACCTTTGAGCCAACTCTGTAACCAAATGGCTAGTTCTCCCTGTATTCCACGAGATCTAACCTTGCTAACCAATCTCCCATGGGGAACCTTGTCGAATGCTTTACTGAAGTCCACATAGATCACATCTACTGCTCTGCCAATCTTCTTCATCAATCTTCTTTGTTACTTCTTCAAAAAACTCAATCAAGTTTGTGAGACATGATTTCCCACGCACTCCACTGATGACCGTCCTCCAGTCTGAAAAACAACCCTCCACCACCATCCTCTATGGTCTACCTTTGAGCCAGTTCTGTATCCAAATGGCTAGTTCTCCCTGTATTCCATGTTAACCAACCTTGCTTATCAGTCTTACCATAAGACATAGGAGTGGAAGTAAGGCCATTCGGCTCATCGAGTCCACTCCGCCATTCAATCATGGCTGATGGGCATTTCAACTCCACTTACCAGCGTTCTCCCCGTAGCCCTTAATTCCTCGAGACAACAAGAATCTATCAATCTCAGCCTTGAAGACATTTAGCGTCCCGGCCTCCACTGCACCCTGTGGCAATGAATTCCACAGGCCCACCACTCTCTGGCTGAAGAAATGTCTCCGCATTTCTGTTCTGAATTGACCCCCTCTAATTCTAAGGCTGTGTCCATGGGTCCTAGTCTCCTCGCCTAACGGAAACAATTTCCTAGCGTCCACCCTTTCCAAACCATGTATTATCTTGTATCTCTCTATTAAGTCTCCCCTTAATCTTCTAAACTCCAATGAATACAATCCCAGGATCCTCAACCGTTCCTCATATGTTAGACCTACCATTCCAGTGATCATCTGTGTGAATCTCCGCTGGACACGTTCCAGTGCCAGTATGTCCTTCCTGAGGTGTGGGGACCAAAACTGGACACAGTACTCCAAATGGGGCCTAACCAGAGCTTTACAAAGTCTCAGTAGCACATCGCTGCTTTTATATTCCAACCCTCTTGAGATAAATGACAACATTGCATTTGCTTTCTTAATCACAGACTCAACCTGCATGTTTACCTTTAGAGAATCCTCGACTAGCACTCCCAGATCCCTTTGTACTTTGGCTTTACGAAATTTCTCACCATTTAGAAAGTAGTCTATGCTTTTATTCTTTTTTCCAAAGTGCAAGACCTTGCATTTGCTCACGTTGAATTCCATCAGCCATTTCCTGGACCACTCTCCCAAACTGTCTAGATTCTTCTGTAGCCTCCCCACTTTCTTAGTACTACCTGCAATGGGGAACTTATCGAACACCTTCCTGAGGTCCTCATAGATCATGTCCACCTCTCTGCCCTCATCAATCCTCTTTGTAACTTTTACAAAAATTTCAATCAAGTTTGTGAGACATGATTTCCCATGCACAAAGCCACGTTGACAATCCCTCATCAATCCTTGCCTTTTCAAATACGTGTAAATTCTGTCCCTCAGGACAACTTGCCAATCACCGATGTTAGGCTCTCTGGTCTATAGTTCTCTGGCTTGTCCTTACCACCTTTCTTAAATAATTGTTCTTAAATAATCTCTAGATCTTTGTCTTATTGTAGCTTCAATTTGTTTGATTTCTGTTCACTTTTGGTGCTGATGAATAAAAGAGAATATTTTGAATTGTTTGAAGGTTTCTCTGTGTGTGATGGTCCCACACTGAAAAATGATTAGATACTGGGAATGAGTAGCAGTGATGTGGAGATGGATGTAAGGAGGAATGTGACTAAGGAGCTGTGTGGCTGAGTGTTTAAACATCAACAGGTGTGGGAGTGTGCATTTATAAATGCATTGACATGGCTCTGCTGTGTCATGGGAGGTGCTGGTTTGTGGATTCTGTGTCTCTTGGCTGTGACTGGCCACTGTAGACCACCCAAACCTGACTGGGTGCATGGCTTGGATTCCAAGATGGGTTCGGTACCAAAAATACCGACCACCCAGAAGTGGTGAGTACTTGCGGCTGCAGTGTGTGAGAGAGCCACACTCAGATCAGGTGAAGGGGTGCCATAGGGACCATAGGAGCTGGTTAATGAGATGTGGGGAGGGATGGCCATGGAAGATCAGGTGAGAAAACCTATTGGGTCCCACAGACAGATACCTTCCATGAAACTTGGCAAAGATGACTCCTGTCCAAAGTGTGGGTAGATGCAGCCCACGGTCACAATGACTGAGAACAACTCTTAAGTAGAGATTTTATTGCATTAATTGAATTTAAATACTGCCTGTGACCTCCGAAACATTAGTCAGAATCTTGGGATGACCAGTCCAATGGTGTGACCTCTAGATCATCATTACTCCCTACAGTCGCCTCCAAGTTTCTATACAACAGATGGTCAATGTGATTGAGCTTTGGTCTGTTGGAGATGGAGGTAGGTAAAAGTGGGCATGGATGTGGGCACTCTCCTCAGAGGGCACCCATTTCTTACCAATTATAGCGCCACCCCCAAACATGTGACCTCATTGTGGTTGGCTGACTCAGCCCCCTGACTCAGAGGGCAGTTGGAGCAGTGTTGGTGCCGCCATTGCTACTCAGTGGCACCCCTACAGTGACCCTTTCCCTCTCTCTTAGACGTCCAGTCAATAGGATTTGAAAATAATATCCTGATTGTTCAGCAACAGTACGCAGATGAGCACTTGTCACAATCCGATGTTTTTACGTTCCCTATTTTATTAAGCTGCATAAAATGTGACAATTTCAAAATGATTACTGAGTTCAGCTTTATAAATCAAGCCAGCTGTTGTGGGTGGCATTTACCCAGAAAGTATTGGTGAATTCTCTGTAGTGACATTATCAGTACTGCACGGACTCTCTGTTAGGTGCTAAAAGCTGTGTCAACGGCTGATTGACAATCTTGGTGTCCTTCGGCAGTTAGACCATGTACAGCCAAGTCATGTTGCTGTTGAGCTCGAGAGTTTTTTAAAATTCATTCACGGGATGAGGGTGTCACTGGGCAGGCCAGCATTTATTGCCCATCCCTAATTACCCAGAGGGCAGTTAACAGTCAACCACATTGCTGTGGGTCTGGAGTCATGTGTAGGCCAAACCAGATAAGGACGGCAGTTTCCTTCCCTGGAAGACATTACATAGAACATAGAACAGTACAACACAGAACAGGCCCTTTGGCCTTTGATGTTGTGCCAACCTTTATCCTATTCTAAGATCGGACTAACCTACATACCCTTCATTGTACTAAAATTCATGGACCTATCCAAGAGTTGCTTAAATGTCCCTAAAAGTATCTGACTCCCACCACTCGCTGCGTAAAGAATCTCTCCACTCTCACCTTCACTTTCACTCTCACCTTCATCCACCTATCACATTCCCAGCTCCCTTTCCCCCCCCACGCCCAACCCCCCTCCAGCTTATCTCTTAGCCACCCGACCCACAAGCCTCATTCCTGACGAAGGGCTTATGCCCACAACACTGACTCTCCTTCTCCTCAGATGCTGCCTGACCTGCTGTGCTCTTCCAGCCCCACTCTCTTGACTCTGATCTCCAGCATCTGCAGTCCTCACTTTTTCCTCTGACATCTCTCTAAACCTTCCTGCAGTCACCTTAAAATTATTCCCCTTTGTTATAGCCATTTCCACCTGGGAAACAGTCTCTGGCTATCCACTCTACCTATACCTCTCAATATCTTGTGCACCACTACCAAGGCACTTCTCATCCTTCTTCACTCCAGTGAGAAAAGCCTGAGCTCCATCAACCTTTCTTCATAAGACATGCCCTCCAGTCCAGGCAGCATCCTGGTAAATCTCCTCTACACCCTCTCTAAAGCTTCCACATTTTTCCTATTATGAGGCGACCAGAACTGAACACAATATTCCAAGTGTGGTTTAACCAGGGCTTTAATCGAGCTGCATCATAACCTGGCGTCTCTTAAACTCAACCCCCCCGCTCATGAAAGCCAATAGCCCAGATGGGTTTTTCCTGACACTTGGCAATGGAGCTGAAAATGTGTTGCTGGAAAAGCGCAACCGGTCAGGCAGCATCCAAGGAGCAGGAGAATCGACATTTCAGGCATGAGCCCTCCTTCTCCCTGAACTTTCTCCTACTTGGCAATGGAGTCAGGGTCATCATTAGACTCTTTCTCCAGGTTCTTTTTTATTGAATTCAAATTCCACTGTCTGCCATGGCGGGATTTGAATCCAGGTCTCCAGAACATTCTCTGTAGATGAGCAGTCTAGCGATAATACCACAAGGCCATTGCCTCCCGAGAGCCACAGAGTGGGTAGGATGTGATTGTTCTTCCATTTCTACATCTCTTTACACAAACCTACCAGTCCATCAGTCCCTGGTGGTGGACTTCTCCCCCTGTGTGCCTTGTGGGAGATGTCAAAGGATTTGCAACAGAAGCTGTGACAGCTCACAAAAGAAATAAACAATGCTTGTTGTGGCCCAGGTCAATTGAGGTACAGTGTCTGTCTCGGCTGCCCATTCACCAGTTTCTGGAATCTATATTCGAGTGAGAACTGTCTGCAGTCCTTTATTGGCTTTATTTTTGACTGTATCAGCTGCACATCTGGAGTCCTGTCCTACAGGGGCCAGCAATCCAGCTGTGCGTGATGTGAGAGCCCTAGAAACATAAACAGAACACTTGGTGATCAAAATTGAGCTAGCTGATACCATCTTCACTGTCAATTACAGTCAGACAATGGAAAACAGGCTGGCTGTCAGATTAACCCACCGACCAGGAATATCAGGAGACACCCAGGAATCACTCAGAGGGGACACAAAGAAAGACTTGCAGTTATATAACGCCTTCCACCAATGCAGAATGTTCCAAAATTCTTTCAATTCTTCCTAATTTTCATTTGCTCTTTCACAAAGTGTGGACAGTACTGACAAGACGAGCACTTAAATATTGTTCATCTTTAATTGTCCTGGAGAAGGTGAATCACTTCCTTAAAATCCCTGTGGGTGCCCACAATGTTATTAGAGAGACTGATTCAGGGTTTCGACCCAGTGACACTGAACGAACAGCGATATATTTCCAAGTCAGAATGTGTGTGACTTGAAGGGGGACTTGCAAGAGGTGGCGTTCCTATCGATCTGCTGCCTTGTTCTTCTAGATGGAAGTGGCCGTGGGTTCGGTAGGTGCTGTTGAGTAGGTGGAGTACAGCTAGCAGACATTCTACACTGTCCTGGATGAGGTCAAGTATTTTGAGTTTGTTGGAGTTACCTTCATCCATGAAACATCTGAGAATGATGGGTCGAGGAAACCAACCTGAGGAATTCCCAAAAGCACCCTGCAGCGGAGTTGATTGGTCCACAGTAACAAAGACCATCTTTGCTTTGTACTAGACCCGTCTCCAATCAGGGTAAAGGTTTCCATTTGTTTGCAGTCAATTTCAATTTTACACAATCTCTCTGATGCTGCAGATGGTCAAATATCAAGAACAGTTACTTTAATCTCTGGTACTCAGTTCCTAGGGCTATCTTTGGGCCAAGACTGTAACAGATCAAGAGCCAAGTAGACTTGTTGGAACTCCAGATGGTTCAGTGAGTCAGTATACCTTCCCAGTGCCATCAACAACAGCTTCCACAACTGTGCTGCCGATTGGGAGTGGACTGATAGGACAGCAGCTAGATCATTAGGGGATGATATTTGGAAGCATTTCTTCACAGAAGAGGTACCAGAAATCCAGAACTTTTACTTCTAAAATTCTTTTGATGATAGGTCAATCAAAAATGAAAAAAACTAAGATTGATCAGCCTTTGTTAGACAAGGACATTGAAGATTACAGAAATGGGGATGGGATATGGAGCTAAGATACAGATTAACCTAACTAAATGATGGTATAGTATAGACGAGAATAGTCTTCACCTGTTCCTAAGTGGATTGGTGCATGGAAATGTATACTAAATGGGCAGCTTTCTCACACCCTTCCCCACTTCAATTCAATACCCACCTGTTCTTTTTATTGCGAGCTTTACCTTAGCAGGTAGGAGAGAGTGAGATAGAGAAATAACTGGAAAAACAAGAAACCTTTGTCTTCACCATAACTGGAAGCTGCTGGCAGTAACTCTGCTCTCAGAAAATGTCAACATCTAAATAAGATGTTGTCAGCAGCTTTATAAAATGCACACATATTCTTTCCCAGCTACAGTTTGCTTCTCTCCTGTCAATCAGAATTTTGGAATTTGGTGCATCCATAAATAATTTACTGAATTCAGAGGGTTCTTAAGAAAGCTCATTTTTTTTCTCTCATTCTTTCCTTGTAAGTCACAGGTCATTCAGTATGTGTATCTGAGCTAATGTTCTAAGTCTCATTCATCCATCATCCCTGCCATTGTGAACCAGCATTGACTCCCAGGCTAACAGTGCCTTGGTTTTAGAATCTTTATGCCATAGAGTCATACAGTCAAACTGGTCCATGCTAACTAAAATATCCATCCACGCTAACCCCATTTGCCTGCACTTGATCCATATCCTTACAATCCTTTCCTATATATGTATTTGTCCAAAAGCCTTTTAAATGTTGTTAATATACCCACCTCAACCACTTCCACTGGCAGCTCATTCCATGTCCATACCACTGACTGTGTTCAAAAGTTGCCCCTCAAGTTCCTTTTTATTTTTTCCCCTCTGACCTTAAATTGATGCCCTCTAGTCCTTGATTCCCCAACTCTAGGAAAAAGACTGAGTGCATTCACCTTATTCATGTCTCTCATGATCTTATACACTTCTGTAAGATCCCCCCCTCAGTCTCCTATGCTCTAAAGAAAAACGTCCTAGCTTGTCCAGCCTCTCCCTATAGCTCAGGCCATTGAGTCCAGGCAACATCCTTGTAAGTTTTTTCTGCACTCTTTCCAATTTAATAACATCCTTCCTGTAGCATGGTGACCAAAACTGAACACTATACTCCACATGCTGCCTCACCAATGTTCGATACAACAACAACAGAACTTCCCAACTTCTTTACTCATGTTCACAAAGTCACAGAATCGTTACAGCACAGAGGGAGGCCATTTAGCCCACCGTGCTGACATCAACCCATTGAGTGAGCATCATTACCCAGTGCTTCTTCCCATATCCATGCAGATTATTTTTAAACAAATAACCACCCAACGCCCTCCTGAATTCCTCTGTTGATCCTGACCACCATCACATTTTCAGACTATGGCTTCCAAACCCTAACTGCTCATGAAGTGAAAATGTTTTACAATACTACACCTTTGCTTCTTTTGCAGATGGCCTTCCTCTAATGCTACAACATTTTGAGATCTCTCAGATCTCAGCATTCCTTAGATTCTGACCTCTTGCAAATCCTTCACTCCCTCCATCCCAGATGAGTGCTTGTGCCTTCAGGTATATTGGCCCTCAGCTCCTTCACATTTCTCCCTGCTCTCTTCTTTGAGATGTTTCTTGCAACTTATTGTTGTGTAAGGAGTCCTGGATCCTGGAGTAACCTTGCAATGATGTCTCAGAGCTGCACATCACTGAGTAAACGTACCGCAGTTTGGGTGGAGTTCAAACACTCTAAAATGAGAGCGAGGAAGCGGATTAATGCACGGTGGCTCAGTGGTTAGCACTGCTGCCTCACAGGGGTAAAAACAGTGACTGCAGATGCTGGAAACCAGATTCTGGATCAGTGGTGCTGGAAGAGCACAGCAGTTCAGGCAGCGTCCGAGGAGCAGTAAAATCGACGTTTCGGACAAAAGCCCTTCATCGGGAATAAAGGCAGAGAGCCTGAAGTGTGGAGAGATAAACTAGAGGAGGGTGGGGGTGGGAGAAAGTAGCATAGAGTACAATAGGTGAGCGGGGGAGGGAATGAAGGTGATACATCGGGGTCGGGGGGAGGGTGGAGTGTACATTCCACCCTGACCTTAAATTTACCTGGACCATCTCTGACACCTCCCTCCCCTTCCTGGACCTCTCCATCTCCATTAATGATGACCGACTTGACACTGACAGTTTTTACAAACCCACCGATTCCCACAGCTACCTGGATTACACCTCTTCCCACCCTACCTCTTGCAAAAATGCCATCCCATATTCCCAATTCCTCTGCCTCCGCCGTATCTGCTCCCAGGAGGACCAGTTCCACCACAGAACACACCAGATGGCCTCCTTCTTTAGAAACCGCAATTTCCCTTCCCACATGGTTAAAGATGCCCTCCAACGCATCTCGTCCACATCCCGCACCTCCGCCCTCAGACCTCAACTCTTCAACCGTAACAAGGACAGAACGCCCCTGGTGCTCACCTTCCACCCTACCAACCTTCGCATAAACCAAATCATCCGCCGACATTTCCGCCATCTCCAAAAAGACCCCACCACCAGGGATATATTTCCCTCCTCATCCCTTTCCGCCTTCCGCAAAGACCGTTCCCTTCGTGACTACCTGGTCAGGTCCACGCCCCCCCTACAACCCACCCTCCCATCCTGGCACTTTCCCCTGCCACCGCAGGAACTGTAAAACCTGTGCCCACACCTCCTCCCTCACCTCTATCCAAGGCCCTAAAGGAGCCTTCCACATCCATCAAAGTTTTACCTGCACATCCACTAATATCATTTATTGTATCCGTTGCTCCCGATGCGGTCTCCTCTACATTGGAGAGACTGGATGCTTCCTAGCAGAGCGCTTTAGGGAACATCTCCGCGACACCCGCACCAATCAACCACACCGCCCCGTGGCCCAACATTTCAACTCCCCCTCCCACTCTGCCGAGGACATGGAGGTCCTGGGCCTCCTTCACCGCCGCTCCCTCACCACCAGATGCCTGGAGGAAGAATGCCTCAACTTCCACCTCGGAACACTTCAACCCCAGGGCATCAATGTGGACTTCAACAGTTTCCTCATTTCCCCTTCCCCACCTCACTCTAGTTCCAAACTTCCAGCTCAGCACTGTCCCCATGACTTGTCCTACCTGCCTATCTTCTTTTCCACCAATTCACTCCACCCTCCCCCACCCCTGACCTATCACCTTCATCCCCACCCCCACTCACCCATTGTACTCTATGCTACTTTCTCCCCACCCCCACCCACCTCTAGCTTATCTCTCCACGCCTCAGGCTCTCTGCCTTTATTCCTGATGAAGGACTTTTGCCCGAAATGTTGATTTGACTGCTCCTTGGATGCTGCCTGAACTGCTGTGCTCTTCCAGCACCACTAATCCAGAATGCGCCAGGGACCCAGGTTCAATTCCCACCTCGGGCAACTGTCTGTGTGGAGTTTGCCCATTGTCCCTGTGTCTGCGTGGGTTTCCTCCGGGTGCTCCGGTTTCTTCCCACAGTCCAAAAGTGTGCAGATTAGGTGAATTGGCCATGCTAAACTACCCGTAGTGTTAGGTGCATTAGTCAGAGGGAAATGGGTCTGGGTGGGTTACTCTTCAGAGGGTTGGTGTGGACTGGTTGGGCCAAAGGGCCTGTTTTCAGACAGTAGGGAATCTAATCTAATCTAATCTAATCTAGATAACAGGAAGGGTTGATGGAAGACAATGCTGTTAATGGGGTACATGGATTACTATCTGTGTGGAATTTGCACATTCTCCCTGTGTCTGTGTGGGTTTCTCCAGGTGTTCTGGTTTCCTCCTACAATCCAAAGATTTAGGTGAATTGGCCATGCTAAATTGTCCATAGTGTTCAGGGATGTGTAGGTTAGGTGCATTAGTCAGGGGTAAATGGTGGAAGGAAATGGGTCTGGGTGGATTACTTTCGGAAGGCCAGTGTGGACTTGTTGGGCTGAAGGGTCTGTTTCCATGCTGCAGGAATTCTATGATTCTAATAAAAGGCATTCGATCTCGTGCCTCACAATAGACTTGTGAGAAAAGTTGTGGCTTATGAAATAAAAAGGACAGTAGCAAGGCAGATACACAACTGACCAGGAGGTAGAAACCAGAGAGTAATGGTTCATAAAATCCCTATAGTGTGGAAGCAGGCCATTTGTCCCATCATGTCCACCCCAAACCTTCAAAGAGCAGCCTACCCAGATCTACATTTTCCAAGGCAAGTCCATCCAGTCTGCACATCTTTGGGCTGTGGGAGGAAACCCACACAGACACGGGGAGAATGTGCAAATTCCACACAGACAGTTGCCCGAGGTTGGAATTGAGCCTGGGCCCCTGGTGCTGTGAAGTAGCAGTGCTAACCACTGAGCCACCGTGGATACTGTTCAAGCTATAGGTGGGTATGTAGTTGAGTTCCCCAGGGGTCAGATCTGGGGCACTTGCTTTTTCTGATATGTACCTTGATCTTGATCTATTTCACAGAATCCCTGCAGTGTGAAAACTCAGCCCAATAATTCTACACCGACCCTCCGAAGAGAGACTCACCCAGACCCATTCTCCTACCCCATTACTCAACGTTTCCCCTGACTAATGCACCTGGCCTACACATCCCTGAACACTATGGGCAATTCAGCATGGCCAATTCACCCTAACCTGCACATCTTCAGGCTGCAGGAGGAATCAAAGGTTGTAGATGATACAAAATTTGGGAGCATAGTAAACTGTGAGCATTATGGTGTTAAGTAATTACATTAAGTAATCTTCTAAACGGTGTGCAGGAGCAGAGAGACCTAGATGTATGAGTGTACCAGTCATTAAAGGTGGCAAGACATTTGGAGAGAGCAGTTAATAATGTATACAGTAATCAAGGTTTCATGTGCAGACGTGTAGAGTGCAAGAGCCGGGAGGTTATGGTTCGATCTTGGCTGGAGAACTGTGCACAGTTTTGGGGTGGCACATTTAGGAGGACATGAGTGCTTTGGGGAGAGTACAGAGGAGGTTTATGAGAATGATTCCAACAATGAGAAATTAATTTATCAGAAAGAGTTGAGAAATTGGAACTGTTTTCCTCGGCGAGAAGACCAAGAGGGAATTTAAA
Organism: Hemiscyllium ocellatum; assembly: GCF_020745735.1. NCBI lineage: Eukaryota > Metazoa > Chordata > Chondrichthyes > Orectolobiformes > Hemiscylliidae > Hemiscyllium > Hemiscyllium ocellatum. The sequence goes on from NC_083418.1 coordinate 79,784,817, forward strand.
GAAGTTTACAAAATCCAAGACAAAATTATTCTCACTTGTAAGCAGATCAAGAACCAGAGGAAAAAGATTTATAATGTTTTGCAAAAGAAGCAAATGCAATGTGACAAATAACATGTGACCTGAGAATATAAAGATCTCATACTCCAACCTTTCTCGGGTCACTTGAAGCATAGCATTCCATTGGAAGCTTGCTGTTCCATTGTAATTAATAGCTGAATGCTAGCCTAGACTCTTAAAGGCCTGTGAATGAAATGTTTGTAACTCACGACCAGCTCAAATAAACCTCTGCTGCATTCTTCAATGCCACAATATCCAAAACCAGTCTGTTATGTTATGATGGATACCATAGACGTTGCCTCATCAGTCTAATAAAAAACTCTGGAGTCAAACTCACAACAGTCTGGAAAGTGAGACACCTTCCAACTCACAGATAGGTGAGCTACCCACTGAACCATAGCTGATTATCATCACATCATCAGCGGCACTAAATAAGATGAACACATTCAAAAACACCGGCAATGGTTCTCCTTCAAGATCCTCCGCTCCACGCTCACAGCAATGCGCCGGCACTTAACCTCTCTACAGTCAGCCCTGCCTCAGCTGAGGGCTACACTCTCTCAGAATTGCAAAGGACCCAGTCTGTACTACATCCTCAGGAGAATTCTTACTCTCAACAAACAGTATTTCAACTCCATCTCAAACATCAAAAACTGTAAGTACAACAAACTTTTACCTACCCACCTCCATAACCAGCGCTCCTCAAACATTCCAGAAGATTCCCCTGGCCTCGGAAACTACTTAGACGCCATTAGCCATGCGGCTGATGCAGCTGCCACCCCCACGCTGATTGATGATGTGCACATATATGGGCCCAGCTATGCCTGTCTCTTTATTGGCTACGTAGAACAGTTGATCTTCTGTAATTACACCGGCACCACCCCCACCTCTTCCTCCACTACATTGATGACTGCATTGATGCCACCTCGTGCTCCCGCGAGGAGGTTGAGCAATTCATCAACCTCACCAACACATTCCACCCTGACCTTAAATTTACCTGGACCATCTCTGACACCACCCTCCTCTTCCTGGACCTCTCCATCTCCATTAATGATGACCGACTTGACACTGACATTTTTTACAAACCCACCGACTCCCACAGCTACCTGGATTACACCTCTTCCCACCCTATCTCTTGCAAAAATGCCATCCCGTATTCCCAATTCCTCTGCCTCCACCGTATCTACTCCCAGGAGGACCAGTTCCACCACAGAATACACCAGATGGTCTCCTTCTTTAGAGACCGCAATTTCCCTTCCCACGTGGTTAAAGATGCCCTCCAACGCATCTTGTCCACATCCCTCACCTCTGCCTTCAGACCCCACCCCTCCAACCGTAACAAGGACAGAACGCCCCTGGTGCTCACCTTCCACCCTACCAACCTTCGCATAAACCAAATCATCCGCCGACATTTCCGCCACCTCCAAAAAGATCCCACCACCAGGGATATATTTCCCTCCCCACCCTTTTCCACCTTCCGCAAAGACCGTTCCCTCAGTGACTACCTGGTCAGGTCCATGCACCCCTACAACCACCCTCCCATCTTGACACTTTCCCCAGCCACCGCAGGAACTGTAAAATCTGCGCCCACACCTCCTCCCTCACCTCCATCCAAGGCCCTAAAGGAGCCTTCCACATCCATCAAAGTTTTACCTGCACATCCACTAATATAATTTATTATATCCAATGCTCCCGATGCAGTCTCCTCTACATTGGGGAGACTGGGCACCTCCTAGCAGAGCGCTTTAGGGAACATCTCCGAGACACCCGCACCAATCAACTACACCGCCCTGTGGCCCAATATTTCAACTCCCCCTCCCACTCTGCCGAGGACATGGAAGTTCCTGGGCCTCCTTCACCGCCGCTCCCTCACCACCAAACGCCTGGAGGAAGAATGTCTCATCTTCCACCTCGGAACACTTCAACCCCAGGGCATCAATGTGTTTCCTCATTTCCCCTTCCCCCACCTCACCCTAGTTCCAAACTTCCAGCTCAGCACTCTCCCCATGACTTGTCCCGACTTGTCCTACCTGCCTATCTCCTTTTCCACCTATCCACTCCACCCTCCTCCCTGAACTATCACCTTCATCCCCTCCCCCACTCACCCATTGTACTCTATGCTACTTTCTCCCCACCCCCACCGTCCTCTATCTTATCTCTGCATGCTTCAGGCTCTCTGCCTTTATTCCTGATGAAGGGCTTTTGCCCGAAATGCCGATTTCGCTGCACCTTGGATGCAGCCTGAACTGCTGTGCTCTTCCAACACCACTGATCCAGAAGATGAATGAGTCTGTATGTTGTGGTTAAATTTCCACTGGAAAGATAAATTGAAAACAGGAGAACTTTAGAATTCCAACTCCAATTCCTTTTATGTCACAGTAAATTCTTCCATCCAAGTTTTACATACATATTTTCAACAACTGTAATTTTTATTTGCAAACTATCATGATAGCTGGAACAACTCAGAAGCATGGGTTTAATTGCAGAGATCACAGATTTGACATGCAGTCAAAGCCAACAGGAAGTCTTTAATAGCAGTCTCAAGCAGCACACAGCTAATACCTCAAACACCCACTGAAATACCATGAGCTCTTCAATAATATTCCTTGTTTACAGCATCTTAATTAACAGTTTCACCACATATACAAGCCCCTTTTTAAAATCAATCCCACACCTGATTAGCAAAGCTCTCACATGCTCCCTATAAACACAGTACACTTTATAATCAAAGGGTGCATTTGTTGTGCAAATTTTCATCTGTAAAACATATGACTTTTAAACAAAATAAAGAGACGTACACACTTTAATTATGTCTCATTATTATTTTGCTATTGACAGATTTAACTGGTGTTTCATTTCCAATGCGCCCTCAGTTTACTAAATACAAAACTTCAAAGGTGTGATAAGTATGCTAGCGATTTGGATACACCAGGGGCCACTAATTTTATTTATATTCTGTTGCCGTAAGCCCTCAGCATAACCTTCTCTTCGAGAGCCATTTGATTTGGAAGCTTCAGCGAGCAAAGTGTTTATAGAGAGGGGGTGTTTGAATGGTTTATCTGTTTGAGGAGAGAGCTGTAAACGTTGTGTGGTAGAGTGGCCCATATAAATTTCTGGTATGAAAATTTTTGTAAACTATTTGAGCCCAAATCAAAAAAGTAGGTGGCACTGGCGGCTTCTGTCGGAATCTACATTTATAGCTGGTGGTGAATTCCATCACATTATACAATCAGGCAGTTATAAATAAGAAACAACATGCTTATCATGTGCTTGACTATAATTGTGGCCAATTCAGTGTGAGAAATTGCAGGCAAAGGAAGTATTATCTTTCTAAAGGTGGTCCATTTTAATCGCCTCGTCTCTCCTGTAAAGAGAGTGATTTTTGTAAAGAAGGTGGCTTTAGTGTGACACAGTTATGTTGAGGTTTCTCCTTACTGATAGCACTCTTGTCTATGTGTCAGAAACTGGAGTTTAAACCCCACTTGAGAGATTGGAGGACAGAATGTAGACTGAACGGTCAGTGCAGTATTGAAGGAGAGCGACATGTGTGGGGCTATTCCAGCTGAGACATCAAACCACACCAGCCGGCAAAATATTTTCTTTCTTTCTGAAGTCTCTTCTTGAGAATTCTCGAGGGCAACTTTAACATTTTCAGGAGCTCCTTTTTCCTGTTGGCTCACTGTGCCATGAGCTGAGACACATTCCCTTCTCCATGGAAAAGTAGTCTCCAGGCTAATATTCTGCAGATCCATCATAGAGCTGGACAGCACAGACACAGACCCTTCGGTCCAACTCGTCCATGCCGAACAGATATCCTAACCTAATCTTGTCCCATTTGCCAGCACTTGGCCCATATCCCTCGAAATCTTTCCTATTCATATACCCATCCAGATGCTTTTTAAATGTTGCAATTGTACCAGCCTCCACCACTTCCTCTGGCAGCTCATTCCATACACGTACCACCCTCTGTGTGAAAATGTTGCCCCTTAGACCCCTTTTATATCTTTCCCCTCTCACCCTAAACCTATGCCCTCTAGTTCTGGACTCCCTGACCCCAGGGAAAAGACTTTGTCTATTTATCCTATCCATGCCCCTCATGATTTTATAAACCTCTATAAGGTCACCCCTCAGCCTCTGATGCTCCAGGGAAAACAGCCCCAGCCTATTCAGCCTCTCCCTATAGCTCAAACCCTCCAACCCTGGCAACATCTTTTCAAATCTTTTCTGAACCCTTTCAAGTTTCATGCTCCATTTCAGTTTATAAATCTGGAACAGAAAGCTCATATCAGTGACGATGGCTATACAGCTTTCATAGATATTTGGAGAGATGTATCTGGTCACTGATATCCTTTCGGGAAAGAATACCTGTTCTGGCCATACCTAGTCTACATGTAACTCCAGACCCAGCACAATGTGATTGACTCTTAACTGTCCTCTGAAATGGTCCCGAGTAAGGCCAGTTCAAGGGCATTTAGGAATGGCTATCAAATGCTGGTCTTACCAATGATGTCAACACTTTCAGAAAGAAAGTGTTGGTATTTAGACTCTCACAGTCAAGGAATTCATCAACACCGTCAATAATTGTTAGCCCTCTGTTAGCAATGAAGTAAAGTTTCTATCGTCTTAGCAGACCATGGTTCCACTCTCCCATTAGAGGGAGAGATAACTGGTGGGGGGGTTTAACCTGAGGGTTAGGGGAGGGGAGAGATTGAAATGGAAAATCCTTCAAGGCAGTGGGAATGAAACCCTCACGGTTGGTGTAACTCTGCCTCACACACCCGCTGGCCAGCCAATTGAGCTAACCACTCCGCCCACCCCCACAATGCTCAAAGACAGCACAAGTTTCTGAGACATCACACTGTTTCAATTTGACAACAAGCATTTTTTCTTCAAATCTAACTAGTGGACACTCTCCAAAAACATATTACATTTGCAAGAAATTCATCACCTTGGTGACTTCAAGATTTCCTGGTTTTATTCAAATAAAACTGAAGTTCTGAAATAAAAGCAGACAGTGCTGGAGAAACTCAGCAGGTCTGGCAGCATCTGTAGGGAGTGAGACAGAGTTAACATTTTGAGTCTCGTGACCCTTTTTCAGAACCAGGATCTGCTTGGTAAAGGTGGCATTCATTTGATGACGGACGGAGGGTGGAGTGGGGAAGGACAGAGCCCAGAGAACGAAAGAGGGAAGAGGTTAGGCAGACAAAGGAATTGGTGATAATTTGGTGGTAATGGAGGCTGTTAGTGGGTGAAAGTGGATTGGCTGTACTCAAAGCAGCCCATATCATGACAGAGTGAGGTGTTGGGGGTGGATAAAGGACATGGAAGGAAGTGTGTAGCCATGAAATTATTAAACTCAATATTGACTCCTGCAGGGTTCTCAAGCGGAAAATGAGGTGGTGTTATTCCAGCTTGCGTGAGTTTCATTGGAGCACTGCAGCAAGCCTGTGACAGAGGTGCTAGCCAGGGAACAGATTGGGGTGTTAAAGTGCCAGGCAACTGGAAGCTTTGTTTATCTAGCATCTTCCCTCCCTCTCTCCTCCATAGCGAGTTGTTTCATACCTTACCTGACAGACAGGCAGGCAGGCAGTGCCCCCAACCCCTCCCTCCTCACTCAGTAGACTATTGTCACCCCTTGACTTGCCTTGTTCACTACCTCCACTCACCTTCACCACACCCTCTCCCATACTTGCCGCAGATTGCCTCACTAATAAACCAATCAACAGCAAACGCCATGGAGAAGCAGCCTGTGATTGGTTGAACAGCTCCTTTCGATATTTCTTACTCCCGCAAAGGGAAGCACAATCTGAGGAAGGGCAGATGGGTTTTACAGTCTCAAACAATAACACACAAAGGTCTTTAAAATCTTGCTGTGGGCAAACTGGCGACAAGACTTAGTTACGTATCAACAATGAGTGCATTTCAATTGGACTTCATTGGGTATAAAGTGCTGTGGGACATCCTGTGGTTGTGAAAGGTGTTGTACAAGTCCAGGTGTATTTACAATCCCTAACTGAAAAATCATTTTATACATTTTTGAAACACACAGTGACACACTATCAACAGCTAACCATTCAGACCTCAACTGCATCGTACAAAACTATTTTATCTCAGAATCGTCCAAACCTTACAAAACTACTGGGAATCTTCAAAGAGGTTGCTGAGGAAGTGGTTAAGTGCATTGAAGAAAGTAAAGTGGATAAGGTGATGATACAGTTTAAGTACTGGTTTAGTGCTAGCTGTGTGTCAGAACATTGTGAATTCAAGACTTCCTTCAGAGATTTGGACAGACATTCTCACATCTCTCACCCACGTATCAAAACAACATTTTGGGAACTCTACACTGTCGGATCAACAATCTTTTGGACAGGCACTAAGCTGAGGTGAGACTTGTCTGGGTCGGATAGATGTCAAAAGTCCCATCACACATTTTGAAGAAATGCAGAGTGGTTCTGTTACCTTGCTAATATTGACCCCTTAACCAACACCACAAAAACCAAACACAGTTTCTGCCACTTTCCTATATGCTTACACAACTGGCACAAAAGAAATTGAACAGTTGTGAAATATTTTATGACATCCTGAGGCACTAAATAAATGCAAATCACTTTCTTGTTAATTTGCTCGTGTAATAGTCTGAATATAGAGAGTAATTATTTGCAATATTCTGAATTTGTGAGGTTCTACACACCCTTATTGAATAGAGACAGAAATGACTCAAGTTTCAATTCCTATCTAAATGTCATTATTCCTGATCTGGTCCGAGGCTGGCTATTTTCTATTTTACATAAAGTAATTTGAAAAGAGGTATTAATTTTAAAGTATTAAATAGAACATTTTGATTTTGATGAATCCTGTAGCAGTAACATTTCTCCTCAAAGAAACTATTTCATCAAATTTATTAAACTTCAAGTAGAAGATTCCACCAACAATTGTTAACCTTCCAAGGAAAGCTTACCCCTGTCTCCAGTCTTCCATTGTTCAAAGTCCTTATTTGAAGACATGTTTTTACATTATCCGGAACATTGTATCCTATTGATCTCTACATGTAGCTCTGATTGTTAATAAGACCATAAGACCATAAGATATAGGAGCAGAAATTAGGCCATTCAGCCCATCTAGTCTGCTCCACCATTCAACCATGGCTGATAAGTTTCTCAACCCTGTTTATCTGCTTTCTCCCCATAACCCTTGATCCCCTTGATACTAAAGAGCATATCTATCTCAGTCTTAAATATACTCAATGACTTGGCTTCCACAGCCTTCCATGGCAATGAATTCTACACACATCACCACTCTCTGGCTGAAGAGGTTTCTCCTTACCTCTGTTCTAAAAGGTCTTCCCTTTACTCCAAGGCTATGCCCTTGGGTCCTAGTCTCTCCAACTAATGAAAACATCTTCTCAACATCCACGCTATCCAGGCCATTCAGTATACTGTATGAGGAGTTAGATTCCTCCCTCATCCTTTTAAACACCATTGAGTATTGACCCAGAGTCCTCAAACAATCCTTATATGTTAAGCTTTTCATTCCTGGGGCAATTCCTGTGAACCTCCTCTCATTCTTCCTGAGATATGGGGCCCAAAACTACTCACAATCCTCCAAATGTGGTCTGACCAGAGCCTTATAGAGCCTCAGAAGTACATCCATGCTAATATATTCAAATTTTCTCAAAATAAATGCTATCCTTGCATTTGCCTTCCTACTGAGTCAACCTTCAATTTAATCTTGAGAGAAGCCTGGACTAGAACTGCCGAGTCTATTTGCACTTCATATTTCTTAATTTTCTCCCCATCTAGAAGTTAGTCCATGCCTGTATTCTTCCTACCAAAGTGATGACCTCACACTTTCCCACATTATACTCCATCTGCCATTTCTTTGTCCACTCCCCTAACCTGTCCAAATCTTTCTGCAGCCTCCCCGCCTCCTCAATGCTATCTGTCTTTCTACCGATCTTTGTTTCATCTGCAAACTTAATCAGACTCCCTCAATTCCCCCATCTAGAGCGTTAATGTATAAAGTGAAAGGTTGTGGTCCCAACTCTGAGCCTTGTAGAACACCACTTGTCACTGAGTGCCATCCTCAGAAGGAACCTTTTACCTCCACTCCCTGCTTTCTGCCAGACAGCCATGCTTCTATCCATGCTAGCATCTTAGTTCTAACACCATGGGGTCCTCATCTTATTCAGTAGCCTCCTGTGCGGCACCTTGTCAAAGGCCTTCTTGAAGTCTGGTACGGTGAATATGTATCAATATTTTGAGACACTACAGGATCTGTCCCTTTCTGCTGTCTGGGTGATTGCATACAATTCTGGTCCCCGTACTTGAAGAGGGATGTAGTTGCTCTGGAGGCAGTTCAGAGGTTTTTCACGAGTTCGATTCCAGAGATGAGGTTTTTGTGTTGTGAAGAGAGATTGAGAAGGTTAGGCCGATATTGTCTGAAGTTTAGAAGAATGAGAGGAGAACTAATTGAGGTCTGTAAGATGCTAAAGGGGACTGGCAAAGTTGATGTTGAAAGGGTATTTCCTCTTGTTAGACAATCTAGAATGAGAGTTCATCAGTTTAGGGTGAGAGGTAGCAGATTTAAACAAGGTGGAGGAGAAGATACCTGAAGGGTTATGGAGAGTGGTGAGGAAAGTGGAATTGAGGCCCCAGTGACTATACTAAATGGAGCAAGCTCAAAGAGCTGATTTGCCTAATCTTGCTTCTAGCTCTTTGTCTTTATGTTCCCTATGTTTGGCCAATACACAAATATTGACCCATAGATGGACTCAATTCGTAATAGTCTTGCCTTGAAATCAGCTAGCTCTCAAGTTGTGTTGAATGTGAGATAAGATTCTCATTAGAGAATGGCAATTTTCATCAACTTGCCTCATTTTCACAGAATAGAATTCCCTACAGTGTGGAAACGGGCCAGTTGGCTAAACAGGTCCACACCAAACCTCTGAAGAGTATCCCACTCAGACCCATTAGCCTACATTTACCTCTGACTAATGCACCTAACCTATGCATCCCTGAACACTATGGGCAATTTAACATCACTTATCCACTTAACCTGCACACCTTTGGACTGTGGGAGAAAACTGGAACACCCGGAGGAAACCTACACAGACACAGGGAGAATGTGCAAACTCCACTCAGTCGCCTGAGGTGGGAATCGTACCCAGGTCCCTGGTGCTGTGAGGCAGCAGTGCTAACCACTGAGCCACCATGCCACCTCACCGATGTACAGTTTCCCAACCTCCCATCTGCCAGACAGAAACTGAATGGTGACATTTCCCGGCAGGAATCTCAGAGCTGTAAGCTGGGGATTCCAGCTCGTTACTTGCTTCTGTAGACCTCCACCAGTCGCTATCATCTCAGGGCTGTGTGGGCAGTGACTGTACATAACCATTCAGTCCAGCAAGACCTTCAGCTACGGTTGGTACTGCTGCGTGCCGATCAGAGAGAGATTGATACTGGACTTGAAATGTTAACTCAGTCTCTCTCTTCACAAATGTTGCCAAACTTGTTGAATTTCTTCAGGTCTCTCCGTGTTTATGCCGATTACCCTCTGTTTGACCTACCTGGGGCAAACAGGGTGAACCTATAAAGAGTGTTCCTCTAAATAGCCAGCATTTGACTGGGAACATTAAAGATTTTTTTCTTCATTAATGGGATGAGAACTTCACTGACTGGGCCAGCGTTTACCACCTGTCCCTAATTGCCCCTAGGATAGTTAAGAGTCAACCATATTGTTAAGGACATGGAGTCACATGTCGGCCAGACCAGGTTAAGGATGGCAGTTTCATTCCCTAAAGGACATTAGTGAACCAGGTGGGTTTTTCCAATAGTCAACAATAGATTCATGGTCATCGTTAGATTCTTAATTACAGAGTAAAAAAAAATCAAACCCTACACTCTGCCATACTGGGATGCAAATCTGGGTCCCCACATAGTTGGATTAAGAGTCCAACAATAATACCACCAGACTGTTGCCTCCCCAGATGATGCCAGTATCAGGAATTCCGCGGTTCAGGCAGGCACCTCTAATTACATTTGTGACGAGTGGGAGAATATGACAAGCAAGGGGTTGTAGGGGATTGATTACCTTGGACAGTGGGTTTGTGATACAGAGTGATGACAACAGCCTAGGTTCAATTCCTGCATTTGGCTGTGATTACTGTGAAGGACACTTTCTCAACCCTTCCCTGAGGCAAGGCGACCCTCAGGTTAAACCACCACCAATCATCCGTCCCTCGATAATGAGAGGGTAGCCTCTGGTCTGATAAGGCTGTGGCAACTTTACATTAGTTTGAGGCGGAGTGGTGCTTAGTTAATGAGATGGTTTTGGGACAATTAGATGAGGGTTGGTGGATGGACACCCTTCATGAACCTTGCAAAAAAATGATGCTTAGCCAAATTCTGACAGGCTTTGGCCTCTGCCATTCCGTGTTGACCCAGAGCAGAAAGGGCTGAAGAGACCGTGTGGGGAAGGAAAGCACAACCTGGATTTTCAATGGGACTGTGTGTCATTTGTAAGTGCAAAAGCACAATAATACTGCGGTAGCTGGAAATCTGAAATACGAATGGAAAATGCTGCAAATATTCAGCAGCATCTGCAAAGAGAGAGATAATATTGTTACTTTAGGTTAATGACCCTTGATTGAAAATGCAATTGCCGTATTTTCTCTTTTCAGTTTCATTAAGCACTTCCTGATTTTATTCTCTGGCAAGCATCAAACAGTCCAATGGAGATTGCACACTTAAAACCCGATCTTGTCCCCTACAGATTTGTTTCTTTTTCTTCCTTGGAATGTAATGAAAGATTAGTGGATGGCTGCAGTGCTGGGGCTTAATGACAGACAAAAGCCACACAAACAAACAGCAGGCAACAATATTGGGCAGAACTCTCCACATGAACAATCCTGTCTTTAATTGTGACAAAGAATCCTTACGCTCAAAGAGAGAAATGCAAAGGGAAAAAAACATTGCGGTGTCTGTTCCCTGGCGAAAATGGATGGAAAAATTGGATAATGAGTCAAATATGGAAATGCAAAAGATTTTTCAATGCTGAATCATAATTAGCACTAATGCCTTGAGAAAGTAATCATTTGGTAAACCATTGGGCTTTGAACAATGTATGTGTTCTCTTCTACCTTAGCTCGTCTTTAGATTTTAATAAGAATTGTTAAGATATGTTCATCATCTGACTGCATTTTATTTAGTTGTTGAGGTGGAAATTCGAACCACTTTAGTTAGTGAGGCTCGCTTTTCATGTGGATCTACAGCAGAGGCAGCTTTATAGCTACCCAGCAGTGTGACCTATTCCTTCCACAATACTTGAGAGCTTAAGTGTTTTAATGAATGAAACTGAAGACTGGGGCGCATGCAAAGAAAGGAATTTAGTTATTCAACCTTTTCCTGTCACAAGACCCTGACAGTCAGCTCAAAACAGGAGAAAGGGAAGACTGCAGCTGCATCATCAAACCGCAGCCTCTACAAACGCATTGACTGCTCGATAGCAGCTTCTCACACGGTTTTCTTAATAAAGCAAAAAAAACACATCATTTCCTATGCTACAAACATGTCAGAGAGAAAAAAAACCCAGCTCATTGATGGCTCTGGAAGTTCTCGGTTTTTTTGTGTGTGGGGGTGTTGCCAGGGTCTCTGATTGGTTAAGGACCTCTGAGAGGCGACCAATCAGTAGAGGGAAAGGCTGACCATTCATGAAAAACAGCAAAGGCAGTGTTGACTGAAAGAGGCGGAACTCATTGTGTAACTTTATCACTTACAAAGCAGCCTTCTGGCTGAACTAAGAAAACCTGTGAGTCATAGTTATTGCCTTAATTTGCCGGACAATAGAGAGAGAGAGAGAGAGAGAGAGAGAGATGAACATTTTGTAAAGTAGTTAGGAATTGGGAAAGAGAGAAAAATCCACCACGAATTCGTTACTGAATGAAGTTTCATGTTTGAGATCCGCTGCCTGAACTCAGCCAGATTCAGTCTTCTGCTCCCGATGAAGTCATTTCCTTGTTGATTGAAGTCATCTGTTTGCAGTTCCTTGACAAATTAATTGCACTTTCCTGTGACTCAGAGCCCTCTGGGTTCTGAAAGAACTTTGTTTTCAGGGTATCCTGGCCATTTCATCTTCTTCATCTCTGAGGAACTCTGAATGAAGAAAGAGTTTGTCCTGCTGATTGCCTTGCATTTTGAGCTGTCTTGATTTTGAAAGAAAAATGGTCTGAAACTTGAACTATCACTGCTACAAATAACATCCACCCCCTCAATCCCCCTTTCTTTGAACATAACTGTTCATTCGCGGTGGAACCTCACTGGCTGAAACTGAAGAAGGTCACGTAAACAATTTGTGGTATTTGTCAAAAACACACACAAGGCATTAAAAACTGTACATGCTGGAAAAACTCAACAGGTATGGCCGCTTCTGCGGGAAGAATGCGAGTTGAGTTAATGTTTCAAGCCCAGCGACTCTTCATCCGGACAAATGCTGCCTGTGTCTCCTACAATTTTGTCTCAGACTCCCAGCATCTGCATTTTTTAAACTGATATGACTTCTTCAGAACACTTTATAATTTTTTTTAGCCAATTGTTGAGTGAAAAAGAAACTTCCAGTCAGATAAACTGCTCCAGTGCAAATTCAATTTATGATTGTGTTAGGTAAGTGATAGGAATGCATTTAGCCAAAGTAGTTTGAGACTTCTGTGACACAGTGGGAGTGTCCTTCTCCCTGAGCCAGGAAGCTCAGGTTCAAGTGTAATAACATTGCTGAAGAGGTTGATTTAGAAATAAGTCACACAACACCAGGTTATAGCCCAATAGGTTTCAGAGCAACGCTTGTGATTGCAATAAACCTGTTGGATTATAACATATTGTCATGTGACTTCTGAACTTGTCCACCCCAGTCCAACACTGGCATCCTCCTCACCATGACTTGGAAGGCAATACCCTAGAGGTATAATTGCTAGACTGTTATTCGAAAGACTTGGCTAATGCTCTTGTGATTTGGGTTTGAATCTCATCATGGCAGATGCTGTAATTTGAATTCAATAAAAATCTGGAATTAAGGGTCTAATGATGATCATGAATTGATTGTTGGAAAAACCCATCTGGTTCACTAATGCCCTTTTAGGGAAAGAAATTGCCTGGTCTGGCCAAACCCACAGCAATAAGGTTGACTCTTAATCACCTTCAGGGCAATTAGGGACAGGCAATAAATGCTGGCTTAGCCAGCGATGCTTTCACCCTGTGAACAAGTAAAACAAAATAGCTGAAGGAATTTGACTGTAAATTCTTGTTTGTTGGAACAATGGAGGCTCCCAGTTGTGCTTTCAATGGGCTATTCATTATCTGTAAGGAGAATGGAATCCTTTGCTGGCGAGGGACCACCTTATCTTGTAAACATTACCCCCACCCCCATTATCTGAGATACCAACATTGATTCATCCCTTCCCTTTTGTCCCAATGAGACTCTTCCTCTGCCTGTTATAAATATCCTGCAGTTAATGAAAATGCTGAACCAGTCCTTTGCTCGACACTGCAGTGTTGAAAACAGGAAACATGGTGTCACCATCTGTGATCATGCAGCCTTGCACAAGCTAAAGGTTAAAGGATTGCTGGGCTCAAGAAACAGGGCTGTAAAACAAAGTCCATCGCAGTAACCCCCACATCAGGTGACCATGAATATTGACAGGGCTGTGATATACAAACTGAAGTGGACATACACAATCTCCCCTTGCACTTGACAGAGGCTTTTGAAGGCTAGAAAATTGCAGGGATGTTGCCAAGTTTAAATTCCTGTGATTAAACTCCTTTGTTACAGATTCCACCCTAACTCAAGAATTTAGGGAGGGTAGAGGATTGTATTTTTCTTTATTCATGATCTCAGCTTTCATCTCTGGGACTGAAGATTATTTGTTCTTGAACACGCCCTTGGGTCCTGGTTAGCACCCACTCCCCCCAAATATTTGTTCACTGCCTCTTTTTTTAGCTAAAAACAGTTTCAAAAAATAATGAAAGGCCATGTTACAGGGACCTCCTGAGTTTGGAGCCTGATGATGAGTCACAACGCATTTTTGACAGCGAACAAATAGGGCTGCAGCTTTGGAGCCAGTTTCCTGTAGATAAGAGATAATGTGGAAGGGGAAGCCTGGCCGGGTGATGAGCATATAGCATTCTCTCGGCACTGCCGGCATGCTAATTAACAATTCCAAGCATGTTTTAAGCTGTATTTTGGGATTTCCTCACAGTACCAAACTTCCTCAGTGGATTACATAAAGGCAGATGGTTGTTTTTCTTTGTTAATAGGAATCAGTTTAGCTATGAACCCGTGTTTCAGACCCCACATGGGTCCTCAGTGCCCTGCTTCTGTGAAAGTCAGTGTTATTAACCCCACAGCCCCTTGCGTGTATTAGAAAAACTTTCTGCAGACGGTGAACTCAATCAACTTGTGCCTTTTTTTTATTGTTTTCTGTCTTTTTCTAAGTCATGATTTGTGTTGGAGAGTTTTCGCCCACTCTGAGATTGGAAGCCAGTTGTTTTGATTTTGTGGGAGGGAGGCAGAAGCTGCAATGGGAAGCAGGAGCAGTCAACTCCCAAACTCCCAGCCAAAACCAACACGCAATTTTATCTGAGGCTGTGAGTGAAAACAAGGACTCTGCAAATACTTCCAAAAAAAGCCGCACGTGTCAGACAGTGACTACCCTTGAATTCCAAGGAATCCTTTTTCTTACTTTCAAACTTTGGTTTCTCTCACCTAAAGCCTGAGATTTCAAGGCTGTATAAATGGTGATGTAGAACTAAAGGCGGGCCAGTGATTTATTGTAATGGAACTGTTGTAATCTTTCAGCTGCTGCACTGAAATTCCTTATGGCACTCAGTATTCCTTGGAATGTAATAGGCCATTTGACCAATCTGCTTCATGTTGGCGTTTCTGCAGAACATGAAACTCCTGACCCTTTAGTTCTATCGTTGTGATGTACGGATCCTTTCTCCCCTGTGTGCTTTGGTTGCTTTTCCTCAAGTGCTTCCCAGCTTACCCACACCAACAGAAACAGGAATGCAAAACTTAATTTGTAAAGCACATTAACGCAATGCAACTCCATCGCCATTCTCTGGTTGGGTGCATCCTCAACAATACTCAAGATGTTTGATGCAGCCTGGGAGAAAGCAGCCCTTGGAACTGGTAGCCAATCCATCACTTCCATCGTTCACTCTGATCTCAGTGCCAGCAGTAGGAACCACTCACCGAAGCTCCTTGGAGAGCACCTTCCAAAGCCTTGAACTTCTCCACTTACAAGAATAAAGGCTGACCATAACTAAGCTGAAATAGGCTATTCTGCCCATCCAGTTTGCTCCACCATCCTCCAGGTCATGGCTGATCTACTAATCCTCAACTCCATTTGCCTACTTTTGACCCATAACCCTTCATTCCCTTCCTATCTCAGCCTTGAACATAATTAATGACCCAGCCTTGACAGCCCTGTGCAGTAAAGAATTGCTCAGATTCACAATTGTTTAAGAAAAGAAATTCTACCTCATCTTTGTCTGAAATGGTCAGTTTCTTATTCTGCAATGATGCCCTCTGACCCAAGACTCTCCCATTCTGTATCTACCTCATCAAGACCCCCAAAAATCTTAAATATTTAAACAAGGTCTCCTCTCATTCTTCAAAACGCCAGTAAGTTCAAACCCAACCTACCTGACCTTCTTTTCTCATAAGGGAGTATTTCTACCCTCTGGTATCATCCCAGTGAACCTTCCCTGGTCTGCCTCCAATGCAGCAGATTCAGGGAACAGGTTTTGCTTCAAGCCACTCATCATCCTTCACCATCACTGGGTCAAAATCCTGGAATTCCCTTCCTAAACCCACAACAGGCTAGCTGCAGTGGTTCAAGAAGGCAGCTCACCCCCATCTTCTCCAGAGCAACCAGGAATGTCCAATAAATGCTGGCACAGCCAATGATGCCAACATCCAATGAGCCAATAGGAATTTGTTTTACAGAACGTGCTGATCCTTGAAGGGTGGGGGAGGAACTGAAAGCAGGGGAATGGTATATATTGTCAGAATGATACTTACCCAGTAACCCTGGGGCCTACAGTAATGTTTCCAAAAGCTGCCTTTGGCAGTTTGAGAATTTAAGGGCAATCAAAGAATGTTGGGATTGATAAAAGTGACCGAGAAATATCAAATTGTCAAAACATTTCCAGCCAGGCCTCTGAGAGAGTCTGGGAAGTGACTTGTTTGTCTGAAAACCTTTATGAATTTAAACAAGAGGAATATTTAAGGAGTGCTGGCCTTGCCAGTGACTCCCACCTCCCCCCTCCCCCACTGGAAATGGTGAATCACTCCTGAAGAAGGGCTCATGCCTGAAACGTCGATTCTCCTGCTCCTTGGATGCTGCCTGACCAGCTGTGCTTTTCCAGCAACACATTTTCAGCTCTGATCTCCAGCATCTGCAGTCCTCATTTTCTCCAAGCAGGATTTTGAATCCACTTCAATTTGAATATAAGTCCTTTGTTGCGGTAAATGCACTGTGTCACCAGGTATGGAGAAAGGAGGTACCCGGCCTCAACCAGGACTGTCACCATTGTCATGAAGTAATGGTAAGATCTGCCCTTACTACCTGGGTATTTGCATGTTATCATTTCAAAGAAATCTTCCACCTCATAGAAATGTTAGCAAAGCTTCAATAAAGTCAAGAGGTGTACAAATCATGGTGGCTGGTGTAAAGCTCCCCTGAGCAAGGGTATCTAGATGTTGCAGTCTGATGTGTTTTCACATAATCAACAGTGGTTCCATGCTTGCAGTTAGAGTAGACTTTTAGTCCAAATTGTTCTATTGAATTCATATTTCACATCTGCCATGGTGGGTTTGAACTCATGATCACAAGATGTTAATAGCCTGGAATTCTGAACTAATATTTCAGTAGTACGACTGAACTTACACTGCACCTTTCACAACCTCAAGATGTTCCAAGCACTTTACAGACAATGAAGGACTTTGGAGGAGGTCAGAAGCCACACAACACCAGGTTATAGGCCAACAGGTTTATTTGGAAGCATTCGCTTTCGGAGCAGCACTCGTGATTTCAAATAAACCTGTTGGCCTATAACCTGGTGGCGTGTGACTTCTGACCTTGTCATTGCCAGTCCAATACCAGCACCTCCCCATTGTGCTTTGGGGGTGCAGATACTGCTGTAATATAGGATTCCAGCTTAAGGATTGCACAGTCCAGTATATTTTCACATTGTAGGCGATGTTTCTTTGCCATTATTTTTAATGTTAAGTTCAAATTGTGTTCAAGATCTCTGTACATCGTACCAGTGGGGGGAGAAGCTTTCCTGTTATGTAATTGCATCCTCAATGTCCATGCTCTGCATTGCTGAACACCAGCTAATTCACAACCTCGTGGTGTACTGGAAGGAAGTTATCAACTTCTTACTTTCAGTCTTCTTTCTGGAACTTTAGTTTCTATATTAGTGCTGCACTGTGTGTTATTATTGAAGCTGTCAAAAAAAATGACACTGTTAGAGACCATATTCCGTTAATGTATGCCTGTGGTCATTCAGATTACTCAAAGATCTCAGGTCAGAGGCCCTTCTGAACAGCTAAAAATATTGCATTTTCCCAATAGCAGTGAGCAGTACAAAAAAAACCTTTCTATTAGATCTAACATGGTGAATGAAGGTCTGGAACTACCTAAGTATGATTTCTGTGCCAATCTCTCACCATTTAACATGCACAGATTTCAAAAATGTCATCGTTATTTGGACCGTCCATGACAGTTCACTCCCCCACCTGTGTAACCTCATCATTCCCACAGCCCTCACAATGCTCCCTGCTCCTCCGATGTTGCCCTCCTGCGTAACTCTGCTTTTTATCTCTCTACCGCTCACAGCCGTGCCTTCAGTTACCAGAAGGAAGAGCCAGTTTATGAAAAACCAGTCTTCTTTGGAAATATATGTCCTACTCACACCAGAGCTTTCTGCCAAGGCTGGCATAATGGTTAGCGCTGATGCCTCACAGCATTAGGGACCCGGTTCGATTCCTCCCTCAGATGACTGTCTGTGTGAAGTTTGCAGACTCTCCCTGTGTCTGCGTTGGTTTCCTCCAAGTGCTCTAGTTTCATCTCACAATCCAAAGACGTGCAGGTCAGATGGATTGGCCATGCTAAATTACCCATAGTATGCAGGCTAAGTGGTTGCTGGGGTCTCTTGCTGAGATATTTGTGTCATTGATAGGAACAGGAGGTTGGCTAACGTGGTGCCACTATTTAAGAAAGGTGGTAAGGAAAAGCCAGGGAACTTTTGACCAGTGAGCCTGATGTCAGTGGTGGGCAAGTTGTTGGAGGGAATCCTGAGGGACAGGATGTACATGTATTTGGAAAGGCAAGGACTGATTAGGGATAGTCAGCATGGCATTGTGTGTGGGAAATCTTGTCTCACAAACTTGATTGAGTATTTTGAAGAAGTAACAAAGAGGATTGATGAGGGCAGAGTGGTAGATGTGATCTATATGGACTTCAGTAAGGCGTTCGACAAGGTTCCTCATAGTAGACTGGTTAGCAAGGTTAGATCTCATGGAATACAGAGAGAATAGCCATTTGGATACAGAACTGGCTCAAAGTTAGAATACAGAGGGTGGTGACAGGTTGTTTTTCAAACTGGAGGCCTGTGGCCAGTGGAGTGCCACAAAGTCAGTGCTGGGTCCTCTACTTTTTGTCATTTGCATAAATTAGATTAGATTCCCTACGGTGTGGAAACAGGCCCTTTGGCCCAACAAGTCCACACCAATGCTCCAAAGATTAACCCACCTAGTCCCATCTCCCTCTGGCTAATGCACCGAACACTAGGGGCAATTTAGCATGGCCAATTCACCTGACCTGCACATTTTTGGACTTTGGGAGGAAACCAGAGCACCCGGAGGAAACCCACGCAGACACGGGGAGAATGTGCAAACTCCACACAGACAGTCGTCCGATGCTGGAATCAAACCTGGAACCCTGGTGCTAAGCACTGAGCCACCATGCCACCCATAATGTTTTGGATGTGAGCATAAGTGGTATTGCAGCAGGAAGAGCAGGAACATCAACCAGGGGGCTGATGGGAAGGTGAATCATTGATTTAAAACTTTAACTCATGAATATGTGGAGCACACGCTGAGGAGGAGCAGACCAGGATTGTTGGGTAAGTGAGGTAATATATTTGGGTGGTTGCGTTACCTGGAACACTACTTAGGTAGTGTCTCCCATCCATCCTCCTTCTCTAACCAAACAAAAAAGGTTCTGTGCATTGGTGTGGTAAAATAACTAGTTTTATTTATTCTTTAGTTTTCTACAGTCACTTTGTAAATTTAGAATAGAGAGAATGGAGGTTCAGACAGTTGAATATTCCTCCTGCGGAATGTGGGAGGTAAGTGTCACCACTAGTATCCCTGTCGACTGCATCTGTGGGAAATGAACCCAACTCCAGCTCCTCAAAAACTGTGTTAGGGAACTGGAGCTGGATGAACCTTGGTTCATTCAGGAGGCAGGGGGGGTTATTAAGAGGAGTTACAGGGAGGCAGTCACACTTCAAGTGAAACAAAAAGGCAGATGGGTTAGAGTCAGGGGACAGAAAGGGAACCGGCAGGCAATGCAGGGATCCCCTGTGGCCGTTCCCTCGATAACTATACCGTTTTAGGTACTGTTTGGGGGGTACAACTTACCAGTCATAAGCCATGGGGTCCAGGTCTCAATCACAGAGTCTGTCCCTGTTGCTCAGAAGGGAAGGGGGAAGAGGAGCAGAGCAGTAGTCATTGGGGACTCCATAGTTAGGGGACAGATAGGAGGTTCTGTGGGGACAAGAGAGACTCATGGTTGGTGTGTTGCCTCCCAAATGCCAGGGCTCGTGTTGTCTCTGATTGTGTTTTTGGGATCCTTGAGGGGGAGGGGGAACAGCTCCAACTCGTTATCCACATTAACACCAATGACATAGGTAGGAAAAGGAATGGGGATTTAAAGCAGAAATTCAGGGAGCTAGAGTGGAAGCTAAGAGCTAGAACAAACAAAATTGTTGTCTCTGGTTTGTTGCCCATGCCATGTAATAGCAAGGCAAGGAATAGGGAGAGAGAGGAGTTGAACACGTGGCTCCATGGATGATGCAGGAGGGAGGGTTTCAGATACCTGAATAATTGGGGCTCTTCCTGGGGTAGGTGGGATCTCTACAAACAGAATGGTCTTCACCTAAATCAGAGGGGTGCCAATATCCTGGGGGGAAATTTGCTAATGCTCTTCAGGAGGGTTTAAACTAATTCAGCAGGGGGATGGGAATCTAAACTGTAGTTCAAATGTCCAGGAGGTAGAGAGCATTGAAGTCAGAAATGAGGTGTCAAGGTCACAAGAGTTCACCAGTAAGCAGGAATGAACCTGGCCAGGTGTTAAATTTGGAGGTAGGTGAGCACTTTGGTGACGGTGACCACAATACGTTTACTTTAGCCATGGAAAGGGAGAGGTTATAGCTGGGGGAATTATGATTTAATTAGGCAAGATTTAGGATGCATAGAATGGGGAAGCAAACAGCAGGGGATGGGCACCACTGAAATATGGAGCTTATTCAAGGGACAACTACTGCGGATCCTTGATAAGTATGTACTGGTCAGGCAGGGAGGAAGTGGTCAAGCGAGGGAGCCGTGGTTTATTAAAGAAGTTGACTCTCTTGTCAAGTGAAAGAAGAAGGTTTACGTTAGATTGATACATGAAGGCTCGGGTAGGGCACTTGAGAGTTACAAGTTAGCCAGGAAAGTCCAAAAAAGAGCGCTAAGAAGAGCCAGGAGGGAACATGAGAAGTCATTGGCAGATAGGATCAAGGAAAACCCTAAAGTTTTCTATCGATGTATCAGGAATAAAAAAATGACTAGAGAAAGATTAGGACCAATCAAAGATTGTAGTGGGAAGTTGTGCGTGGAGTCCAGTGAGTTACAGGAGGCACTAAATGAATGCTTTTCGTCAGTATTCACACTGGAAAAAGATAATATTGTTGAGGAGAATACTGAGATAAAGGCTATTAGACTGGATGGGATTGAGGTTCACAAGGAGGAGGTATTAGCAATTCTGGAAAGTGTGAAAATAGATAAGTCCCCTGGGCCAGATGGATTTTATCTGAGGATTCTCTGGGAAGCCAAGGAGGAGATTGCAGAGTCTTTGGCTTTGATCTTAATGCTGTCATTGTTTACAGGAATAGTACCAGTAGACTGGAGCAAATGTTGTTCAAGAAGGGGAGTAGAGACAACCCTGGTAATTATAGACCAGTGAGCCTTACTTTGGTTGTTGGTAAGTATTGGAAAAGGATATAAGAGATAGGATTTATAATCATCCCGAAAGTAATAAGTTGATTAGGGGATAGTCAACCTGGTTTTGTGAAGGGTAGGTCGTGCCTCACTAACCTTATTGAGTTCTTTGAGAAGGTGACCAAACAGGTGGATGAGGGTAAAGTGGTTGATGTGGTATATTTGGACTTCAATAGGTGCTTGATGTGGTTTTCCCATGGTAGGCTATTGCACAAAATATGCAGGCATGGGATTGAGGGTGATTTAGTGGTTTGGATCAGAAATTGGCTTGCTGAAAGAAGACAGAGGGTGTGGTTGATAGGAAGTGTTCATCCTGGAGCTCACTTACTGCAAAAACCTGTTTTGGGTCCACTGCTGTTTGTCATTCTTATAAGTGTCCAAATGAGAGAGTGGAAGGATGGGTGAGTAAATTTGCAAATGACACTAAGATCGGTGGAGTTTTGGATAATGCGGAAGGATGTTGTAGGTTACAGAGGGACATAGATAATCTGCACAGCTGGGCTGAGAGGTGCCAAAGGAGTTTAATGTGGAAATGTGTGAGGTAGTTCACTTTGGAAGAAGTAACAGGAATGTAGAGTACTGGGCTAATGGTAAAATTCTATGGTAGATGAACAGAGAGATCTTGGTATCCAGGTTAATGAATCCCTGAAAGTTGCCACCCAGATTGATAGGGTAGTTAGGAGGCATTTGGTGTGTTAGCATTTATTGGTAGGGGATTGAGTTTCGGAGCCATGAGGTCATGCTTCAGCTGTACAAGACACTGGTGTGGCCACACTTAGAGTATTGCGTACAGTTCTGGTCACCGCATTATAGGAAGGATGTGGAAGCTTTGGAAAGGGTTCAGAGGAGATTTACTGGAATGTTGCCTGGTATGGAGGGCAGGTCTTACAAGGAAAGTCTGAGGGAACTGAGGCTGGTTTCATTGGAGAGAAGGTTGAGAGATGACTTAATTGAGACGTATAAGATAATCAGAGGGTTAGATAGAGTGGACAGTGAAAGCCTTTTTCCTGGGATGATGAAGGCTAGCATGAGGGGACATAGCTTTAAATTGAGGGGTGATAGATATAGGACAGATATCAGAGGCAGTTTCCTTACTCAGAGAGTAGTCGGGGCGTGGAACGCACTGCCTGCAACAGTAGTCGACTCGCAAACTTTACAGGCATTTAAATGGTCCAATCCATGATTGACTCCCCGTTTGTTAGGCCCATTTCACCATTTGCCAATGCTTTGAGATTTTTTTGCAGCCATCTTACAAACATCAAACCCAATTTTCACCTCATTGATCATTTTGCTTAACATACCCAGAGGCTAATATGGTCAACCACCTTGCCATTCTATTCACCAACCACCACCAGCCCCCCCACCCACCCCACCCCCCCCCCCCCCCCCCCCCCCCCCCCCCCCACCCCTTGGAGACAGTCAATGCATCAACATTCACCACATTTTCCTCCAAAATCTTCACTCACTTGCAAACCAAAAGCTTGGCTGAAAAGGCAACTGACAGTTCGCCTATTGAAGGCGACCTGTCTGGTTAAGCCTCCTCCCACCCAAGATGCCCAGATGGCCATGGCAGAAATCTGGTCCTTTTTACCAAATGTCACCTTAGCATCACTTTTCGCTCTTTTCTCCCATTATCCATCTCACCCAATAATCATTCATTGTCATCTACTCAAGAGCCACTTGATATCCTTACACTTTGCGATCAGTTCCTGTATACAAAAAGGGACAAAAGGGCCACCGAAATACAAGTTGCTGAAGCAAACAAGATGCAAACACTTAACTTTGAATCTGCAGCCATTTCATAAGCACAGGCCACCAATCTGGTTCATGGCAGAAATTATCCACCTGAGCCCCCTCCTCCTCTCCGTGCCTGATGATGATCGTTCAAATTCACCTTTTCAGCTAAATATCGGATGCTCTCTTAACAATTTTTATAGATGCACTGTAGAAAGCATCCTATATGGCTGCGTCACAGGTCAGTATGGTAACTGCTCTGCTGCAGACCACAAGAAATTACTGAGAGTTGTGAACACAGCCCAATCCATCACAAAAACCAGCCTTTCATCCATTGACTCTGTCTTTACTTCCCATGGCCTTGGGAAAGCAGCCAGCATCATCAAAGACCCCTCCCACCCCGGTTATACTCTCTTATAACCTCTTCTATTGGGCAGAAGATGTAAAAGTTTCTTCTCAGCTGTTATCAGACTTTTGAACGGTCCTTCAAATGTTAATTCTGATCTTTCTCTCTGCACCTATCTGCGGCTATAACTGTATTCTGTGGTCTGTTCTGTTATCCTGATGTGTTTGGTATGGTATGATCTGCCTGTACAGCACGCAAAGCAACACATTTCTCTGTTTCTTGGTATGTGTGACAGCAATAAATCAAACTCAGACTCAAAGACTTCTTTCCTTCTGTGACTTAAGATCAAACTTTTTTCAATAATGTTCCTGTGTAGCGCCTAAGGACTTGTTAAAGGTTCTGAGAAGGGTCACCAGACATCAAATCTTAACTCTGCTTCTTCCCAGAGATGCTGCCAGACCTGCTGAGTTCTCCAGCATTTTCTGCTTCCGATCTCCAGCATCCAGAGTTTCACTAGATCCCTAAAGCATGGAAGTAGGCCATTTGGCCCATTGAACCAACACTGGCCCTCCAAAGAGCATCCCACCCAAACTTAATCCATACCCTTAATCCTGCATTTCCCATGGCTAACCCAAATAACCTGCACATCCCTGGACACTATGGGGAATTTAGTACGGCCAATCCACCCTAACCTGCACATCTTTGGCCTGTGGAAGAAACCCATACAGAGATGGGGAGAATGTACAAACTCCACACAGGCAGTCGCCTGGGGGTGGGATTGAACCCAAGTCCCTGGCTCTGTGAGGCAGCAGTGCCACTGCGCTGTCCTAGACCTGTCAAAGGGGCTTTATGGATGCAAGCAAAGTCCTGCAGATATATGTTTTACAATCAATCTGTTCAGAGATCTTATTACACACCTTAGGATGCAGACAGAATTGAATCCAGGCCTCATGGCCCAGAAGTAAGGACACTACCACTGCACCACAAGTGTTACTATAAAGCAATTGTTGCTCATGGTTCAAAATATCACACACTTGAACAGAAAATCAGACACTGGCTTGGCACAATTATTTTGTCCTGTTCCTGCGTTGAGGTTGTGTTGAAGGTGGGGCAGTGCCTGGAGACAGAATGGAATGATTGATTCGCAATTGGAATCTTCATATCGGACAGGACGGCAAATGGATATCAGCAGCAGCAGCACATTCTAAGCTGCACTGCAGCTTGAATATCACCATCAACTTGTCGAGAGCAGCAGCCAATCTGTGCTGGAAGCCATTGCAGGGTTCATGACCTAGTTGCTCAAAGACAGAGCTGAAGGAGGGCACACAGAGGAAACCAATTCAACTGAAAGAAAGAGCCACAAAGAGGAGGAGGAAATGCAGCTCTTTAGCCTTGAACCGGATATAAAATGGGATCTCCTGGGTGAAAGTGCAGGGGAAGAATTGCTTTAATTCACTGACCTGCCCTGACCCCTTAGCCTGACCTGTGCCCCTTTAACTCTGTATTCTCTCAGCAGCAAAGCAGTTAGCAGAACACACTCCGACAGAGCGAGAGGCGGACATGTTGTGCCTGTGAGAAGGGAAGCGGCCTGATGTGATGTGAAACAGTGGTTGTTTTGGAAGGATTGGAAGATTCTGTCAGCCACAGGGGTTTAAAGGGCACTGAATGCTTTCACCTTTCGTCAGTACAGTCTGAACCCAATCAAGGTAAAGCAGGACGGTAAGTGTTTTCAGTTAAAATCACATTTGATCAGCAATGGTGCTAAGCTATTGCAGAAATTCGAGTACATAAATGTTAACATCCAAATGCATTTCAGGGCTGCACATGTGAGTAAAAATAGCCTTCCTTCACCACTGCTGAAACTGTTGGACAAGTACCTCATGGTATTTGAAATAACTCCACAGATGCTGCTCTGAAAGCTTGTACTTCCAAATAAACCTGTTGATCCATAACCTGGTGTGGTGTGACTTCTAACTCCTGTTTATATCTGTCAGCCAGGGCTCCCTGATTGGGCCAAGTTAACAGCCCTAACCAGGGAACTCAGATTCTATGCAATCTACCTGGTTGACCTTGTTATAATCACGGGAGTACTAGAATATAGAACAATACAGGGCCTATGGCCCTTGATGTTTGCAGATGATTTATCCTCCTCTAAGATCCGACTAACCTACATACCCTTCATTGTGCTATCTTCCATGGGCCTGTCCAAGACTCGCTTAAATGTCCCTAATGTATCTGACTCTACTCCCACTGCTGGCATTGCATTCCACACACCCACCATTCCCTGTGTGAAGAACCTACCTCTGACATCTCCCCTAAACCCTCCTCCAATCACCTTAAAATTACAGTCCCTCGTGACAGACATTTCCACCCTGGGAAACAGTCTCTGGCTATCCACTCCATCATCTTGTACACCTCTATCAAGTCACCTCGCATCCTTCTTCACTCCAATGAGGAAAGCCACAGCTCCCTTAACCTTTTACTGTAGTAATAGACTTTATAAAGCCTTTTAAGGTAATCACAACAGTGTTTGAAATATATTTGGATTTCCAGAAGGTGTTTGATAAGGCACCACACATCTGAATCCGTAGTAAGGTAGGAGCCCTTGGTGTTGGGAGTGAATGGATAGAGGAATTCCTAACCAATAGAAGACAGTGTTAGGATGTAGAGAGCATTTTCAGCATGGCAACCTGCAACCAGTACTTGCCACAGGGATCAGTATTGGGGTCATAATTGTTTACAGTATATACTAGTAAGTTGAATGAAGCAAGTGAACGTACTGTAGCTAGGTTTGAGGATAACTTGGAAATAGTGGGAAGATGAGGATGACACAAGAGTCTGCAGAGGGATATTGACCCGGTTAACTGAATGGGCAAAATTGTGGCAGATGGAATATAATGTGGGAAAGTGTGAGGTTATACACTTTAGTAGGAAGAATAAAGGAGCTGAATATTACTTAAATAGAGAAAGAGCGCAGAAAGCTACAGAAGAGAGTTTTTGGAGTCCTTGTGTATAAATCCAAGTTCTGATGGTAATTGGGAAGGCAAATGGAATGTTGATCATTACTTGAGAGGGAATGGTATATAAAAGTAAGGTGGATTTGCTCAAACTATACAAGGCACTAGTGAGATCACAGCTGGAATAATGCGAGCAATTTGGGTTCCCTGTGTAAGGAAAGATACACTGCTATTGGAGGCAGTCCAGAGAACTGGCTGATCCCAGGTATGGTGGGACTGTCTTATGAGGAGAGGTTGAGTAGGTTGGGTCTGTACTCGGAGTTTAGAAGAACGAGAGGTGACTTTATTGAAGCAGACAGGATTCTTAGAGAGTTTGACAGGATAGTTGGTGAGAGGTTGTTTCTCCTGCAGGAGACTCCATGACTAGAGGGTATAATCTCAGAATGAGAGGTCACCCATTTAAGACAGAGATGAGGAGGAATTTCTTTTCTCAGAGGGAAGTGAATCTATGGAATCCTTTACCACAGAGGGCTATTGGGGCTGGGTATTTAAGTATATTCAAGGCTGAGACAGGCAACTTTTTAATCAGTCAGGGAACCATGGGTTATAGGGAAAAGACAGCGAAATGGCGTGAAGGATGATCAGATTAGGCACAATCCCGTTGAATGGTGGAGTGAACTCAATGGGCTGAATAATCTGCTTCAGTTCCTATGTCTATTGGTCTTTTGGGCTGATCATTTG
The DNA here is from genome assembly GCF_020745735.1 of Hemiscyllium ocellatum. Classification (NCBI taxonomy): domain Eukaryota; kingdom Metazoa; phylum Chordata; class Chondrichthyes; order Orectolobiformes; family Hemiscylliidae; genus Hemiscyllium; species Hemiscyllium ocellatum. The sequence goes on from NC_083418.1 coordinate 79,811,976, forward strand.
GACTATAAAGAAATATTGAGTTTGGAATTGAAATTGATGCTTTTATTATATCTACCCTAACTTAGGGCTATAGTTTAATCTTCTTAAAAGCAACAGAATAGGTCACAATTCTCGAGCCCATTTCAGGATTTAATGATATTCCAAAGAGCTTTTCAGTCAGCGGAGTTCAGCCACCTTTATAATCCTTTGCCTCCAGGTAATTTTTCAGACAGGAACCTCCCCAGGTCTCTTTGAAACCATGCCGTGGGACTTCACTATTCACCTGAGAGCAATTGGAGCCTTATTTCACATCTGTTCTGAATTGCAGGTTTTAGTCAGTATTAGTAGAACTTCATTGATGTAGAGATCAGCTGAATATGTTCAAATTTCCTTCAGTGTGGAATGCAGGAGTAGTGAATGTTAGTCAATGCAGAGGGGCCACTTGTCATTTTACAGATAAGAACATTGGGGGAGGTCAGTTCTCCTGGCCCCAGGTCTCACTGTGGTGTTTCTGACTGACGGTGTCTGCCTGCAGCTCCCCACTACATCTGTTCAATTCTCCCTGAACTAAAAATGCCTCTTTTTTTGTATGGTAGCTCCCCCACATTCAGCACTAGGTTGTAAAACTGCAACAAACCTCAACGATATATCCTCCGTGATCAGATCCTTAAGCATGATCAAGGAACCTGAACATTGGTTCCAAACTGCCAATGATGTAAGAAATAGGAATTAGAAATCCCACCTTTCAAGCCTGCACTGTCACTGATTGAGATTTTGGCTAACATTCTACTATGGCATCATTCTACTGAACCATCCCTGTCACCCTTTCTGTTTTTAATATCTATTGATCTGTCTTAAATGTAGTTAATGTCAGAACCTACCCCTAGGGGATAGGGAATTCCAAAAATCCACTTCTCTGTCAGTGAAGCAATTCCTCCTCATGTTCATTCTAAATGGCCTGCTCCATATCCAGAGCCATTCACTCAGATCTAGAGCCATCCACCAAAGGGAAACATTGCTTTCTGCCTCTACCCTGTTGGGTACTATCAGAATCTGGGATGTGAGATCGCTTCTCATTTTTCTTAACACCAGAGCAGAAAGGCTCAGTCTATTTAACCATTCCCCACAGGACGATTCTTCCAGCCCAGCAATTCTTTTGGTGAGTCATTGCCCTCTCTCTCTGGCAACTAAAACTCTCCTTGTGTAAGGAGACCAAAACTGCACCAAGTGCCCCAGTGACTTCACCGTGGCTCGATATAATTGCAGATTCAGATCCTTTTGTGATGTAGACCAACATGCCTTTGTCTTGTTAATTGCTGCTGTACCTGCATAGTGACTTTCAGTGACTCTCAGTGATTCATGAACCAAATGCACTCAATCCCTTTGGGGTTCAAAACTTCCCAGCCTCTCACCTTTTTAAGAAATAATCTGTATTTTTGTTTGCTTGACAAAAGTGGATAACTTCACATTTCACCCCATTGCTTTCCCATGGCCAAATTTTGGGTCACTCACATAGCCCCTCCAAATCCTTTGCATCTCCTCCCAACCCTTACATCTAATTGTGTATCATTTGCAAATTTGGGAGTATTACACACAACCCTGAAATCAATTGAATTGGTTCAATTCCTGCAGTGGCTGAGGTTAACATGAAGGACAATCCTTCTCAACCTCTCTCCTCACCCTGAGATCCTCAGGTTAATCCACCCTCAGATGTCTCTCCCTCTGTAATAGGACAGTAACCCTCTGGGCCAGTAGGACTATAGTGACTTTACCTTTCAATCATTGATATAAAGTATGAACAGTCTGAATCCAAGATACTGATCCCATTGGTCACTGCCTGCCAACTTGATAATGACTCATTAATTCCTACTCTCTGCCTGTTAACCAGTTGTCAATTCAGAATAGCATCCCGACAGTGTGGAAACAGGCTATTTGGCCCAACAAGTCCACACCAACTTTCTGTTCCATTTCCCTTAATCCTGCATTTCCCATGGCTAATCCATCTCGCCTGCATATCCCTGGATACTATGGGCAATTTAGCATGGCCATTCCATGTCACTTGCACATCTTTGGACTGTGGGAGGAAGCCAGAGCATCCGAAGGAAACCCACGCAGACACAGGGAGAACGTGCAAACTCCACACAGTCGCCCGAGGCTGAAATTGAACCTGGATCCCTGGCGCTGGGAGGCAACAGAGCTAACCACTGTGCCACCTTGTTGCCCTTGATCATGCCAGCAGACACACAGAAGGTATTTCTGAGTCTTTAGCAACTGGCAATGGATAGATAGAATGTTGAGGAGATGAATGACTCCATAATGAGGCCTATCTGTGATTAATGAGGGAGGGAGAGTGGAAAGGAAATTGTCAAAGCAAACCTGTATATTATCACTGTCTTGGAAGTTGATCATTCCAATGTTTTTCCTATACACCACCCTCCATGAATTGAACATATCCCGAACTCTGCTGACTTTTCTCCAGAAACTAGGAACAGAAGTAGGCCATTCATCCCTTTGAGCCTGCTCTGCACTTCAATAAAATCTTGCTGATCCTCTATCTCAATGCCATATTCCTGATTTCTCCCCATACCTCTCAATGTCTTTAGACTCTAAACATTTATCTGTCTCGTTGTTGAGTATAATCAGTGGTTTGGCCTTCATGGTGGTTTTGGTGGAGAATTCTACAGCTTCACCAACCTCAAAGTGAATCATCTTTTCTTCACCTGTAGGGCACATTGGCAACTGAAGGGAGGGGTGAAGAATGGGATCGCTGTGGGCAGCAAATCATGCAATGACACTTCCAAGAGTATATCCAAGGAGAGTTCCAATCCAAAGATGTTTGTGAGCATATTCCCCCAGAACAGGTTAATGTGCTGATGGGAAGGGAGGAGTAGAGGAGGAAGAAGAGGTAGCATTAGAAGATGGATAGATGTTTAGTTTATTTTGTTTCAGAGGACACAAGGAGAAGGTATCCATAACAACACATTGATCTACCCATCTGCTTCAACTGGAACATGTAAATGAAGCCAAATTCATATCTGGTGAAAAACGAAAGGGAGATCTGGCTGCCTCTGTTCAAGAGCCTGAGAAATAAGCAGGTCAAGGTTATTTATAGTGATGTTCTGAGCTCATTGTGGGTGGTAGAGCTTGAGGGGCTGGAAGATTAGGCTGACAGACTTTTGGAGAGAGTGAATTTAGTTGTGTCTAGGGCCTTCACAAAAGCTTTCTGCAAAAGGAAGAGAACTGAAGATTTTGCTATTTCACTCATGATAATACAGCAACCTTGAATATGGAACAAATATTTGGGAATATTCTCAATGTCAGTCAGTCAAGTATTTCTCCTCTCTCTTACTCTCTCATGCTCTCTCCCTCTCACTGTCGCATTCTCTCCCTCACTCTCTCTCTCTCTGTTTCACTCTCTGTCTCTCTCTCTCTCTCAAGCATGAGACCAATTACTTAGTGCCTTTCATCTTAGAAACAGCTATCTCAAGTTGCTTCACAAGAGCAGAATTGGACAATGATGGAGATGCTGGGCCAAGACGGAGGTGTTCGGAGTAGATTGTGTGACCACTCTGTTATATCCCATCTGGCTCATGCTGCAAAACAAGCATCTGGCATGGACAGACCCAGTCCCCAGTGGGTGGATGAGTTAATCAGAGAGTGTTAAGAGCTCAGTCATGAATCTGAGTTCTGCATAGGGCGTTAGTGATGGATTGATCTAGAGAGATCAGTGTGGATGACAGAGCTGAAGCAATGGCTGCCAATGAGGTTGTTGGCGATGATGACTGATAGCACAACAGTGATGCTCAGGACCTACTTTTGCTCTAGATTGTTATGGCTCAGTAGACAATGGCCTCACCTTTGGGATTGGGATTTGATTCCTCTAAACTCACACTAGACTCCTCCAGCCTATTAGCTCAGTGACCCACAGAATTTCTGGAGAGCTGGGTTCGAATCCCACTTTGGCAGATAATGGGGTTTGAATTTAATAAAAGTCTGGGATTCATGGTGTAATGACAACCACAAAACTATTGTCAACTGTAAGTGAAAACCCATCTGCTTCACTAATGTCCTTCATGGAAGGAAATCTGCCATCCTTCCCTGGTCTGGCCTGTATGTGACTCCAGACCCACAGCAATGTGGCTACCTCTTAACTGCCTCTGGCAATTAGGGAGGGGCAGTAAATGCTGGCCTGGCCAGTGATGCCCATATCTCATGAATGAATAATTAAAAAGATAGTGCCACTTTGCCATGCTGAACTCTTGCACGTGCCGAGTGCCCTCCATCCAGCTTGGTTAGCCACTATGGTCACAAACTCCAGAATCACCTCCCGACATCCTTTTGCCTCACTCTTCTCTCTCCTTCCTTCAGACTCCATGAAAACAAGCCTCTTTCACCAAATATGTGCTTGCCTATCTAATGCTGCCTTCTTTGGGTTAGTGTCAACATATGTCCGATTACACTCCTGTGAAGCCATAGAATTAAGCAGTACATCAGAGGCCTTTCAGCCCATCAAATCTACACTGATAAAAAACTAAACTTAGACATGTCCCATTTTCCAGCACTTGGCCCAACCTCATGAAAGTTATTTCATTTCAAGTGTTTGGCTTAATGCCTTTTAAATTGCCTTGGAACTATTTTGTTAATGTTTCTATACATATGTGCAAGTTCTAACTGTTAACAATAAGTATACGTTGAGAATCATTCTGTGCTGGTGTTAGCTGTCACTGAAATGTACGATTCTTGCCTCTGATTTCAAAATCTTATTTCTGGGTGCAAGATTCACTTCAGAAATGGGAGCTGATAATTCCCCATTATAAATTCCCCTGACTGTGCCATAAGCAAGTTACATTTGTTTTAGTCACATGTTTCCTTTGTACCTTCCTGTAAATGTTTTTACAGTCCATTTTTAGGTTTGAGTAAGCTGCATTCATATTCCATTCTCACTTTCTTTATCAGTTTCTTGGCCCTCCTTTATTGTATTCTATAATCCTCCAAATCCTCCGAATTACTGCTATTTCTGGCAACTTGATAAGATTTTTTTTCTTTTAAGATTATACAATCCTGAACTTGCTTTGTTAGCAACCATTGGCTGCCTTTTTTTTGAGCTTTTATACCTTGAAGGGATGTACATTTGGTGAAGGTCATGTAAGAGTTTTCAATTGTTGATCATTTGACTGCGTATAATCATGCTTTTTAATGTATTGTCCCAGTCCACCTTGGCCAGTTTGTCCTCAGTGCTTTCATAATTTCCCTCACTCAGATTGCATTCAGTGCCCTTGCTTCAGATTGAACTGCCTCATTTTTAAACACAATCTAACATTTTATCACATTGTTGTCACTCATTCCAAAGTGTTCTTTGACAACAAAATAGGTAATTGTCCTCTTTCATTACATAACACTCTGTCTAAAACAGCATGTACTTGAGTTGGTTCCTCAACGCTGCTCTAGAAAACCAGCCCAGATACATTCCAGAAACGTGTCCTCCCCAGTTTCAGTGCTCAGTTGGTTTTTCCTGTCTCCATACAGTTTGAAGGGATATTCTGCCTCTTCATAAACTATCAGCTCAATCTTGGCAAAGTTTCAATTTGTTCAGTTTCTTTTCAGAGTTTCTGTCAGTGAGATCTCTCACCATATCTTACCAAATGTGCCTCACTAACTCCTTACCTTGCCCATATGGTGTTCTATTTGCCTCATTTCTAGCCCTACCTTACTACTCTCATTCCTGGGGGAACTCACCACACAGCAGATATCTGTCAAACTACAAACATCCCTGGTGCCCGTGCCATCTTTAATGGGGCAATGTGCACCCAGACCAGCACTGGGATTCCGAAGCTTCCCTGCTTGGTCCAGTCAGGAGATGTTGGAGGAAGGGTCAATGGGGCCATGATTCTCTGAGAGGGGACTAGAGTTCCTAGTGGACAGGGAGATGGAGGGAATGACATCGGATCCTGGCAGACTGCTCTGAGGTCACCACCCAGGTCAGTGGCACATTTAGACCAGTGACCTTCTCTGCTCTGCCAGGGTAAGTGTCACACCCATCTCTGTGCCACTCGGTTTATCACTGTCACTGTACCAATCTCCCATCATGACCCAAACCTGGTCATGTACAAAACCTTCTCTAATTTGGTCTCACTCCCCAAACCCAGCCCCCCCACCCCCAACACTGCATTAACCTTATTGCCCCTCCTATATCACTAACCCACAGCCAGCTTGCCGTCCATGCAATGTGCTTGCTGTGTGAGCTGAGGGCACATGAAGAGGGAGGGAGAGTGATGTAGCTAACTGCCCCACGGTAAGATTCACACCACCTCCCCCACCCCACCCCCTCCACCTCCCACCCCACCTCATGGGCTTGAGGACCGCTGCCCGATAAGGCAAGCTGCTGGTTTGTGTGACTGCACTAATTGGCACAGTGAGGTCAGACAAGGTAGGAATGCTGTGGTCCTCAGTGAGGCTGTACTGAGAGAGTGAGTGGGAAACACAGCCTGGTGCAGTCTGTGAGCTGGGGGGTCCTGTCCCTTTGTACACAGCGTCCTTATTCCAACTTCTCATTGTTAGCTCTCGGTGCTCCCTGCAACGCAGCTCCATTCTTCCTGCAAGTGGATTGGAGAAGATCATAAAGGTCCTGAGGGATTGGGAAACAGCGGTGGGTAGGGCACTGAGATACTGGGGGTTGCTGAGTAACATTGAGGTTGCTCCCAGCCAGAGGTGAGCAGGTCACCAGGACCCAGCTCAGACTGCCACTGAGAGAAATTCTTGATCGTGAGTTTGCTCACAGCGGGTCATGGGATAGGAGGTTAATGAGGTGAGGCCAGTTATTAAAGTCATTAACCAGTAAGAATCCTCCTTAACAGGCAACTCCCTGCTGTCCAGCAAGAATGTCGTCACAACACAATAACTTAGTTAAAAGTTGCAGCAAGTTGGTGACAACATTGAGATAGCTCTCATTGGCCCTCTTACTCCATTCCGCCACCTTCTTTTGACGCAGCCTGCATCATTCCAGCCCCTATAAAATTCTGCCTTCTGTCCTTTTAATGGTTTATGCAGGATAATGAGAACCTGGGAGCTGATAACCTGTGAACAACTATTTCCCTTGTAGATAAAACAAAATGAGATGGATCGTGCAATTTCAGCAGATTAAGACCGGTCTGAACGAACTGCCGATACACTACAGCTGATTGAAAACAAAACTCAACTGACTCCTACATTTAGTTCAGCACTAGTGCACACTGTTTTCCTCCATTTAAGCTCACAAATTACATTATTAATTAATTCTAATTTAGAAACAGTTTTGTTCTGTTGACCCATGGCTCACTAGGAGCTGGATTGAGATGGCCCAAAACTCATTTCCCACAGGAATCTTCCTCCCACGTTAGGGGAAAGTTTTAATCCCATTAGACTGAAGTAAATTTGAACCAATGTCATAGTTATAAATGGTTAGTCTCCAATTCAGTGCGGGATCCAGTTCCCATGTTGTAAATAACTATGCTTCATCAAACTACACGTTCCACTTTAGCTTTTATTTGCACATTAATAAATAGACCACACTGAAATGCAACCTATCTTGTCCAGTCCTGGAACTTGTAAAGTCTGTACTGTATTGTCAGGTTATTTACAGTAAGGTCTGCTCATGAGGTAGCAGAGCTTCATCCGGTACGATCCAGTTGGAAAATAAAGACTAGCGTTTGATTTCCATGACCATTGAGTATCTCGAAGGGCTTTACAGGAAATGGAGTACTTTTGAAGTGTGGCCACTTTTGTGATGTAGGAAATTCAGCAGCAGATTTGCTCAGAAGCAGCAGTGTGATTACACTGAGATAATCTGTTCTTATGATGTGTTGACCTGGACACTGGGGATAATCCCACTGCACTCCTGCAGAAGTATATCCTGAGCTCTTTTGCAGCCGGCCACATAAACAGATGGGGCATAAACACAGAGAAACCCAGCAGGTCCAGCAGCCTCTGTGGTGAGAGAATCGGAATTTACGTTCCAGTCCTATGGCTCTTCTCATAGACCCCTCTGGAGTCTAGAGAGTCATCTCAGAGTTAAAATATTATCTCTGCTTTCTCTCTACAGATGCTGCCAGACCTGCTGAGTTTCTCCAGCATTCTCTGATTGTTTCAGACTTCCAGTGTCTTTTGTTAAAGCACATGGGATCTCTGTCTAACTGCTTAATCAAAAGAGGCAGCACCTCTGATAGTACAGCACTTTACTGCACTTGACAGCTGTGAATTTTATTAAAAATCTTCTCCGCAGGATATGGGTATCACTGGCCAGGCCAGCATCAAGTGCCCATTGCAGAGGGCAGTTAAGAATCAGCCATATCGCTGTGGGTCTGGAGTCACATGTAGGCCAAACTAGGTAACAGCGGTACTTCCCTTTCCTGAAGGATATTCATGAGCCAGATGAGATTTTCTGATAATGGTTACATGGTCATCATTAGATTCTTCATTGCAGATTTTTATTGGGTTTAAAGTCTACCATCTGCCATTGCAGGATTTGAACCCAGGTCCTCAGAACTTTACCTGAGGGTTGGGGGTGAAAGGGCCCTGGATGATTAGTTTAACAATAACACCATAAGGCCATCACCTCCTCATAAACTTGGTGCTCAGAATCCGCAGTGGGACTGCTTGAGTGTGACTAACTGAGACCATTTTAAATTTTCTTTATCCTTTGGAATGTGGTTGTCATTGGAAAGGCCATGATTTATTGTCCTTGAACCGAACATCTCACAGACCAATCCAGAGGGGAGTCAACCGCATTGTTGTGGGTTTGAACTCACAAGTAGGCTAGTCCAGGGAAGGACGGCAGAACTGCTTCCCTGAGACCATCACATTGGTTTTTATAACGATTTGTGCTCATTGTTACAGTCGCGATAACTCAGACTAACTTTATATTCCAGATTTATGAACTGAATTTTCATTCTTCCAGCTGATACAGCTTTGGGATTTGATCCAAGGTCCCCAAAGCATTATCCTGGATCGCTGGGTCAGTGAGAAGTCAGTGAAATTCCCACAATTCCACCATCTTGCTCCAACCAACACATAATGGGTTATTCAATAATGGACTTTACTCCTGGTGATACAAATGGCTCTGCTACCAGTTGCCACCATTCCAGTGACTTCCAAAAGAATAATGATATGAGTGTGAGACTTACCTGCAAGATTAGTGTTATGTTCTACCAGCACTCCTGACAATGGAAGTGCAGGGAACACATGAGCTACATCACAATTGAGATGCTGGGCCTAAAGCATTCACATTAATATCATGATTACTTTGGTGCACTTGAACCATTGTATCAGAGTATGTGGGATCCATTACAATTGTAATGAGGTCAGTTGGATGGACCTCATAGAATGTACATTTCCTGTTTGGGGCTGTTATTCTGGTCCAATCAGGGAACCCTAGCTGACAGATATTGTAAGTTGAATCAGGAGCTGAAATTGGCCTGTGGTAAAGATGTTACTACAGTTGTTTTGGGGGATTTTAACATGCAGGTAGACTGGGAGAATCAGGATGGTATTGGACCTCAAGAAAGAGACTTTGTGGAGTGCCTCAGAGATGGATTCTTAGAACAGCTGGTGTTGAAGCCGACCAGGGAGAAGGCAATTCTGGATCTGGTATTGTGTAATGAACCCAGAATTGGTCAGAGACCTCGAAGTGATGGAGCCATTGGGAAGTAGTGACCATAATACATTAAGCTTCAATCTGCAATTTGAGAGGGAGAGGGTACAGTCGGAAGTGACAGTACTTCTGTTGAATAAAGGGAACTATGGAGCTATGAGGGAGGAGCTGGCCAAAGTTCAATGGTGCAATACCTTAGCAGGGATGACTGTGGAGGAACAATGGCGGATATTTCTGTGTATAATGCAGAAGTTGCAGGATCAGTTCATTCCTAAAAGGAAGAAAGATCCCAGGAGGAGGCATGGGTGGCCGTGGCTGACGAGGGAAGTTAAGGAACATATAAAGTTAAAAGAGAAAAAGTATAACATAACAAGGATAAGTGGGAAAACGGAGGACTGGGAAACTTTTAAAGAGCAACAGAGGATTACTAAGAAGGAAATACGCAGAGGAAAAATGAGGTACGAAGATAAACTGGCCAATAATATAAAGGAGGATAGTAAAAGCTTTTCCAAGTATGTGCAAGGCAAAAAAATGGTTAGGACTAAAATTGGGCCCTTGAAGACAGAAACAGGGGAATATATTACGGGGAACAAAGAAATGGCAGAAGGATTAAATGGGTACTTCAGATCTGTGTTCACTGGGGAAGACACAAGCAATCTCCCTGAGGTAACAGTGGCTGAAGGACCTGAACTTAAGGGAATCTGTTTTTGCCAGGAATTGGTGTTGGACAGACTGTTAGGTCTGAAGGTTGATAAGTCTCCGGGGCCTGATGGTCTACATCCCAGGGTACTGAAGGAGGTGGCTCGGGAAATCGTGGATGCGTTGGTGATTATTTTCCAGAGTTCGATAGATTCAGGATCGGTTCCTGAGGATTGGAGAGTGGCTAATGTTGTACCACTTTTTAAGAAAGGTGGGAGAGAGAAAGTAGGAAATTATAGACCAGTTAGTCTGACCTCAGTGGTGGGAAAGATGCTGGAGTCTATTGTAAAGGATGAAATTAGGCACATCTGGATAGTAGTAACAGGATAGGACAGAGTCAGCATGGATTTATGAAGGGGAAATCATGCTTGACTAATCTTCTTGAATTTTTTGAGGATGTAACTCTGAAGATGGATGAGGGAGATCCAGTAGATGTAGTGTACCTAGACTTCCAGAAAGCTTTTGATAAAGTCCCATATAGGAGGTTAGTGAGTAAACTTAGGGTGCATGGTATTGGGGGCAAAGTACTAGATTGGATTGAAAATTGGTTGGCTGATAGGAAACAAAGGATAGTGATAAACGGCTCCATTTCGGAATGGCAGGCAGTGACCAGTGGGGTACCGCAGGGATCCGTGCTGGGACCGCAGCTTTTTACAATATATGTTAATGATATAGAAGATGTTATCAGCAATAACATTAGCAAATTTGCTGATGATACAAAGCTGGGTGGCAGGGTGAAATGTGATGAGGATGTTAGGAGATTACAGGGTGACTTGGACAAGTTAGGAGAGTGGGCAGATGCATGGCAGATGCAGTTTAATGTGGATAAATGTATGGTTATCCACTTTGGTGGCAAGAACAGGAAGGCAGATTACTACCTCAATGGAATTAATTTAGGTAAAGGGACAGTACAGAGAGATCTAGGTGTTCTTGTTATGAAGGCAAGCATGCAGGTACAGCAGGTAGTGAAGAAGGCTAATAGCATACTGGCCTTCATAACAAGATGAATTGAGTATAGAAGCAAAGAGGTGCTTCTGCAGCTGTACAGGGCCCTAGTGAGACCACACCTGGAGTACTGTGTGCAGTTCTGGTCTCCAAATTTGAGGAAAGACATTCTGGCTATTGAGGGAGTGCAGCATAGGTTCACAAGGTCAATTCCTGGAATGGAGGGATTACCTTACACTGAAAGACTGAAGCGACTGGGCTTGTATACCCTTGAGTTTAGAAGACTGAGAGGGGATCTGATTGAGACATATAAAATTATGAAAGGATTGGACACTCTGGCAGCAGGAAACATGTTTCCGCTGGTGGATGAGTGCCAAACCAGAGGACACAGCTTAAAAATACGGGATAGACCATTTAGGACAGAGATGAGGAGAAACTTCTTCACCCAAAGGGTGGTGGCTGTGTGGAATGCTCTGCCCCAGTGGGCAGTGGAGGCCCAGTCTCTGGATTCATTTAAGAAAGAGTTGGATAGAGCTCTCAAAGATAGTGGGATCAAGGGTTATGGAGATAAGGCAGGAACAGGATACTGATTAGGAATGATCAGCCATGAACATATTGAATGGCGGTGCAGGCTCGAAGGGCTGAATGGCCTACTCCTACACCTATTGTCTATTGTCTATTGTCCATTGTCTATATTAACAGGAGTATCAGAGGTTCTGTTTATACTGAAAGTTGGCTCCGAGGGAGCTGGATCAGTTTCTCAATCTCTCCAGGTGTAAATAAAGCGTGACTTGGTGATAGGGTACTGGCCTCTGCGGAGTTATTCAGAGATCAAATCACATTATCACGGGTTTGAGCATTTGAATTTGCTTTGTAAGTGCCGTGAAATCAAAACTGCAGTGTGTGAAGAAAGACAATGAAGCTGTCAGATTATAAAGCCCAGTGGTTTGCTGACAGTCTGTAGCCAAATCAAACCATTACTCTTGCCCAATATGGTTCCATATCTGTAATGGTCTCCAGCCCTAGAACTATCAGAGATAGGTCTCCAGTTCTGGCCTTGTGCAGATTTCCTGATTTTACTTACACTTCCTTTACTAACTCGGGAATTTACCCCTAAACATCTTCACCTCATTGCCCTCCTTTGGATTATTTGAGCTGTTATTTTTCACCAAAGCATTTTAGCACCTCACCTCTCTTCATGTGGAACTATGAGAAAAGTTTCTGAGGCCAGTGCTATGAGGCAATGCTTTACTATATTCCAGGAACTATACAAATGCAAGTTGTTCTATACAATTGCAATCCAACACCAATACAGCAAGTTCTAAACTGTTCTTTGACATACTGTAGCAAGCCAAGACAGTTGTAACAGATAGACTAGCTGGGGATGGGCAATTAGTGACAGCCTGGCCAGAAATATAGCAGCCCTGAGAAAGTCTTTCTTTAAAATAAATGGTGGGCCTTCTGCAGATGTACATACAGATTGGGATCTGATGTTTTTAGATGGAGTCTGGGAGAACAGTCCAGCCATGAATGTGGGAGAGCTGTTAACTCCCAAGCAGTGTTAGAAAAGCAGCTTTTGATTGTCTCTATTCATTTTGTGTGCATTTAGTTTTTTCTTACTTTCTGTAATACATTTGATTTGATTTGTCTGAAGTATAAGAAAAATGTTGTTTTATGTGCTTTACAGCAGATCGTACTGTACAGTGTGGCGGGATAACAGAACCGAGTGCAGAATGTGGAGGTTACAGCCACAGAAAAGGTGCAGGGAGATCAGAATTACATTTGAGGGGTCCATTCAAAAGTCTGATAAAAGCGGGGAAGAAGCTGTTCTTAAATCTGTTCTTCCTTGTACACAAACGTTTGTATCTTCCGCCCGACAGAAGATGGTGGAAGAAAGTATAACTGGGGCGGAAGGGGGTCTTTGATTTCCCGATGGAGCGGGAATGGAATGTGTGCATTTACTGAGCTCAAATGTTTGCTGACATTTTCAATATTAAGCAATAATTGAATCCAAAACTGGAGTTGAACACAATGGCAAATAAAAACTGACAAATATAGGAGTTATTGGAAAACCGCTTGATAAAATTTTAAATGTCATCCCAGTGTGGGGTACAACGGTGATGTACTGTGCATTAACTTAATCAATAACCTCAGTACTAATTGGAGCAAATTCATTTAGCGTTCTGGAAGACAGGATCAGAAAAGACACATTAACCCCTGCCCTTGCATCCAGCCTCTGCTTTCTAACGAACAAGCCTTGATGCCACACCACTCATTAGTGACTACTGTCTTTGACATTGCCATATAAACAGAAATGTCAAACTGTCACCTCTGGTCATCAAATTCAGGGATGATGACAGTGTCTGTGTTCATTGAGAGTTTGGAACATAAAATATAGGACAGTAATTGTTGATTGTGATGCAGTAATATATAGACAACAAAGAGTGCTGAGGCTTGGTAAGTGTGATGATTATTAATGCAGATATTGTATGCATTATTGTTTGGAATTAGGTCAACAGGTTAAACAATTATAAGACTATTCTGTAGAGGTTGTAATCTGAATATACTTTCTGAGAGATATTACACATAAGGATATTAAGATCAAAGCAACTGCAAACCATTCTTCTCCTGTCATACATAATGATATCCCAAACATAACCAAGGTGGATGTAGGCCAGAAAAAAAAACAGAATGCATTGTCTTATCAGATTGTTTCTGATCTGAGTAGTAGCTTGTCCAATCTTTCTCGCAAGATGGGAAGAAGACCATTAAAGTAGAGATTATTGTTAAAGTGTTTATAACATCCTGTTCAAGTCTGTGCTAAACAGAAGTCTAGAATGATGTAATATTTTGCACTCTTCGATGCTCTCATGCATGTTTATTACCTAACCTCAAATTTGCCATGCACATTGGCTAGAGTGTCCCAGTGCATTGTGGGACTTCAGCCTCTGAATCAGGTTGTGTTCTTTATCAGAAACTTAAAATCTCGGCTGATGTTCTAGTACATTACAAAGTGGGAGGTCTGTCTTCTCAGGTGCGTCTAACAAATATGAAAGGAACTAAGGGTTATGGTGAGAGGGCAGGCAGTGGAACTGAGGCCACAAAGTGGTCAGCCATGATCTTATTGAGTGGTGGAGCAGGCTCAAAGGGCCGGATGGCCTACCCCTGCTCCTGGCTCTTATGTTCTTTTGTTAAAATCCTACAGCAACCTTGAAGGAAAAAAGACCTAATTTCTTCAGTATCCTGGGAAAATGCTGACTCCTCAAACAACATCCCCAAGTTAGGCCATGTAGCTATTACCATTTCATGGTATTTCAAAGCCTGCTATGCATACATTTGCAACCATGAGTCTGACATTGTAATCATAAAATACCTCATTGGATAGGCAGTAAACCACTTTAGGTCATCCCATGTCATCCAAAGGGAAATGTTACGTTTTCTTTCTTAATAAAAAAATTAAACTATGAATTTGAATACTGTTATTTCACATCATTTAACATTTATTCATCATTGGAGAAGTGGCATGTAATTTCTATTGTGGAAGGGCTGCATCAGACTGGAGTGTGTAAAGTCAGAAGTCACACAACAGCAGGTGATAGTCCAACAGGTTTATTTGAAATCACAAGCTATTGGAGCACTGCTCCTTCATCAGGTGAATTCTGTAGTTCAGTAATTTCTGAATTGTGAAGTCAGTTTCAGGTGAACAAGAACAAAATGCAGTTTTTGAATTTCTGAACAATAGTTTGTCGCTGTCAATGAGACAGCTCCATTCCGGTTCAATGTACAATACAGTTGATTCTCGATAATACATTGAATACTGACATCAAGCACTTTCCAAATGTAATTTCTTAATACAATGTAGACTGTGCCACTTTCAAAATGCAACAGCAATGATAAGCATAAATAGCTTGGAAGTAACTTTCCCACAGAAAAATAGTTTGTTTTATCTTTTGTCAGACCACAAAACAGTGGATCCATTGGCTTATTATAGCTGCTGTCCATCTTACAACTTTTTATTGTTCTGTCATTTGAAAAGCGCTAGAGGCACACTGATGTTTCCAACATTTATGCTTTAATGTAATTCTGCACAGTGATTATAAAATTATTCTAATTTATCATTTCCTTTGTGTGCTTATACCATAATTAAAAAAAAAATTGCTGGCAACAGAGTTAGTAAAAAATAAATTCTGTTGTTTATGTTATATTTTCTGGGCCTATTTCCAAGCATCTGTGAGTTTATTTAAAGACTTGTTTTGCTGGTTGTTCATGATGAGTAGTGAAAGCCTAATATCCACACATCAGCTTCTGTTATATCTTCCAACCTGCTTATTTAATATTTTGTATGACATGAAATTAATTGATTTGGTTATGAGTACTGGAGAGATGCTCCCCTAAAACTTGGGGTCAATATGCAATTTATTTTAAAAACTAGACTATTACAACAATGTGAGATTGCCATTGTTCATTACATCTTGGACAAGCATGGTCTTCGTCGAAGAACTTCCCCAGCTGGGCTTCGCAAATGAGAGAAACATAGAGGATCGGAGCAAGAATAGACCATTCGACTCCTCAAGCATGGTCCGCCATTCAATGTGATCATGGCTGATCAGTGAACTCAATACCTCATCCCTCCCTCCCCCCATATCCCTTGAACCCTTAGCCACAAGAGCTATATCTACATCCTTCTTGAAAACACAATGTTTTGGCCTAAACTGCTTTCTGTGGGAATGAATTCCACAGGCTCACCACTCTCTGGGTGAGAACATTTCTCCTTACCCCTTATCTTTAAACTATGACTCCTGGTTCTGGACTCCCTCACTACAGGGAAAATCCTTCCTGCACGTAACCTATTTGGGGCGGCACGGTGGCACAGCAGTTAGCACTGCTGCCTCACAGCGCCTGAGACCTGGGTTCAATTCCCGACTCAGGTGACTGTCTGTGTGGAGTTTGCACGTTCTCCCCGTGTCTGCGTGGGTTTCCTCTGGGTGCTCCGGTTTCCTCCCACAGTCCAAAGATGTGCGGGTCAGGTGAATTGGCCATGCTAAATTGTCCGTAGTGTTAGGTTAGGGGTATGGGTGGGTTGCACTTTGGCGGGTCGGTGTGGACTTGTTGGGCCGAAGGGCCTGTTTCCACACTGTAAGATTTTTAACGTTTCTATCAGATCTTCATTCTTATAAACTTCAGGAAAAATAATCCTAACTGACTCAATCTCTCCTCATACTTCAGTCTCACCATCCCCAGAATCAGCCTGGGAAATCTTCACTGCACTCCTTCAAGAGCAAGAGCATCCTTCTTCAGATAAGGAGACCAAAACTGCGCGTGATATTTCAAAGGTGGCTTTGCCAGTACCCTGTATAATTAAAGTAAGCTATCCTTGTGCCTGTACTGAATCCTCTTGCTATGAAAGCAAGAATCCTCTTGCTATGTAAATGGCTGTACATTTACTTTCAGAATCTGGTGCATGAGGACATTCCGCGCTCTCACTTTACAGCCATTCAATTATGATCTGATGATCCCTAATGATTCCAGTTCATGCTCAGCAGCAGGGCTTTAGATGAGACCATTAGATCTTTTGACAGAGGAGAAGTAGATCATTCATCCACTGAGTCTACGCTTCAATGGGATCATGGCTTATCTCATAATCCCCATTTTCACTGTCCTGTCTTTTCCCATAACGCTTGATTCCCTTACTGTTTAAAAATCTATCTCATCCTTGCATATATTTAATGACCCAGACTTGTCAGCCAACTGCAGGATAGAATTCAGTAAATTCACAATCCTCTGAGAGAAGGAATTAATCCTCATCACTGTCTTTGTTGGACAACCCCTTACTCTAAGATCATGCCCTCTGACCCTACACTCTTGGTCAAAGGGAAGCAACTCCTTTGTAACTTCCCTGCCAATTCCCCTGAGAATCCCGCTTTTTTCAATTAAGTCATCTCTCTTTCTTCTAAACTCTAATGAATTCGACCAAATCTCCTCAAACTCGCAAAGTTAGGTGTAGGGACTGGTAGTGTTGAGGAAGCTGAGAGGCTACAGAAAGACTTGAAAAGGCTGGAAGAGTGGGCAATGAAGTGGCAGATAGAATACGACATAGGCAAGTGTAAGGATATGCACTTTGGTCAAAAAAAAGAAGCTCAGATTATTTTCTGAATGTGGAAAGGCTTCAGAAATCTGAAGCATAAAGGGACTTGGGAGTCCTGGTTCAGGATTCTCTTCAGGTTAACATGCAGGTTCAGTTAGCAGTTAGGAAGGTAAATGCAACATTACCATTCATTTCAAGAGCGTTAAAATAAAAGGCCAAAGATGTATTGCTGAGGCTGTATAAGGCCCTTGTTAGCTCATAGTTTGAATATTGTGAGCAGTTTGGGCCCTGCAACACAGGAAGGATGAGCTGGCATTGAGGGAGTCCAGATGAAATTTACAAGAATGATCCCAGGCTTAAATGATGAAGGGCTTGTCATATGTGGAGTGGAGTCTGTACGCAGTGGAGTTTAGAAGGATGAGGGAGGACCTAATTGAAACTTAGAGGATACTGAGAGGCCTGGATAGAGTGCATGTGGAGAAGGTGTTTCCACTAGTAGGAGAGACTAGGACCCAACACTTGACCCATATCCCTCTAAACCCTTGCTATTCATACACCCATCCAGATGCCTTTTAAAGTTTTAATTGTATCACTCCCACCCCAGGGAAAAGACCTTGTCTATTTACCCTATCTATGTCCCTCATGATTCTAAAAACCTTTACAAGGCCACCCATCAGCCTCTGATGTTGTGAAACCCATGAGCCAATGACTGAATATGGAGCAGACTTGATGGGTCAAATGGCCTCATTATGAAGTTGACATCTTATGGTCTCTCCTTTGAGACAGACCCTCCATACTCCGGAACAGCCTCATGCACCTTTTCTGGAACAGCTCTAACCTCGGTATGTCTTTCCTGAGGTAAGGAGCCCACATCGGTTCACAATATTTCTGAGTTTTATATTTCTGGTGCAGGTGGGAGCAAGAGGAGGGGTGTATCATGTTTGGTTTTGGGAGTCCACCCCATCAGCTTGTGGGGTGGGGTAGACTGGTGGCATTGCCTCAATCCCAACATGAAAAGGCTGTTGTCTTGAACAAAATGTAGCTTATTGCTGGTTAGCCAGTTACACTAGTGAGACAGACGTTGCTAAGGTGACAAGGAGACCCGTGCATGCTGGTTCTCAGTCTACAACGTCACTAAATGTTCTGCCTTACCCCCCACTCATGCTTCTATGAAAACATAGAAAATAGGAGCAGGAGTAGGCCATTCCGCTCATTGAGCTCTCTTCTCCTTTCAGTGACTGACCCTCAATTTCAACTTCATACTCCTAATTTCTTCAAATATTCCATTACACTTTTAGCCTCTAGAAAGCTTATTTTAAATATATTCAGTGAATTCACCTCCAAAGCTCTCTGCGGTATAGAGTTTCGCTTGATCACCAGCCTCTGAATGAAGAGATTTCTTCTCATCTCAATGTGAAATGATCTAGTGCATATCCTGAGACTGTGGTTATTTGTTCCAGATGCCTCTACCAAGGGGAACATCATCCTTACACCCAGCATAAAACATGGGACTGCTGAAAACTGAAACAAAGTCAGAAATTGCTGGAGAAACTCAGTAGGTCTGGCAGCGTCTGTAGAAAGGTTAACCTTTTGAACCCATTGATACTTCTTCGGAAGAAGATGCTGCGAGACTTGCTGAGTTTTTCCAGCGACTTCTGTTTTAGTCCCTACATCCAGCTGTCTAAATCTGTCAGAATTTTGCACATTTGAATGAGATCCCTGTTCATTTTTCTAAACTGTAGGGAATATTGGCCAGTCTCTCATTGTACAATAATCCCAGGAATCAGTCTAGTGAACCTTCATTGTACTTCCTCAGTTATATGTCAATCCTTTCTTCAGTAAAGAGCCAAATACTGGACACAATTCTCCAGGTGTGGTCTCATCACCTGTCTAGATGTAGTAAAACTTCCTTACTGCTGTACTTCAGCACTGTCGTGGTAAAGGTGCTGGGTTTTTTTCTGTTAACTGCCTGCTCCTTGAATAATATCACCAGATTGGGTAGAGTTTAATGCAGAGCTGAAAATGTGTTGCTGGAAAAGCGCAGCAGGTCAGGCAGCATCCAAAGAGCGGGAGAATCGCCATTTCGGGCATGAGCCCTTCTTCAGGAATGAGAAGGGCTCATGAAGAAGGGCTCATGCCCGAAATGTCGATTCTCCTGCTCTTTGGATGCTGCCTGACCTGCTGCGCTTTTCCAGCAACACATTTTCAGCTCTGATCTCCAGCATTTGCAGTCCTCACTTTCTCCTAGAGTTTAATGCATCCTCTGGCATTAACCCTTTCATTCCCTTGTATAACAGTGAGGTGGGGTGTGGGGGGGGGGGGGATGCGATGTGAAGGCAGATCGCTGCCTCCATATTTTCAATCCCTCCAAAACTATAGAATGAGAAGGACAGGTTTTTTTTAGCATTGTGTAAACTTTGATAGAACACTGTTAGATCACACAAGGCCATTAATCACATTGTTGACTTTGATTCTCACCTTGATTTGATTTAGTTTACACTGGAAAACCACATTGCACTGCACAGACCTTCGGCCGTATCAAGGAATATACAGGATTGGATAAAGAGAAAAAGGAAGGTTTCTGGCTGTTACCAGAGGTTCAGGAGCCCTGGAAGAGTATAAAATGTGCAAAAGGAAATCTTTACAAGGAAACTACGAGAACAAAAACGGTGTGAAAGATTAATGGCTGATACAAAAAGGGAAATCCAGATTTATAATGACAAAAGGATAACTTGGGAAAGAGAAGGTCCCACTGTGATAGACATGGAGCCCAGAGAATGTAGATACGGTATGAAATGAATATGTTGTGTCAGTGTGCACCAGTGAGAGGGACAATCTTTGAATATTACTCTGTGTTTCCTGTTTCAAAGCCAACTTTGGATCCATTTCAAGACATTACCCTGTATTCCATGGACTTTTACATTTTTCATCACTCTGTCACTTGGGACCTTGTCAAATGCCTTACTAAATCCATGTGGACAACAGCCACCGCCATCAATCATCCTCGTCACTTCCTCAAACATTTCAATCAAATTTGTAAGTCATGACCTTCCCTCAATAATACCATGCTAAATATCCCTGACCAGTCCATACCTTTCTAAGTGACAGTTTATTTGATCGCTTAGGATCACCACTGAAGTAAGACTAACTTGTCTATAATGGGTTAGCATTTCCCTTGTACCCTTTTTAAAGAACAGAAACACATTTTGCATTCAGCCAGTCCTTCAACACCTTCCCTGTGTTTAGTGAAAGTTTGAAAATGATCCTCAGTGCATCTGCTATTGCCTCCCTGACCTTCTTCAACATCCTAGGGAACAATCCATCCAGACCTGGTGACTTAAGAGTCATAGAGTCATAGAGATGTACAGCATGGAAACATACCCTTCGGTCCAACCTGTCCATGCCGGGCAAATATGCTAACCCAATCTAGTCCCACTTCCAGCACCCGGCCCATATCCCTCCAAACCCTTCCTATTCATGTACCAGCCAAATGCCTCTTAAATGTTGCAATTGTACCAGCCCCCACCACATCCTCTGGCAGCTCGTTCCACTCACTGTGTAAAAAGGTAGGTCTCTCTTATATCTTTCCCCTCTCACCCCAAACCTATGCCCTCTAGTTCTGGACTCCCTGACCCCAGGGAAAAGACTTTGTCTATTTACCTATCTATGCCCCTCATAATTTTGTAAACCTCTACAAGGTCACCCCTCAGCCTCTGACGCTCCAGGGAAAACAGCCCCAGCCTGTTCAGCCTCTCCCTGTAGCTCAAACCCTCCAACCCTGGCAACATCCTTGTAAGTCTTTTCTGAACCCTTTCAAGTTTCACAACATCTTTCCGATAGAAAGGAGACCAGAATTGCATGCAATATTCCAACAGTGGCCTAACCAATGTCCTGTACAGCCGCAACATGACCTCCCAACTCCTGCACTCAATACTCTGACCAATAAAGGAAAGCATACCAAACATCTTCTTCACTATCCTATCTACCTGCGACTCCACTTTCAAGGAGCTATGAATTTGCACTACAAAGTCTCTTTGTTCAGCATCACTCCCTAGGACCTTACCATTAAATGTATAAGTCCTGCTAAGATTTGCTTTCCCAAAACCCAGAACCTTGTATTTATCTGAATTAAACTCCATCTGTCACTTTTCAGCCCATTGGCCTATCTGGTCCAGATCCTGTTGTAATCTGAGGTCCACTACACCTCCAATTTTGGTGTCATCTGCAAACTTACTAACTGTACCTCTTATGCTTGCATCCAAATCATTTATGTAAATGAAAAAAATGTAGAGGACCCAGCACCGATCCTTGTGGCACTCCATTGGTCACAGGCCTCCAGTCTGAAAAACAACCCTCCACCACCACTTTCTGTCTTCTACCTTTGAGCCAGTTCTGTATCCAAATGGCTAGTTCTCCCTGTATTCTGTGAGATCTAACCTTGCTAATCAGTCTCCCACGGGGAACATTGTCGAATGCCTTACTGAAGTCCATATAGATCACATCTACTGCTCTGCCCTCATCAATCTTCTATGTTACTTCTTCAAAAAACTCAATCAAGTTTGTGAGACATGATTTCCCACGCGCAAAGCCATGTTGACTATCCCTAATCAGTCCTTGCCTTTCCAGATCCATGTACATCCTGTCCCTCAGGATCCTCTCCAACATCTTGCCCACCACTGAGGTCAGGCTCACTGGTCTATAATTCCCTGGCTTGTCCTTACTGCCCTTCTTAAATAGTGGCACCATGTTTGCCAACCTCCAGTCTTCCGGCACCTCACCTGTGACTATCAATGATACAAATATCTCAGCAATAGGCCCAGCAATCACTTCCCTAGCTTCCCACAGAGTTCTAGGGTACACCTGATCAGGTCCTGGGGATTTATCCACCTTTACCCATTTCAAGACATCCAGCACTTCCTCCTCTGTAATCTGGGCATTTTGCAAGATGTCACCATCTTTTTCCCTACAGTCTATATCTTCCATATCCTTTTCTACGGTAAATACTGATGCAAAATACTTCTTTAGTATCTTTCCCATTTTCTGTGGCTTCACACAAAGGCCGCCTTTCTGATGTTTGAGGGGCCCTATTCTCTCCCGAGTTACCCTTTTGTCCTTAATGTATTTGTAAAATCTCTTTGCATTCTCCTTACTTCTATTTGCCAAAGCTATCTCATGTCCTCTTTTTGCCCTCCAGATTTCCCTCTTAAGTATACTCCTACTGCCTTTATACTCTTCACTCGATCTATCCTGTCTATACCTTAAATATGCTTCCTTCTTTTTCTTAACTAAACCCTCAATTTCTTTAGTTATCCAGCATTCCCTATACCTACCAGCCTTCCCTTTCACCCTGACAGGAATATACTTTCTCTGGAATTCACATTATCTCATTTCTGAAGGCTTCCCATTTTCCAGCCGTCCCTTTACCTGAGAACATCTGCCCCCAACCAGCTTTTGAAAGTTCTTGCCTAATACCATCAAAATTGGCCTTTCTCCAATTTAGAACTTCAACTTTTAGATATGGTCTATCCTTTTCCATCATTATTTTAAATCTAATGGAATTACGGTCACTGCCCCCAAAGTGCTTCCCCACTGACACCTCTGTCACCTGCCCTGCCTTATTTCCCAAGAGTATCCACTTTCAAGATTCCAATTCCTCAAACACTTCCTCTCTTGTTGATTGCCTTGTCCAATATTTCACACTGCTCCTCTTGGATTACTATATCCACTTCATCCCTTTCCTGTGGGAACACTGAGACAAAAAAATTAATTTAAAATTCATCCCAAATCTTCTGCATCTTCACATAAGTTCCCTTCATCTCTAATAGGTCCTACTTTCTCCTTAACTATCCTTTTGCTCTTTATATACCGGTCAAACATCTTTGGGTTTTCCTTTATCTTGCTTGCTAATATTTTTGCTCTTTGATTTTGTATTTCTTTTTTCCCCCGATCCCTGTTCTCTCTATATTCCTCCAGGCGATCTGCAATGTTGAATTTTTTGTGACTATCATAAGCTTTCTTCTTCTGTTTAATCTTCTCCTGTGTATTTCTAGACAACCACGGCCGGGAGGGGGTGGGTCTAGATCTGGTAGCATCGTTCTTATTTTTGGAGGGGACCTGTCTGCTTTGTGCCCTCAGGATCTCACTATTTACCTCCTCCCACTGGTTTCCCACTGAGTTATCCTTTAGCAGCCCTGTCCAGTTCACCTCAGCCAAATCATTTCTCAGTTTTGCCAAATTTGCCTTCCCCCTTTAAAAGTTTTCCTCCTGATTTCTCTCTGTCCTTTCCCATAACCATACTAAACCTGACCGAATTGTAGTCCCTGTCATCAATATGTCACCCAGTGTCACTTTGTAACTTTCCCATCTACATTTCACAAAAATAAATCCAGAATTGCATCTTGTTTCATTGGGCTTCTCATGTGTTGTTTAAAACAAAACATCCTGGGCACAGAACATGAATTTTTTACCCTCAGCGCTTTTCATAATGTTTGAAACCCAATTGATATTGGGATGGTTAAAGTCTCCTCATATTATTGCCCTCTTATTCCTGCAGGCAAAATTGTACCTACAGAAATATTCTGAATCCCTCTCCCCATTTGGGGGTCTGTATTATATCCCAAGTAGTGTGACTACCCCTTGTTGATTCCTAAATTTAACTCATAAAGTCTCAGTTGTACATCCATTTATTAAATCATCTCTTCTCACGGGTGTAATTGATTCTCTAATCAGTGCTGTGCCCTCCTCTTTTTTTCTTGTTACCCACTCTATCCTTCCTGAAAACACTATACTGTATCCAGAGATATCCAGCGGCCAACTCTGCCCCCTCCTTCAGCCAGATTTCCATGATAGGAATGAATAATATTGCGTTACCGTGTGTCTATCTGTGCCCTTAGTTCAACTGCTCGGTTTGTAATACTCCTTCCATTGAAATATGAACAGCTCAGTCCCATCAATTCCCTTTGAAATCCTCATTTTGTTTTGTCTTTCCAAGCCTTATTCCTGCTATTGCTGGCATGTGGCACTGGGAGTAATCCTGAGATTATTACGTTTGAGGTCCTGCAGTTTAATTGATATCCAAACTTCCT
Organism: Hemiscyllium ocellatum; assembly: GCF_020745735.1. Lineage (NCBI taxonomy): Eukaryota > Metazoa > Chordata > Chondrichthyes > Orectolobiformes > Hemiscylliidae > Hemiscyllium > Hemiscyllium ocellatum. The sequence continues at coordinate 79,836,394 of NC_083418.1, forward strand.
ATATTCAGCTTTCAGGTCCTTATCCCTTTGTTTACTGATGTTGTTGGTCCCCAATGTACCACAATCACTGGCTGTTCACCCTCTGCTCCAGAATGCTTGGTGACATCCCTGACCCTGGCATCAGGTAGGTAATATACCATCCTCGATTCATGTCTGTGGTCACTGAATCACCTGTCTGTACCCGTTACAGTTGAATTACCGTCTCACCCCCTCTCTGTCTCACCTATTCCCTGTCTCACCCCCTCTCTGTCTCACCCCCTCCCTGTCTCACCCCTCCCTGTCTCACCCCCTCCCTGTCTCACCCCCTCCCTGTCTCACCTCACCCTGTCTCACCCCCTCCCTGTCTCACCCCCTCCCTGTCTCACCTCCTCCCTGTCTCACCCCTCCCTGTCTCACCCCCTCCCTGTCTCACCCCCTCCCTGTCTCACCTCACCCTGTCTCACCCCCTCCCTGTCTCACCCCCTCCCTGTCTCACCCCTCCCTGTCTCACCCCTCCCTGTCTCACCCCCTCCCTGTCTCACCCCCTCCCTGTCTCACCCCCTCCCTGTCTCACCTCACCCTGTCTCACCCCCTCTCTGTCTCACCCCCTCCCTGTCTCACCTCCTCCCTGTCTCACCCCCTCCCTGTCTCACCTCACCCTGTCTCACCCCCTCCCTGTCTCACCCCCTCCCTGTCTCACCCCCTCCCTGTCTCACCCCCTCCCTGTCTCACCTCACCCTGTCTCACCCCCTCCCTGTCTCACCTCACCCTGTCTCACCCCCTCCCTGTCTCACCCCCTCCCTGTCTCTCCCCCTCCCTGTCTCACCCCTCCCTGTCTCACCCCCTCCCTGTCTCACCCCTCCCTGTCTCACCCCTCCCTGTCTCACCCCCTCCCTGTCTCACCCCCTCCCTGTCTCACCTTCTCCCTGTCTCACCCCCTCCCTGTCTCACCCCCTCCCTGTCTCACCCCTCCCTGTCTCACCCCCTCTCTGTCTCACCCCCTCCCTGTCTCACCCCTCCCTGTCTCACCCCTCCCTGTCTCACCCCCTCTCTGTCTCACCCCCTCACTGTCTCACCCCCTCCCTGTCTCACCCCCTCCCTGTCTCACCCCTCCCTGTCTCACCCCCTCCCTGTCTCACCCCCTCCCTGTCTCACCTCACCCTGTCTCACCCCCTCCCTGTCTCACCCCTCCCTGTCTCACCCCTCCCTGTCTCACCCCCTCCCTGTCTCACCCCCTCCCTGTCTCACCCCCTCCCTGTCTCACCTTCTCCCTGTCTCACCCCCTCCCTGTCTCACCCCCTCCCTGTCTCACCCCCTCCCTGTCTCACCCCTCCCTGTCTCACCCCCTCTCTGTCTCACCCCCTCCCTGTCTCACCCCCTCCCTGTCTCACCCCTCCCTGTCTCACCCCTCCCTGTCTCACCCCCTCTCTGTCTCACCCCCTCACTGTCTCACCCCCTCCCTGTCTCACCCCCTCCCTGTCTCACCTCACCCTGTCTCACCCCCTCCCTGTCTCACCCCCTCCCTGTCTCACCCCCTCCCTGTCTCACCTCACCCTGTCTCACCCCCTCCCTGTCTCACCCCCTCCCTGTCTCACCCCCTCCCTGTCTCACCTTCTCCCTGTCTCACCCCCTCCCTGTCTCACCCCCTCTCTGTCTCACCCCTCCCTGTCTCACCCCCTCCCTGTCTCACCCCCTCACTGTCTCACCCCCTCCCTGTCTCACCCCCTCCCTGTCTCACCCCCTCTCTGTCTCACCCCTCCCTGTCTCACCCCCTCCCTGTCTCACCCCCTCCCTGTCTCACCTCACCCTGTCTCACCCCCTCCCTGTCTCACCCCCTCCCTGTCTCACCCCCTCCCTGTCTCACCTCCTCCCCGTCTCACCTATTCCCTGTCTTACTCCCTCCTTGTTCCCCATCCCACCCTGTCTCACCCCCTCCCTGTCTCACCTCCTCCTGTCTCACTCTCTCCCTGTCTCACCTTCTCCCTGTCTCACCCCCTCTCTCCCTGTCTCATCCCTCCGTCTCTCACCTTCTCCCTGTCTCACCCCCTCCCTGTCTCACCCCCTCCCTGCCTCACCCCTCCCTGTCTCACCTTCTCCCTTTCTCATCCCCTCCCTGTCTCACCCCTCCCTGTCTCACCCCCTCCCTGTCTCACCCCCTCCCTGTCTCACCCCCTCCCTGTCTCACCCCCTCCCTGTCTCACCCCCTCCCTGTCTCACCTTCTCCCTGTCTCATCTCCTCTGTCACCCTGATTCCCTGTTTGAGTTCTCCAATTCTCACTGAGTGCATTGTGGGGCAATCTCCAGCTCACGGACAACAGGGGCAGCTCAGCCCCACTTTCTCAAGGGGCAGCTCGAGATGGGTAATGAATGCTGGGCCCAGCCAGTGTCGGTCACGTCCATGTATGAGGCCATGATATGTGAGTGCTGACCTTATTGAAACGTATAAGGTTCATCAGGTTTATCAGGGTAGATATGGGGAGGATGTTTGCCCTTGTAGCAGGGCCTAGGTCCAGAGGGCATAATCTCAGAGTAAGGGGAGCCCCATTTAAGACAGAAATTAGTGGAATCCCTTCCCACAAAGGGATGTTGAAACTGGGTATTAAGTGTCTCCAAGGCTGAGATAGACAGATTTTTAATCAGCGTCACAGAGATAATGCAAGAAGGTGGAGCTGAAGACTACCAGATCAGCTGTGATCTGACTGAATGGAGGAACCCATTCAATGGACTGAATGGCCTATTTCTGCTGCTACATCTCAAGGGCTAATTCCTTTACCACGATTGGTGAACTAGTCCATGTGAATAATTTTAAGATCAAAACAAAACCTCTGCAGTTGCTGAAATCAGGAACAACAACATATATCGCTGGAAAAGCTCAGCAGACCTTGTATCATCTGTGGAGAGAGAAACAGAATTAACGTTCCGAGTCTCGGCTTCAGAACAGTTCTGCTTGGAAGAAGGGTCACTGGACCTGAAACATTAGCTCTGCTTTCTCTCCACAGACCTACTGAGTACTTCCAGCAATTCCTGTCGGTGACACGAAATCATTTGAAGCCTCCATTCAGGATTGACCTCAATAACCCCAGGATCATCCAAAGCTCTAGCATCTGCAAGAAAACTCCCACCACGCCCTGTTCATCCTTGTCCTCACTAACCTGTCTCTGGTTTAAAATTCTCATCCTCCTTTCAGATTCTTCAATGGTCTGATCCCTCCAGATACCTGTAATCTTCTCCAGCCCCACAAACACTCAAGGTATCTGCCTTCATCAAACTCAGGCCTTAAAAGTAGCTCAGACTTTGGGGGATTCAGCGTTAATAGCTTTGCTCTGGACTCCAGGACCTAACGTTCCCACCCTATGGCTCTCTCAACTGTTCTTTCTTTTTCATTCAGACATTCCTTAAAACCCATCGCTTTGATCAAACTTTAGGGGCCCTGCCTTCAGGTCTCCTTATACAATGCATCCTGGTGATGAGTCTCATTTGGTATTACTCCTGTGAAGTGCCTTTGAAAGGTGCTATATAAATTAAAGTTGTTGTTGCAGTGATCCTGCTAACTGAGATGGAATGGGGGTTTGGGAGTTAAGTGGTTAAGCTGTTCACTGGAGGTGGGCCCTAATTTGGAATATTTGTTTGGGGCTGTGTTCCTCAGGTCATGTCTCTGCTTTAACTCGAACACTGCCCGTGAGAAAGCAGGCAGCTGAAAGGAGATCAGAACAGTCAGATCGAGCAGGTTGGAGTCTTTTCAGCACTGGCCGTGGTTCAGGATGAGCAAGATGAATGATAGCTTCCATCCCCCATCCGAACCCCACCCCCACCAACCCACCATTCTTGGCAACCCTCCCGTGACCAATCACTCTTTCCTGAGTCACTTGGTGTCTGACAGATCGCTCCCATTTTCCTTTCTCCCCGATTTCAAATCATTCTTGCCTCATGGCCTTTTCTGGGGAACCCCTCCACTCAGTCCCTCCTGGTGTCTCCAGATTGACCCACAGTCCCTCTCCATCGCTGCTCCACTCTGACTGGGAGCTGAGACCCCAAACTCCCCTCTCCACAGCCAGCTTCTCAATCAGTTCAAAATCATCAAGCCGTCTAGCCAGTGATTTCTCAGGATCATCAAGAAACCAGCCCTTTGTTTCCTCAGGTAAGAAAACCATCCCCCACCCCACCAACACCATTATCACCCTTGTTTCCCTTCCCCTAAATGTTAGAACCACTGAACCATGGGGAGCAAATTAGACAATAAACTGATGGAATATTACTACAACCAACATTAGAATCTTTACTTTGATGTTATAATCAGATTTCTGAACACCTATGAGAGTGTCTAGCCTGAAACTTACAGATAAAGTCACTATGATTTTATCAGAGAATAGGCTGCTCAAGGCTTAACCTGAGGGTCACTGTACCTGAGATGGGAGAGAGGTCGAGATGGAGAGTGCATCAGCCTGTGTGGGAATTGAACCCACACTATGGGCATCATACTTCATTATGAACCAGACAGCCAACCAACTGAGCTAACTAAACCCCATTTTTAACCTGGAGCTGCCAGTCCAATAATCAGCATTGCCATTTTGCAGGTTTAGCTCGCCATTTCACCACAACACGAGCAGAATCCTGTTCCTAAATCTCAAAATATGAAAATAAACAGTTGCTCTGCATTTTTAATTCATCATAAACATTGAGACACCCCAATGCATCTCCCCACATACTCAACTGAGCAGTTGAGAACTAACATAAAGAAATTATATTTACGTCATACCCTTCACTACCCTCTGGAGATTCCAAATCAATCCACAACCGATGAATCATTTCTGAAGAGCAGTTACTGTGAACAGTATGGATCTAGCACAGCATAGTTCATGAGATAAGTCATTTGTAAACGGGTTGATTGATGCATATTTATCAGATTGTTCCCTCTATCTCATGAGCACCATTTGGTTTTGGTTTTTTTAATTCATTCATGGGACATGGGCATCTTTTGCTGGTCAGCATTTACTGCTGCCCCTTGAGAAGGTGGGGGTGTGCTGCCATCATGAACCACCACAGACCATGTGCTAAAGGGAGACCCACAACATGATAACAGAAGGAATTCTAGGAGTATGACCCAGCGACAGTGAAAAAACACAATGTAATTCCAAGTTAACATGGTGAGCGGCTTGGAGGGAACCTGCAAGGGATAGTGTTCTCATGTATCTGCTGCCCTTGTCCTTCTGGATGGAAGCAGTGGTGGATTTGGAAGGTGCTGTCTGAGGATATTTGGTGAATTTCTACAGTGCATCTTATTGATAGTATACACTGTTGCTACTGAGCGTCGGGGATGGAGGGAATGGATGCATCCATCAGAAAGGACAGACAAGGCCTTAGTTAAAGTTTTCATTGTAGACACTCTGCTGACCATCCAACACTCTCTCAGCACAGGAATGTCAGTGAGAGGATGTGCTCAAGGCTCTGGAATGCGATTTAACCCACGGCTTACTGACTCAGAGGCAAACATGGCTGAATTAAACCAAGACTGACCTCAGCTTTAAACCTCATCCCTACAGCTGAGAAATCTGATGGTGCAAGAGAAAGTTGAGACAGATTACACTGTCCGAATGGCAGTATCCTGAATCACTGTTACACATAGATAGGATCTCGAAGTTGATGAGTATTTTAAGAGTCAGCAACCCAAGTTTTTATTGATGATGAACCAGACAAAACATTTCCTCATTAACTGGCAATTACACTTCAGTAGGGCTGACATCATTCCCCTCATTCCTTTAGTATTTCAATATTAGTGCATGGGAAGATTCCAGTGGAAAGTTCTGAGAATCCTGGCATTGGTCCTTGGAGTAACTGGAAGGGAAGTGTCAGATTTGATTGCATTGGAGAGGGAGGTCCCAGGGGTAGATACTGAGAGTTCAGAATGGAGTGCTGGGAACTGACGTTGAAGTTGTTGGGAGGATGGTTCATGGGGGATAACTAGACTGGAACATTGGTTTCACAGAAGCATAGAGTAGCATAATGGCTCAGTGGTTAGCATTGCTACCTAACAACACCACCATCCCAGGTTCAATTCCAGCCTGAGGTGACTACCCGTGTGGAGTTTGCACATTCACCCTGTGTCTGTGTGGGTTTCCTCCCACAGTCCAGGTGAATTGGCCAGGCTAAATTGCCCATAGTGTTAGGTGTATTAGTCAGAGGGAAATGGGTTTGGGTGGGTTACTCTTCGGAGGGTCAGTTGGGCCAAAGGATCTGTTTACGCACTGTCGGGAATCTAATCTAATTTTTAAAAAAGATGAGGCCCTTTGGCCCATCAAGCCTGTACTGGTAAAAAAATGCCACCACCTTCACTCATCCCACTAGACCCATCACCTTGAATTTATGACACTCAGTGCTCATCCAAATACTTTTTAAGTGTTTTTCAACTTAAAATAATGACCCCTTGTTATTGATTTTTTGACTAAGGAAGCATCTGCTTTCTATCCTCTTGTCCATGCCCTTCATAATCTTATACCTCCCTATCAGGTCCCCCTCAACCTTCTCTACTCTAAAGAAAACAACTGCAATTTATCCAGCCTCCCTTCATCACTAACATGCTCCATCCCAGGCAACATCCTGGTGAACCTCCTCTGACCTATCCAATGCAATCACATCCTTCCCACAGTGTGGGGACCAGAACTGTAGCAGTACTCCAACTGTGACCTAACTAAAGTCCTTTACAGGATATAACCGCCAATATAACCTCCCTGCTCTTATAATCTATGCCACGACGGATAAAGGCAAGTGTCCTGTTTGTCTGCTTAACTGTTCTATCGCATTCCCAGCTACCATCTCCTAGTCCCACCCCCCCTCCCATTTAGCTCTCAGCTCCCTTGGGGGGCTCCTCCTCCCAACCTTCCTGATGAAGAGCTTATACTTGAAACGTCGATTCTCCTGCGCCGAGGATGCTGCATGACCTGCTGTGCTTTTCCAGCGCCACACTCTTCAACTCTGACCTCTAGCATCTGCAGTCCTCACTTTCTCCTGTTCTACTTACCTGCCCTACCACCTTCAGGGATCTGTGGACCAGCACTCCAAGGCCCCCCTGAGCTTCCTAGCATCCTTCTATTCTTGCCATACTTGCTTTGGACCATGTTAAACAAATGTAGGGTTGCTAGGACCCAACATTACTTGGAGAGTTCAGCCCTGTCAGTTTTCTTGCAGGGGTGAGGGCTGACTCATAACAGGGAAATGGTTCAAATTGCCTTTGGGTCCTTTCAATTCATCAGGACCCAGCAGATCCCCAATCTCCCTGCCCCTTTGGAATCCTGTCTGTTTCACTTCCAGCTTCCATCTGCCTTCCAGCTTCTCTTCTGTCATCTGTAATCCCTGTTTTCAGATTCCATCACGCTGACAAAATTATGTCCTCAAACGCCACCTTAAAGCAAGCAGTCGTCTACTATTGTTTAACAAGATAGCCAATCTTTAAAATCCATTACTGTCCATAAACGAACAACATTTATTGCATAACATGCTGGATAAGTGAATAATTTAATGTAGTTTTCAATTTTATAAATCTTTTTGCCCCGAGGATACTTTTGAAGAACAATCAGAGAAATGATATCTCTTATAAATCAATCTCTGTGTTTACAGCCAGAAAATAAACAAAGTATATTATAATCCACTGCTAATCAGAGACTTGTGATTTACTGGGCTTTATTCTTGAGTGCTTCCCATAGAAATAAGGTTAAATCAACTTTTAAACATTCAATCACTTATTTGAAAGTTTGAAGAAGAAAGCAGATTAGTATAGTATGGCCAGCACAGAAATGGTGGGCCAAAGGGTCTCTTTCTATAACTCTAACCTCTTGAAGTCAAACACACTTTAAAGTTTCCAGATTAATCCTCAGATTATGGGAGAAGAGGAACTGGGAGAAATATCCAGAGTAATGTTTCCCTCTTTGATCTGAGGCAGATATTTGGTTGTTTAGAATGTGTCTCCATTTGCCTTTCCAAACTATTTGAGGTGAACCATTAAGTACATGGCGAGACAAGGATGGAAATGAATCACAATGATATTTTTTTCACTGCAAGAGTACATTCAGAGCAACAGTTGTGATTGGAGTCTGATAACTCAGTTAGTGCAATTTGTCTGGATAATGAAACAAAAATAATAATTTTGATATGTTTCACCACATCAGTGGATCATCGGGATTGATTAAAGCAAACAAACCCCTTAGCTATCCTGCTGGATTCTCATTCAGTGACTGGTCAAAGCATGTCCCAGGGCTTCTGTTTAAAACTCCCTCGGAGCTGGTAACTTCAGCTGAACCAGATCCCGATCGTTTCTTCAACCATTCTCTCTTGACAGTCATCAAAGACCAGAGATTTCACAATTTTTCAACAATTACAGGAACAGTTAGCTCATTGGTTGAATTTTGGGGAGATTTTTTTTTCAGTTTGTTGGCTTTTAAATCACCTATCCTCTCAAGTAGTTTTCTAAAAACTGAGTAAATATAAGTATCATATTCAAAGTAAATGCCCACATTTTTCATGTATTTGAAGGGCTGGATGGTACTGTTTCTCTAATTTCCTATGTTTCTATAAATTGACCCAGCTCTGCATCTTATCTATGTCCCTCTGTAACCCATAACATCTTTTGGCACTGTCCACAACTCTGCCTACCTTCATGTCGTCCACAAATTTACTAACACATCCTTCCATGCCCACATCCAGATCATTTCTAAAAATGACAACAGCAGTGGCCCCAAAACAGATTCTTGTGGTACACCACGAGTAACTGAGCTCCAAGATAGACATTTCCCATCAACCACACCCTCTGTCTTCTTTCAGCTAGCCAATTTCTGACCCAAACCACTAAATCACCCTCAATCCCAAAACTCTGCATTTTGTGCAATAACCTACCATGGGGAACCTTATCAAATGTCTTACTGAAATCCATATACACCACAGCAACCACTTTACCTTCATCCACCTGTTTTGTCATCCTCTCGAAGAACTCAATAAGGTTAGTGGGGCACGACCTACCCTTCACAAAGCCGTGTTGACTATCTCTAATCTAATTACTTCTTTCCAGATGATTATAAATCCTATCTCTTATGACCTTTTCCAACACCTTACCCATAACATAAGTAAGGCTCACTGGCCTATAATTACCAGGGTTGTCTCTACTCCCCTACTAAAACAAGGGAACAACATTTGCTAACCTCCAGTCTTCTGGCATTACTCCTGTCAACAATGACTACATAAAAATCAAAGCCAGAAGCTCTGTAAACTCCTCCCTGGCTCCGCAGAAAGTCTGAGGATAAATCCCATCTGGCCCGGGGGTCTTATCTATTTTCAGATCTTCCAAAATTGCTAAAACTTCATCTTTGTCAACCTCAATCCCATCTAATCTTGTAGCCTGTATCTCCGTATTCTCACTTACTTTGCCCTTTTCCAATATGAATTCTGACAAAACGTATTCATTTAGTGCTTTCCCATGTCCTCAGATTACACACACAACTTCCCACTACTATCTTTGACTGGCCCTAATCCTACACTCATCATTATTTTATTCCTGATATACCTGTGGAAGACTTTATGGTTTTCCTTGATCCTATCCACCAACAACTTCTCATCTCCCCTCCTGGCTCTTCTTAGCCCTCTCTTTAGATTTTTTCTGGCTAACTGAGCCTTCACACCTCATCCTCATGTAAGCTTTCTTCCGCCTCTTGACAAGATCTTCAACTTCTTTAGTAAACCATGGCTCCCTCTCTTGACATATACCTCCCTGCCTGACAGGTATATACTTATCAAGGACCCACAGTAGCTGTTCCTTTAATAAGCTCCACATTTCAAATGTGCCCATCCCCTGCAATTTCCTTTCCCTATCCTATGCATCCTAAATCTTGCCGAATCGCATCATAATTGCCTTTCCCCTCCTATACCTCTTTCCCTGCGGTATATTCCTATCCCTACCCATTGTCATTGTAAATGTATCCGAATTGGGGTCACTATCACCAAAGTGCTCACCTACCTCCAAATCTAACACCTGGCTGGGCTCATTCCCCAGTACCAAATCCAATATGGCATCACCCCTTGTTGGCCTGTCTATATACTGTGTCAGAAAAACCTCTTGCACACATTGAACAAAAACTGACCTATCTAAATTACTTGAACTATAGTATTCCCAGTCAATATTGGGGAAGTTAAAGTCCCCATAACCACTACCCTGTTACTCTCGTTCCTATTAAGAATCATCTTTGCTATCCTACCCACTGCATCCTGGAACAATTCAGAGGCCTATAGAAAACTCCCAACACGGTGACCTCTCCTTTCCCATTTCTAACCTTAGCTCATACTACCTCAGTGGATGAGTCCCCAAACACTATATCACCCATTGCAATATTACCCTTGATTAACAATGCTGGTGCCCACTTGCAACTTTGTCAACCTATCATGATAGCCATTTCTGCTCTGGGAAAAATTCTCTAGCTATCCACTCTATCTGTGCCTCTCATCAGCTTGTGCACCTCTATAAAGTCACCTCTCGTTCTTCTTCACTCCAATGAGAAAAAGCCTTAGCTCCCTTAACCTTTCTTCATAGGACATGCCCTCCAGTCCAGGCAGCATCCTAGTAAATCTCCTCTGGAGTGTCAGAGGCTGAGGGGTGACATTATAGAGGTTTACAAAATCATGAGTCATGGATAGGGTGAATAACCAAGGTCCTTTTCTGAGGTTAGAGGAGTTCAAAACTAGAGGGCATAGGTATACGGTGAGAATGGAAAGTTTTAAAAGGGATCTAAGGGGCAACGTTTTCACACAGAGGGTGGTACGTGTATGGAATGAGCTGCCAGAAAAAGTGGTGGAGGCTGGTACAATTACAACATTTAAAAGGCATCTGGATGGGTATATGAATAGGAAGGGTTTGGAGGGATATGGGCCGAATGGAACTAGATCAATTTAAGATATCTGCTCGGCATGGACGAGTTGGACTGAAGGGTCTGTTTCAATGCTGTATGATTAGATTAGATTAGATTAGATTCCCTACAGTGTGGAAACAGGCCCTTTGACCCAACAAGTCCACACCACCCCTCCGAAGAGCAACCCACCCAGACCCATTCCCCTGCATTTACCCCTGACTAATGCACCTAACACTACAGGCAATTTAGCATGGCCAATTCACCTAACCTGCACATGTAACACTCTGAACCCCTAAAAGTGAGCTGGGAAGCCTGGAGCAGGACACTTTCAGCAGAAAGCTATAGCAACAGAGAAAGAAAAGTTGGACTCTCTTTAAGTTATCCTTTTAAAATTTAATTCTAAGTTAATGTGAATGGCGCCTGTACACATTGAGGATCCACTTTTCTCTGTATGTTATATTGAATACATGTGACAATAAAAGGTATTCTAAATTCTATGATTCTATAACATTTAAGTATAAAGTATCATTTCCATAGCCTAGGCACTTCAGTTCAGTTAGCTAGATATCTGTGTGTGGTTCAATACAACACCAGCACTAGGGGTACAATTCCTGTTCTAACTGAGGTGGACTTGAGATCTAAATTATAAAATCAAAAGAAGGTTGGGTGCTGGACATCTGAAACAAAAACTGAAATCGCTGGAGAAACTCAGCAGGTCTGGCAGCAGGTATGGAAAGAAATCAGTGCAAATGTTTCGGGCCCAATGACCCTTCCTGAGGCTTGCGATCTACCCTGGAAAGTGGAACACAATGTCAAAGCTACCATTAGGAAAGTAAAACCTCTGAGGAAGTGGCTGCAGGCGAACCATCAGAAAACCATCACACAAGGACCTTCCTTTGAGAAGAACATGAATGAATAATCTGTACCCAGCTACTTTAAGCCATGCCTTTTTAAATGAAACATCAGAGTGCTTGTTTGTTATGTCCAAATCATTACTAAAATTGGAGGTAATACCTGACTCCTTCTATTTTCAGATCGATATTTCCATTTCAGAATATCAAAAGTAATGCAAGAGAAGTGCAATGTCTCCAATGGGCTTACTCCAATCAGAGGGCCATCTAGTGTTCAGCCAATCATCTGCAATTGTTCTCCTTATCTCCATACCAGTTTGCTTTACCCAGTACTGTATCTGGCATCGTGGTCAATGTGTTTCAATCAGTTTTCTTCCCTTGAAGATAATAGGTTTCCAAATCCAAACTAGATGTTCTCACTACATGTCACCTCAATGGAAAGTGGAGGTGAAAGAATTTGTGAAATATGACTTCAGTCATGAGACTTGGCACCATCCTAGACAGTCCAGTTCATTTGATTTCTATGACTGAGAATGACATGAGGAAAAATAAAGAATTGTGTTTGCATAGCATCTTTCACAACCCCAGACTTCTCTGAAGTATTTGACAGACAATGAGATATTGCTGGAGTGACGTTACTGTTGTAATATCAGAAACACGCAGATTTACACACAGCAAGCTCGCACAAAAGCAACATTATAATGACCAAATAATCTGATTTAATGAATTTGATTAAGAGACAAACACTGATAATATAACAAGGAGTAACTTCCCTCACTACACGGTCCTGGGATCTTTTATATCATTTGAGAGATGGGAATGTGGCCTCAGTTTAACACTTTGATTATTTAAAAGACAACAGAGCTATAAGCACTAGGTTCTTGTTTTGTGCTTTTTAAAATAGTGGATTGAAATGAGAAAGATTTAACAGGATGGCCACATGTTTTGAAAGAGAGGAATTTGATAGCTTTTTTGAAACCTGTTTGTGTAGCTGGGGGTTCCAGCAATGTGCAGACAAACTGGAGCTGAGTGTTTGTTTGCAAGTGAAGCTGATGGTTGGTCTGGACTAGGGATCAAAGGTTCTCTGCCTGCCAACAACCATGATTGGTTGTCAGGTAACTGAACAACTTGGGCTGTGAACAGGACAGAGAGAAGGTAGTTCAGACTAGAAGAGCTGTCAGCAGCCAAAGAATACTCTCTCTCTCTCTCAGTTCTCTGCAGTAAGCCACTTGAATCCTGAATAAAACCAGCTTATCTTTCCTTCATCAGCAAGTTTTGACTTTGAGATGGATCGATCATGGACTTTTCATAATTGAAACAGCCATCCTGTCCCTCTGACAAACCAGTGGAAACATTCCAAAAGGAAGGTCAATGGGAAACTTTCAAATTGCTAAGAACCAAGCCAACATACCCTGGGAAGAAAGACTATGAAACTATTTTCCCAATTTTCTCTCTGCCTATATTTCTTCCCTGTTTGTCTATGTATGTGTAAGGGCTAGTTAATAAGGGGTCTGGAATTTTAATTTGTGGCGTTCACTTAAATTAATGTAATTGTTTACCTTTGGCTTAAATCTAATAACCTGCAATAAATAGTGACCTTTGTAAAGTACAGAAACTGAATCCTAGCTTTATGCAAAGCTGGGTCTGAAAATCAGGGAGTTTGGGGATTTCAAAGTTTGTGAGAAGATTTGTAGCTCGGGTGCTCATTGTTGTGGTTCTGTTCGCTGAGCTGGGAGTTTGTGTTGCAGATGTTTCGTCCCCTGTCTAGGTGACATCCTCAGTGCTTGGGAGCCTCCTGTGAAGCGCTTCTGTGATGTTTCCTCCGGCATTTATAGTGAGTTGTATCTGCCGCTTTCGGTTGTCAGTTCCAGCTGTCCGCTGCAGTGGCCGATATATTGGGTCCAGGTCGATGTGCTTATTGATTGAATCTGTAAGATTCTGTATCAATGGGGCTGAGGTGGAGGTGGTCGAGAGCATCAAGTTCCTCAGAGTAAATATCACCAACACGCTGTCCTGGTCCATCCACGTCGATGCTACAGTCAGGAAAACACACCAATACCTCTACTTCCTCAGGAGGCTAAGCAAACTCAGTATGTCCACAATGACTCTGACCAACTTTTATAGATACTCCATAGAAAGCATCCTATCCGAGTGCATCACAGCTCGGTATGGCAACTGCTCTGTCCAAGACCACAACAAGTTACAGCCGAGTCCATCACACAAACCTAACCTTCCATCCATTCACTCCATCTACACTTCCCACTGCCTCGGGAAAGCAGCCAACATCAGAGACCCCTCCCACCCCGGTTATACTCTCTTACACCCTCTTCCATTGAGCAGAAGGTACAAAAGTTTGAAAACGCGGACCAACAGATTCAAGAACAGCTTCTTCCCCACTGTTATCAGACTGATGGATCTCTCATGTATTAGAGTTGATCTTTCTCTGCACCTTCTCTGTAGCTGTAACATTATATTGTGTATTTTGTTCTATTACCCTGATGTACTTATGTAAGGTATAATTTGTCCAGATAGCATGAAAAACAGTACTTTTCATTGTATCTCAGTACCAACGACAATAATAAATCAAATCAAAAGTCCAATCAAATTCGCAGGAAAAATAGAGGTGCTGAATATTATTTAAATAGAGATGCAGTGCGTAATGTTGACCTTTATTTCAAAGAGAATAATATATAAAAGTCAGGAAGTTTTACTAAAACTAGGAGAAAGTGAGGACTGCAGATGCTGGAAATCAGAGTCGAAAAGTGTGGCGCTGGAAAAACACAGCAGGTCAGGCAGCATCCGAGGAGCAGGAGAGTCAACATTACGGACATAAGCTCTTCATTGGGAATGTCCAAAACTATACAATACTCTTGTCTGACCAGAGCTAGAATACTGTGAACAGTTTGGACCCTTTACCAAAGGGAAGATTGACTGACAGTGGAGACAGTCCAAAAAAAGTTCATTGGTCTGATACCAGGAATGAAGGGGCTTTCTCATGAGGAAAACTTGAGTAGGTTGGGCCTGGACTCACTGGATTTTAGAGGAATGAGCAGTGACCATATTGAAACACGCAAGAGTTTACGACACTTGCCAGGATCGATGGGGAAGTGTTGTTTCCCCTTGTGGGGGAGTCCAGCATCAGGGGAAATTATCTCAGAATAGGGGTACACATTGGAGACAGAGATGAGGAGGAATTTCTTCTCTCAGAGGGGAGTGAATCTGTGGAATTCTTTACCCCAGAGGGCTATTGAGGTGGGTCATTGAGTCTATTCAAGGCTCAGGTGGAGCCAAGTTTAACCTGTAAGAGAATGCTGGAGAAAAGGCAGGAAAGTGGAATTGTGGGTTGTCAGATCAGCCTTGATCTCATTGAATAATGCAGCAGACTAGATGGGCTGAATGGCCCACTGCTGTTCCTTTGCCTAATGGTCTCATGGTTACCATGATGTGGAGGTGCCAGCGTTGGACTGGGGTAGACAAAGTTAAAAATCACGCAGCACCAGGTTATAGTCCAACAGGTTTATTTAGAAACACTAGTTTTCAGAGCACAGCTCCTTCATCAGGTGGTTGTGGAGCAGGACCGTAAGATGCAGAATTTATAACAAAAGATTACAGTGTCATGCAACTGAAATGATATATTGAAAATCCTGATGAAAGAGCAGTATTTTGAAAGCTAGTGCTTTCAAATAAACCTGTTGGACTATAACCTGGCGTTGTGTGACTTTTAACTTTATGGTAACCAGTTGAACCACATCTGACACTTATGAACAACATGTGGATACACCATCTCCTTTGAGTTTCTCTGCAAGTCACTCGCCATCTTGTCCTGACCTGCACGTACATCACCACTCCCTCAGTGTCACTGAGTCAAAAACCCACAAGTCCCAACCTTTGTAAAAACAGCCCAGTCCATCACGCAAGCCAACGGCCCATCCGTTGACTCATAGAGTCAGAGTGAAATAGAGATGTACAGCATGGAAACAAACCCTTCGGTCCAACCCGTCCATGCCAACCAGATATCCCAACCTAATCTAGTTCTACCAGCCAGCACCTGGCCCATATCCCTCCAAACCCTTCCTATTCATATACCCATCCTTTCAAATGGTGCAATTGTACCAGCCTCCACCACTTCCTCTGGCAGCTCATTCCATACATGTACCACCCTCTGCGTGAAAAAATTGCCCCATAGGTCTCTTTTATATCTTTCCCCTCTCACCCAAAACCTATGCCCTCTAGTTCTGGACTCCCCGACCCCAGGGAAAAGACTTTGCCTATTTATCCTATCCATGCCCCTCATAATTTTGTAAACTTCTATAAGGTCACCCCTCAGCCTCTGACGCTCCAGGGAAAACAGCCCTCACCTGTTCAGCCTCTCCTTGTAGCTCAAATCCTCCAACCCTGGCAACATCCTTGTAAATCTTTTCTGAACCCTTTCAAGTTTCACAACATCTTTCCGATAGGAAGGAGACCAGAATTGCACGCAATATTCCAACAGTGGCCTAACCAATGTCATGCACAGCCGCAATATGACCTCCCAACTCCTGTACTCAATACTCTGACCAATAATGGAAAGCATACCGACCTTCTTCACTATCCTATCTACCTGCAACTCCACTTTCAAGGAGCTATGAACCTGCACTCCAAGGTCTCTTTGTTCAGCAACACTCCCTAGGACCTTACCATTAAGTGTATAAGTCCTGCTAAGATTTGCTTTCCCAAAATGCAGCACCTCGCATTTATCTGAATTAAACTGCATCTGCCACTTCTCAGCCCATTGGCCCATCTGGTCCAGATCCTATTGTAATCTGAGGTAACCCTCTTCGCTGTCCACTACACCTCCAATTTTGGAGTCATCTGCAAACTTACTAACCGTACCTCTTATGCTCGCATCCAAATCATTTATGTAAATGACAAAAAAGTAGAGGACTCAGCACCGATCCTTGTGGCACTCCACTGGTCACAGGCCTCCAGTCTGAAAAACAACCCTCCACCCCCACCCTCTGTCTTCTACCTTTGAGCCAGTTCTGTATCCAAATGGCTAGTTCTCCCTGTATTCCGTGAGATCTAACCTTGCTAATCAGTCTCCCAAGGGGAACTTTGTCAAATGCCTTACAGAAGTCCATATAGATCACATCTATTGCTCTGCCGTCATCAATCCTCTTTGTTACTTCTTCAAAAAACCCAATCAAGTTTGTGAGACATGATTTCCCACGCACAAAGCCATGTTGACTATCCCTAATCAGTCCTTGCCTTCCCAAATACATGTACATCTTACCTACATTTCTCGCTATCGCAGAAAGGCAACCAAATCATCAAAAAACTCTCCTACCCCTGTTATAATCTGTTCCAACTGCTTCCATTAGGCAGAAGATACAGAAGCTTAAGCACATGTACTAACAAGTTCAAGAACAGCTTCTTTCCCGCTGTTATTAGACTCTGAATGGACCTCTCAAATTCCAAATCTAATGTTGAGCTTGTTCTTTGTGCCCTTTCTTTGCAGCTGTAACATTCTACTTCTCACTCTGTTACATCACCCTGTGATCTTTGTATGTTTTGATCTGCCTGTACTGCACACTAAGCAAAACTTTTCACTGTACTTAGGTACATGTAACAATAATAAATCAAATCAAAATCAAATCAAAAAAAATCTAACTCTATCAGCGCATAGTTTCCAGTGGTGCATGGGTGAAAGCTCACTATCACCATCCCAGGACCCTAGAGGTGGAGAATAGAACAAAAGTATTGTCAATATTGACCACATCCTGAGAACAAATAGGAAACCATCACCTACAGCAGCAGCTGTAAGGTGGTTTCACTAAGTGAAGCAAATCCATTGTGAATAACTTCAGGGACTAGTTACCAATGATAAGGATTCTCTGCCGTCCTTCAAGCTGTGCATCAAGGGATGGGTTGTCTCTCACTGTGGGCCTGAGGTGGCAGAGTTTGTTGACTGCTTTCAGTAGGGGTGACGTTTGGTGCGGTCAGGGGTGGAGCTGCAACACCTTGTCCTACAGACACAGTTTTGTTAACACTTAGCGTGAAGCTGTCATTCCAGGCTCAGGAGAGACAGTGTTTGGAACAGAGGTTCTGGGAAGGTGACTAACATCACAGCTCTGATCAGGATGTGATGTGTTTATGACTTTGCTTTCAGTCTGGCTGGATTGCACAGCTTGCTTAGAGACAAAAAAACCTGTAGATGCTGGTATCCAAAGTAGACAGGCAGGAGGCTGGAAGAACACAGCAAGCCAGGCAGCAGCATGATGTGGGCTGAAAATGTGTTGCTGGTTAAAGCGCAGCAAGCCCTTTGTGCCCGAAACGTCGAATTCCCTGTTCCTTGGATGCTGCCTGACCTGCTGTGCTTTAACCAGCAACACATTTTCAGCTCTGATCTCCAGCATCTGCAGACCTCACTTTTTACTAGCAGCATGATGTGGAGAAGTTGATGTTTTGGGTGTAACCCTTCTTCAGGATTTGGGGGTGGGTGAACTCCAACCATTTCTCCCAATTCCTCTCCTCCATTGCATTTGCTCAGACGAGGGGACATTCCACTCGTGAGCATCTCAGATGTCTACCTCCTTTGAACAATGTGCCTTCCCCTCCCTCTGTCATCCAGACGGCTCCCCGCCGTACCACCTCCACTCCCTGTTTCACAGCTCTAAACCACCCCCCCATGTAATAAAGACAGAGTCCTCCTTGTCCTCACCTACCACCCCACCGGTCTCCGCATCCAACGCATCATCCTCAAACGCTTCCACCAACTCCAATTAGACCCCATCACCAAGAACATCTTCCCCTCCCCATCCCTCTCTCCCTTCTGCAAGAACCGTTCCCTCTGACAGTCCTTGGTTTATGCCGGTCTTCCCACTGACCCCTGATCTCCCAGGTACCCTTCCCACAACCAGTAAAGATGCAAAACCTGCTGGCACACTACTCCCTGCCGCCCCCCCCCAACTTACCTCCACCCAGAGCCCCAAACAGTCCTTCCAGGTGAGACAGTGGTTCACCTGCCTCTCCTCCAACCTAGTTTGCTGCATCAGGTGTTCCTGATGTAGTCTACTCTACACTGCGAGACTGAATGTAAACTTAGGGAACATTTCACTGAGCATTGCAGCTGGGCCCGCAGGAGCCCACCAGACCTCCCAGTCACCACCCATTTTAAATCCCCTTCCCACTCCCTTTCTGACATGACCATCCTTGGCCTCCTCCATTACCACAATGAACCACAGCTCCTATTGGAGAAACAATACCTCGTCTTCCTCCTGGGCACCCTACATCCCAGAAGACTCAGCATTGAGTTCTCCAACCCCATTCCCTGACTCCCTTCCCAGCCCCTCCCCCTCCATTCCACTGCTCCCTGTTACCAACCAGATTCATTCCTCCCACTGACCAATCAGGTTGTACCCTCTACTTGTCTTCACCTATCCCCACTTCACCACATTGCTCCCACCACCCTCTTTATCTGCAGCTCCCCCAACACCCACCCCCAGTCCTGAAGAAGGGTTACACCCGAAACATTGACTTCTCCACCTCCTGATGCTGCCTGGCTTGCTATGTTCCTCCAGCCTCCTGCCTGTCTATGTTGTACAGCTTGCTGTCTGCCCTTGTATGACCTGACTTACAAAGAGACTCCTTCCATAATTGTTGGGAAGGAAAAGGTCAGATGCACAGAACAGAAAGAATCAAGCAGCGTGTGGGCTCAGACACAGCCGTGTCTTACTCCATTCACTCCATTCCTCATTCCAAAAGCATCTTCAGTAGAATCATCAGGCATTAGTGGGTGTCATCATGGAAGAAGCTAACTCTGGTGGGTGGCCAATTGACTCCAAAGTACTGTTGAGTCCCAATGTGCTGATTCTGATGAATGTCTGAGTGAAATTTGTGAACTAAAGAAAAAGGGGCCTGGCTTGTTCCCTACAATTCTTTTGTTGCTGGTCTACAGGGAAGATCATATTCACCGTCCAAACGTTGTTAAAGGGACGTGCAATAAATGCCGGGCCAGCCCACAATGTCCACATCTCATGAGTGAATAAAGAGATGTGGCTGCACCTTCACAGAGACTGCACTGTGCTACTCTGTGCACTCAGCCTGCAACTAGATGGAGTTTTTTAATTTTGACCCAGTCAAGGCCTTCCCCAAGACAGTAAGGAGTCAGATTCCTTTGCAGCTATTGAAGTCCCAGCTGTCACCCATGTTTTTATAGTGAACAATGACTATCCTGTCACTTGTCTCCTGTGGATTGGACCTGAAATTCCAGCAGAAAAGGAGAAGTTCACAAACATCCGGAAAGCAATCAGACTTTCCGTGTTGGACTGGGATTCCACTCTTGCAGGGTGCTGTTCAGGTTGGTAAGCAGCCTCTGGCCTTCTCGAGCTCCAGTAACAATAGTTCCTCCCCTAACCTCTCCATGTTGTGGAGAGTGCCAGGACTGGGAGGTGTCTGTGTCCCATCAGTGTTGATCACAGCAGGAAATCTGTTTGTGTTTGGTGGAAGGAGCACTTCACCATCTGCTGACTTCAGGGGGTGGGGAGGTGGGGGAAGTGGGGGGGGGGGGGGGGGGGGGGGGGGGGCGGCGGCGTGGGGGGTGGGCATGGGGGCAGGGTGCAGCTTGCCAATGGTCAATCAAAGCACCCCACTGATCCCTTCGTATTCAGCTCACAGGTTTCAAATGTCACGGGCAGTGTGGATGGACTCACGTTTATTTGTGCAGCATCTCCGTATCTTTGGCACAGTTATCTGGGCTACTTTCAGGTTGTTTGGTTCACATAATGTCGAGTGAGAAAGACAAAGTGACAAATTGTGTTAAAAGTAAAACCCTCACTTTGGAAAGTTGCTAAAGAATCCAGGACAATGTTTGACACTGTAGAATATTATCTGGTATTGTTGAAATCATTGGAGAGAATAAACAATTATTAGTTAATAGATACACTCCTCTAACAGTCTTTTACCCATTAACCCATTTGGAAGTTTAACGAGTTTGGAGAATACTGGAGAATGCTCCAGTTTGTTAAACAGCAAATATAAAGCAAAACTTAATTGTATGTATTAATCATTCATCAACTATTTTAATCCTACCATCTTACACATTGAAAGCTCATGAGAGGCATATGCTCCTTTGTGATAGGGTAATGTAGGTTTATCTATAAACCATCTGAATAAACCATCAGTTCCAAGGGGAAACAGTGGAAAGGGATCTTTCACCTTCCTCTGATTGTCTTGCTGCAGTAGGTTTACTTGTCTGTTTCTGTATTAGTCGTCCCTTGATGTCAAGGTCAGGTTGCTGTACTATGATTAAGTCCACCCAAGTTAACGGGAACTGAGTAAGAGGCTATCCTAAACAAGCCTGATTTGGATGGAGCAAAGTGCTCTGTAGGTTTTCAGTTCATTTCTCATTCTTGACAATAATTGTATTTTGATGTCCCAAATTTGATCATGTTACCAAGTTATTGTCTGATGGTTCATTGATTTATGTGTCTTTTAGATACAGTGATGACATTTTCTGAATGAGCTACTGATATTGTTCCAAAATTAACTTATGATATGATCACATACTTCAGGTGGATCCTAGTCAGTGCTTTAAAAACATATAACCCAAAGGAGAAACTAAGGCAATATGATAAATTGTTTAAAAAATCAGGTCCTTGTTCAGAACATGCACAAGAACATCAGATCCAGGAGCAGGATTAGGTCATTCAACCCCTTGAGCCTGTTCTGCCATTTAATACAATCAGGGCTGATCTCATCTCAGCCTCAACTCCACTCTCCGGCCCACTCCCCATAACCATTCAACCCATTACTCATTAACAATCTCTCTCTCTCCTCTTTAAATTTACTCAATTTCCCAGCATCCACCACACTCTGGGGGCGTGAACTCCACAGCTTCACGACCCTTTGAGGGAAGTAATTTCTCGTCATCTTTGTTTTAAATCTGCTAACCCTTATCCAGAAGTTATGACCTCGAGTTCTTGATGCCCCATGTGAGGAAACATCTGCTCCACATCGAAATCTTGTGGACCAAGATCCAGTGTCATGCAAGATTCTCTGCCAGAGAAAGACCCAAACGCCTGGTCTCTGCTGGTCTTGGCCACATTAACTGCTCGTGCTGGTGAGGGGACACATCAGCAGAGATTAGCCAGAGCCCACTTCCAGTAAAATGTGGAAACGTTGAGATCCGCTGATGATTGGATGGATGATCATGCTCTCCCTGGCTGAATAGCTCAGTGAGGAAATTCCTGAAGAAGGGCTCATGCCCGAAACGTCGATTCTCCTGCTCCTTGGATGCTGCCTGACCTGCTGCGCTTTTCCAGCAACACATT
Organism: Hemiscyllium ocellatum; assembly: GCF_020745735.1. Classification (NCBI taxonomy): domain Eukaryota; kingdom Metazoa; phylum Chordata; class Chondrichthyes; order Orectolobiformes; family Hemiscylliidae; genus Hemiscyllium; species Hemiscyllium ocellatum. The sequence continues at coordinate 79,858,417 of NC_083418.1, forward strand.
TTCAGCTCTGAATAGCTCAGTGACTCTGACTGACTGAAGAATGAGCATTTGGCGAGGCACAGGGAGCTGCTGCAGGATAAGGAAAGGGGGTGGGACCAAGTACAGAAGAGAAAAACATGCGAAATCTGAGATAATTTTACTTCCTTTATGCATTTTTGCTTTTTGTATTTTGAAAGAGCATTTCCTATGACACAGTGGGATAGATTTTGACTGTTGTGTGATAATAGAAAACGGATAGTAGGGAATAGGCTGCCTATTTTATGTCTCTTCTGGTTAAAAAAAGCTGCCAACCCGCGATCATCCATTTCACAGGGATATTTCAGATTTAACCAAGCTGCTGCTCCACACTATCAGCATCTTGCCAGAGTTAATTCCTGCCTACTGAAGCTCAGCAATGGGTCTTTCCCTGGAGCATACAGATCTCGAAAAATAAGGGTTTCTCCCAATATACATAGGTGTCGAGGATATTTAGAAGAATCCAAAGGGTTTGGTTTTAATGGGAAAGATTTTAACACAATCAAGTACCAGACAATGACCATCACCAATAAGAGGCAATTGAATCACACCCCTCGGTATTTAATGCATTACCATCACTGAACCACCCATGGAGCTGTATGGGGGTCAATGGTTAGTACTGCCACCTCACAGCATCAGGGACCTGGGTTTGATTCCAGCTACGGGTTACTGTCTATGTGGAGAGTGCACATTCTCCCTGTGCCTGCTTGAGCTTCCTCCAGGTGCTCTGGTTTCCTTCCACAGTTCAAAGATGTGCAGGTTAGGGTGGATAGGCCCTGCTAAATTGCCCCATAGTGCCCAGGGATGTGCAGGTTAGGTGGATTGGCCATGCTGAATGCGGGGTTATGGGGGTAGGGTCAGGGGTTGGTGGGATGCTCTTCAGAGGATTGGTGCTGACTCAATGGGCCGAATGTCCTCTTTCTCCACTGTAGGGATTCTATGACTAACAACATCCTGGTGGTTACCATCGACTAGAGCCTCAACTGGACTTGCCATACAAATACAATGGTGACAATAATAGGTCAGAGACTAGGAATACTACAGTGAGTAACTCTTCTCTTTCATATGAAAGATACAAAACTTCAAGAGAGTCAGGAGGCAGAGGTGTGTGTAGTTGCTGTCACCACGAAGAAAGTGCTGGAGAAGGTGAAAGGTCTGAATGTGGTAAATCACCCAGACTGGATGGACTACACTCCATATGCTGAGGAGATTGTAGAGGCATTGGTGGTGTCAGGAGTTAGGGAGAGCCCCAGAGAACTGGGAAATGGTTAATGCAACACTCTTGTTTAAGAATTGAGGGAGGCAGAAGACAGGAAACTATAGGCCCAGTTAGCCTGACTTCAGTTGTTGGTAAGATTTTAGATTCCGCCATTGAGGATGAGATTGTAGAGTATTTGGAAGTGCAGGTTAAAATAGGGCAATGTCAGCATGGGTTCATCAAGGGGAGGTCATGCCTCACAAATCTGTCAGAATTCTTTGAGGAGGTAATGAGTAAGTTAGACAAAGGAGAACCAGTAGGTGCGATGAACTTGAATTTCCAGAGCCTTTGACAAGGTGTTGCACAGAAGGCTGCTAAGTAAACTAAGGACCCATGGTGTTAGGGACAAGATGCTGTCAAGGATAGAGGATTGGCTGACTGACAGAGACAGAGAGGAGGGATACAGGAGTCGTTTACAGGGTGGCAGCTGGTGACAAGTGGAGTTTCGCACAGGTCACTATTGGGATCACAACTATTTTCCACTTTACATTAATGATCTGGACAAAGGAATAGAGGGGATTGTTGCTAAGTTTACAGATGACTCAAAGATAGGTGGAGGGTCAGGTAGTGTTGAGGAAGTGGGGAGGCTGCAGACGGACTTGGACAGGCTGAGTGAGTGCTAAAAGAAGTGACAGATAGAATACACTGTGGAAAAGTATGAAGTTATGCACTTTGATGTGAAGAATAAAGGCTTAGAAAATTTCCCAAGTGAGGGAAGTCTTCAGAATTCTGAGCACAAAGGGTCATCAGAGTCTTCATTCAAGATTCCCTTCGGGTTAACATATAGGTTCAGTCGGTAGTTTGGAAGGCAAATGCAATGTTGGCATTTATTTCAAAAGGGCTAGAAATCCAGAACAGGGATGTACTGCTGGGTATGTATGAAGCTTGATCAGACCATATTTGGAACATTGTGAGCAGTTTGTGCCCTGTATCTAAGGAGGAATGTGCTGACATTGAAGGGGGTCCAGAATGATCCTGGGGATGAAGAGCTTGTCATGTGAGGAGCATTTGACAATCTGCTGGAGTTTGGAAGAATGAGTGGGGATCAGATTGAATTTTACAGAATAACGAGAGACCTGGATAGAGTGAATGTGGACACGGAGATGTTTCCATTGGTAGGAGAGACTAGGAACCGAGGGCACAGCCTCAGAGTCATCAAGCCTTTGGAACTGAGATGAGGAAGAATTTATTAAACAAGAATTTGGTTCATCAGTGGAACGCATTGCCGCAGAGGGCTATAGAGGTCAAATCATGTGTATTTAAGATATAGATATATAGGTTCTTGATTAGTCAGGGGATCAGGTGTTACTGGGAGAAGGCAGAAGAATAGGGTTGAGTGACATAGGATTGAATGGTGGAATAGACTCAATGGGCCAAATGGCCTAATTCTGTTTCTCTGTCTTATGGTCCGAAGGTCTCTTGACTCTCCGAAGCTTGTCCACCATCTATAAGGTAAATATCAGGAGAATGATAGAATGACCCCTCACTTGCCTGGATGGGTGCAGCTCCAGCAACACTCATGAAACTTGATACCATCCAGGACAAAGCATCCCGCTTGATTGGCACCACATCCACAAATATCCACGCCTTCCACCACCAATGCTCAGTAGCAGCAGTGTGTACTATCTACAAGGTACACTGCACAAATTCACCAAGGTTCCTTAGATAGCAGCTTCCAAACCCACGACCACTTCCATCCAGAAGGACAAGGGGAGCAGATGTGTGAGAACATTATGGTTTGCAAGTTCCTCCCCTCCAAACCAATCACCTTTCTGATTTGAAAATATATCACCATCCCTTCAGTGTCACTGGGTCAGAATCTTAGAATTCCCTCCCTAAGAACATTGTGGATTAACCCATAGCACATAGTCTGCAGCAGTTCAAGAAGGCAGCTCACCCCCACCTTCTGAAGAGGTAACTAGCAAGGGGCAATAAATGCTGGGTCCAGCCACTGATGCCCACGTCCAACAAGTGAATAAAAGAAAACCTATCTGATTGTAGAATTAAAGTTGAGCACGTGGTCCATGAAGATGAGAGAATCAATCAGTTGAGAAAGCACAGAGTCACCTGATGTCAAACTGAGCAACAGAGCAAGAAGTTTCATCTACTCAAAAAGTTCTAAAACTAATAACTATCAAAAAACTTCAAAATAGGCCACAAGAACTAAGTAGATTGAACTTAGTTAATCCACCTTGTTATTTGTGGTTTTCTTGACCCTCCGGAGTTGCGTCCTTCAGTAACGAGAAGAGTAGGTGATCATTCCCTGGCTTTGTCATCCTGATGATGGCCTCAGTAGTGAGAGGCAATGCCTGTTACATTGTTAAACAAATATACGTCTCTCATGACACAGTGATAAACATCAAACGACAACATGCCAATGTTCAGTGCCTGGGACATGATGTATTTGTTTCTTTTTTTATTCCTTTGTGGGATATTGGCATCACTGTCCAGGGCATTACTTATTGTCCATTTAATTGTCCTTCAAAAGAGTTAATTGCTGGGCCCTTTCAGAGGGCACTTAACAGAATCAGAGAGGAACAATAAATGGGTCTTTTTCAGGTTGACAAGATGAACTAAGTGGTGTGCCACAGAACTAGTGCTGGAACCTTGATGGTTGACAATTTATACCGATGACTTTGATGAAGTGACTGGAGGTGTGGGAGCTACGTTTGCTGATGATTGGAGGGTGAGTTGTGAAGAGGACGCAAGGAGGGTACAGAGGGGTATAGAGACGTTAAGTGAGTGAAAAGAGATCTGGCAAATGGAAACTGTTTAACGTAGGAAAACGTAAAATTGACAATTTTGGAGGAAGCAAGTGAAAGCACATTATCTAAACGGTGAGAGATTTTGCGGAAATTTGTGGTGCAACTGTATTAATTCTACGTGGTTAGAATGCAGCTACAACAAGCAATTAGATAAACCAAAAGAATATTATAATTTATTAAGTGGAGAAATTAATATAAAACTAGGGAGGGTATGCTTCAGTTATACGGATATTGGGTGAGACTGCACGTGACAGTGGTAGGTGCGATAGTAGTAGCAGACTCAATAATTAAGAGGAATAGACAGGTGATTCTGTGGTCGTGAGCGGGACTCCCAGAAGGTATGTTGCCTCCCAGGTGCCAGGGTCAGAGATTTCTCTGATCGAATCTACAAGATTCTGAAGGGGGAGGATGAGCAGCCAGAAGTCGTAGTACACACACACACTGGCACCAATGACATAGCCCGAAAAAGTGATTTCAGGGAGTTAGATTGGAAGTTAAAAAGCAGGACGAGCAGAGTAGTAATCTCAGAGTTACTACTGTTGACACGTGCTAGTGAGGCGAGGAACAGGGAGCGAGTGCAGTGAAACACATGGCTACAGGGCTGGTGCAGGAGGGACAGCTTAAGATACATAGATCATTGAGGTACCTTCTGGGGAAGGTGGGGCTTATAAATGAAGGATGGATTGCACTTAAACTGGAGGGGCACTAACGTCCTGGGAGGGAGATTTGCTAGAGCACTTTGGGAAGGTTTAAACTAGTTTGGCGGAGGGATGGGAACCGGGGCTACAGATCAGAGGAGAGGGTAGTTATTGAACAGGCAGAAATAGAATGCAGAGAAATTGTCGGGAAGGATACACAGTTGATCGGGCAAAGGGATGGATTAAAGTGTGCCTGTTTCAATGTAAGGAATGTCAGGGAATAAGAGTGATGAACTTAGAGCATGGATCAGTACTTGGAACTATGATGTTGTGGCCATAACGGAGACATGGGTTTCACAGGGGCAGGAATGGTTGCTGGATATTCCAGTGTTTAGATCTTTTAAAAAGAACAGGGCGGGGGGTAAAAGAGGAGGGGGAGTAGCATTGTTAATTAGTGAGTACATCACAGCTGCATAAAAGGAGGTTGTTGAGGAGGGTTTGTCTACTTGGTCAGTATGGGTGGAAGTCAGTAACAGGAAAGGGTAGTTTTTGTAAATGCACCCCCCCACCAACCACAATAGCAGCAGAGAGATGGAAGAACAGATTGGGCAGCAGATCTTGGAAAGATGCAGATGTAACAGAGTTGTTGTTATGGTGACTTCAAATTCCCCAGTATTCATTAGAACCTCCTTAGTGCAGATGGTCTGCATGGTTTGTCAGGTGTGTCCAGAAGGGATTCCTGACTCAATATGTAGATAGGTCAACTGAGGGGGAGGCCATATTGGATTTGGTGCTAAGCAACAAGCCAGGTCAGGTGTCAGATCTCTCGGTGGGAGAGCATTTCGATGACAGTGACCACAACTGCCTCACCTTTACCATAGCCATGAAGAGGGATAGGAGCAGACAGTATGGAGATAAAATTTAATGAGGGACGGGAAATTATGCTGCTATTAGACAGGAGTTGTGGAGTATAATATAGGAACAATTGTTCTACAGAAAATGCACAACAGAAGTGTGGAAACTGATTAAGGAGAACTTGTTGCAAGTGTTGGATAACTTTGTCCCACTGAGACAGGCAAGGAACTGTAAGGTTGTTTGTCAAGAGGGAGAAGGAAGCTTACTTTAGGTTGAGGAAGCAAGGATCTGACTCAGCTTTAGAGGATTGCAGGGCAACTAGGAAAGAACCCGAAAATGGACCGAGGAGAGCTAGAAGGGGCCACGAAAAGCCTTGACAGGAAAGATTAGGAAAACCCAAAGACGTTCCATATTTAAGTGAGGAATAAGAGAATGATCAGAGAGATAGTGGAGGGAACTTGCACCTGGAGTCTGTAGAGGTAGGGGAGGACTGAAATGGGCTTTTTGCTTCAGTATTCACTAGAGAGAGGTACCTTGTTGATCGTGAGATTTCGATGGACCAGATTAATAGGCTTGAACAGATTGATATTAAGGAAGTGGATGTGTTGGAAATTCTGGGAAGCATCAAGATAAATAAGTCCTCAGGGCTGGACCAAATATATCCAAGGTTACTATTGGCAATGAAAAATGAAATTGCTGTGCCTCTGGTGATGATCTTTGCAACCTCACTCTCCACGGGAGTAATGCCGGCTGATTGGAGGGAGGTGAATATTGTTCCTCTGTTCAAATCACTGGGAATTACAGATCAGTCAGTCTTATTTCTGTGGTAAACAAGGTATTGGAAGGGATTCTGAGAGATAGGATTTATGACTATTTGGAAAATCATAGTTTGATTAAAGATAGTCAACATGGCTCTGAGAGGGGCAGGCCGTGCCTCATAAGCCTTATAGGGTTATTTGAGGATGTGACGAGACTTGTTGATGAAGGTCGAGCAGTGGATGTGGTACATGGATTTCTGTAACACATTTGATAAGGTTCCCCACGGTAGGTTCATTCAGAAAGTTAGGAGGTATAGGATACAGGGAAATGTGTCTGTCTGGATACAGAATTGGCTGGCCAAAAGAAGACAGCGAGTGGTAGCGGATGGAAAGTATTCTGCCTGGAGGTCGGTGACCAGTGGTGTCCCGCAGGAATCTGTTCTTGGGTCTCTGCTCTTTGTGGTTTTCATAAATGACTTGGATGAAGAAGTGGAAGAGTAGGTTAGTAAGTTTGCCGATGATACAAGGGTTGGTTATGTTATAGATAGTGTCGAGGGCTTTTGCAGCTACAACAAGACATTGACAGGATACAGAGCTGGGCTGCGAAGTGGCAGATGGAGTTCAACCTGGATAAATGTGATTCATCTTGGAAGGTTGAATTTGAATGCTGAGTTCAGGGTTAAAGACAGGATTCTTGGCAGTGTGAAGGAACAATGGGATCTTGGGGTCACGTACATAAATCCTTCAAAGTTGCCAGCCAAGTTGATAGGATTGTCAAGAAGGCATATAGTGTTTTGGCTTTCATTAGATTAGATTACTTACTTACAGTGTGGAAACAGGCCCTTCGGTCCAACAAGTCCACACCAACCATCCGAAGAGCAACGCATCCAGACTCAATACCCTACATTTGCCCCTTCACCTAACATTTTAACATTCGGCAATTGGCAATTGAACATGGCCAATTCACCTAACCTGCACATTTTTGGACTGTGGGAGGAAACCGAAGCACCCCTATGCAGACACGGGGAGAATGTGCAAACTCCACACAGACAGTTGCTTGAGGCAGGAATTGAACCCGGATCTCTGGTGCTATGAGGCAGCAATGCTAACCACTGTGCCGCTGTGCCACCGTGCCACCCATAACAGGGGGATTGGATTTAAGAGCCACGAGGTTTTGCTGCAGCTCTATAAAACCCTTATTAGACCACATTTGGAATATTGCGTCATGTTCTGGTCGCCTCATTATAGGAAGGATGTAAATACTTTAGAGAGGGTGCAGAGGACATTTATCAGGATGCTGCCTGGATTGGAGGGCTTGTCTTATGAAGAGAGGTTGAGAGAGCTCTGGCTTTTCACACTGGAGAGAAGAAGGAAGAGAGATGACTTGATAGAGGTGTACATGGGAATGAGAGGCAGAGATAGAGGAGATAGCCAGAGATTTTGCCCGAGGTCAGAAATGGCTGTCACGAGGGATCACAATTTTAAGGTGATGGAAGGAAGGTTTCGGGGAGATGTCAGAGGTGGGTTCTTTACACAGAGAGTGGTGGGTGTGTGGAATGTACTGCCAGCAGTGGTGATAGAGTCAGAGACATTAGGGGCATTTACGTGACTGCTGGACAAGCATATGGATAGCAGTAAATTGAGGGTGTATAAGTTAGGTTGATCTTAGATTAAGGTAAATGTTTGGCACAACAAAGGGCCTGTACTGTACTGTGCTGTGTTCTGTGTTCTATGTTCTGTACTATGTTGGTCATTTTATTAAAGGAAACTTATAAATGCATTCGACACATTCAGAGAAGGTTTATTCGACTAATAAAAACAGAAAATGCTGGAGAAACTCAGCAGGTCTGATAGCAGAAAGAGAGACAGAGTTTTGGGTGCAGTATGACTCTTCTTCAGAAGAGGCTGTATCTGTATCTGGCCTGTATCCACAGCAGTTTCAAAGAGAAAGGAGGTGACTTCATTGAAACGTATAGAGGGTGGGGATGCTTGCTGTTGTGTTAGACTTTGGAACCCCTTTGTTGGGATGTGGAAGGGCCAGCATTTATTGCCCATCCCTAACTTCTCTTGAACTGGCTTAGTCACATTTAGGTCAGACCAGAGGATTTCCTTTCCTGAACGGCATTAGTGAACCTAAAGAGTTTTCCCAACAATAGTTGTCATGGCTACTATCATTGAACCCGGCTTGAATTTTCCAGATCCATCATGAGAATCCAAATTGCCATGTGGGATTTGAACCTGTGACCCTGGCACATTAGCCTGGGCCTCTTGATTAATTGTCCAGTGACATGACCACTACCCAACCATCTCCCTCCAAAGCCTAGAGTGAACTGTTGAAACTAAGTCAGTAAGTGTGAGTACAAGGTAGCACACAGAGACAGCAGGGAATCAGGAAGGCTAGTGGAATCTTGGCTCTTCCTTCAAGGGGCTGGGAGTGTAAGAGGAGAGAAATCTTACTGCAGCTCTACAAGTTGCTGTTGAGACCATATCTGGAGCACCGTGAGCAGTTTGGTCCCCTTACTTAAAGATTATTTTTTGTTTCAGATTTCTAGCATCCACAGTTCTTGGTTTTATTTTATTGTCTAACTCTCTTATGCCTGAAACGTTGAATTTCCTATTCCTTGGATGCTGCCTGACCTGCTGTGCTTTAACCAGCAACACATTTTCAACTGTGATCTCCAGCATCTGCAGACCTCACTTTTTACTCTCTTCCAGCTGTGCCCACCATGAAGAACATAGCCATCATTTGGAGGAGCTGGTGTTGGACTGGGTGGACCTAGTTAAAAACACACAACACGAGGTTATAGCCCATCAGGTATGTGCACCTTGAAGAAATTCTGCTCTTCTTTCTTGACAGGATTTCCATTTTAACCTTTCTTCCTGTTCACCATCTTCTTGTTCACCATCGTTACCTTTGTATTCTCTCCCAGTATTTAACAAAGTCTTTGCTAAAGCTCACTTCAACAGCCACATCCCTCAGTGACTGCCTCTGGCTCAGACTCACCTCACGTGGATTCTCACTCAGTTTTCATCCCTCGTGTTTTGAATCCACCCAGGATTACAGGGATCTCTGTAATGTTCAACGCTCCTCATGCAGCTGCTCTCACCGCACCCTGAGATCCACGTTCAGTGCCATGCGTTACCATGTGCACACTCTCAATCTCCCTCTCCCGCAGCAGCACCTCATGCTAGCTAAGAGCACATACCCCCCCACGCCCCCAACCCCCTGCCCACCTCCACCGGTTCCACTGCATCCTTGGTTCATTCGATGTGCTAACAAGAAACATTCCCTTTCAGGCAAAATACAACACTTAGAGATGCCCACAGCCCTCTAGAACCTTTGTCCCCTTCCCTTCACTCAGAGTCCATCTCCTCCCCAACCCACCTCTTGGTGTGTATATAGTATCCCTCTTAATCTTCTGCTTTCTGATACTTAGTGTTCTGCGCTCAGTAAAGTTCTTAGTTTTTGGACTAAAGGTATCAGTTCTTCCAAAACCTTCCCCTCTGTACCTATCGTCTCCCTGTCCCTTCGCCCAGCGCCAATACTTCACTTGGACCCCTCCCTCTGGCGTTTTACTTACAATCGATCTGTTTATCAAGAACTGTTGGTGTGACATTGATCGCCTCAATTTCTCTCCCCATCCCCACCTTACCTATTCCAACATATCACCCTGTGAGCGCCCTGCACACCATGCTCTCAGATCACCCCTGACTTTGTAATTATGCCTGCTGACAAGGGTAGTGCTGGTGGATTGACTGACATTGCAGAGGCTAAGCTCCAGCTCTCAGATACCTTCACCAAGCTCCCCCGGACCACAGAACACCAGGCCACTGTGTCCGCAATAATCTCAAATCTCATTGCATCTGTTGATCTCTGGCCCCCAACTACCTCCAAGCTCATAATTTCCCAACCCCACCCAGTTTGCTTCTACCATCTCCCCACAAACCAAACTGCCTGGGTAGACCCATTGTTTCTGCCTCCTCTTGCCCCATTGATTCATTCTTCCTATCTTGACTCAATTTTTACTCCCCATGTCCAGCCCCTTCCCACTTACATCCGCGATTCCTCTCACACTTTACGTCAGTTTCAGAATTCCCAATTTGCGGTCTCCAGCCCCACCTCCTCTTGCCCACATATGCAATCCCTTTACACATCCGCCCCACACCAGGATGATCTCAGGGCTTCTCTTTTCTGGCCTACACAATAGGCTAGCGGCAATGCCAGAAATACAGCCAGTTGTGGCAGTCTCTCCCTCCCAGTGTGTGGCCTCTCCGTTGGGAAATCTCCTTGACACCAGGTGACAATGGGAACTGGGTCCCATTGCAGCCCCAGGTCAATGTTTCAGAGAGAGTTGAAGAGGTTTGTCCTCCAGGCCTGCCCTGTGTTGGCCAATGAGCATGTGCCCCCCTTTGAACCAAACTCCCAGCTTTGGGAGATTGGCTCCAATGCCTTCTGGGAAGGCTGGGTCCTGGACCAGAATTGACTGCTGCACCAAACACCATCTTACAAGATGCAAAGTTACGGTTGAAGATGAGCAAATAAGGGTATAATATCTGAAAGGGCTTGGCAATTCCCTCTCCCCCGATATCTGCAATTCAGATGGGTTTCCCCGTTAAACAACCATTAACATTGTTAACAATCTTGTGGTTCATTCTTAGAAAGTGTGACATTTCCTGTGCTGCTGTCCTGCCACCTGACTGTGTGGCAGACGGCGGATTAAACACACAGTTTAACAAGCAATGTTTATTTTCAGTCGCAAAAAGTACGTTTACTATACAAGCCTCCGAATGATTGCATTAAACCACCAAACCGCAGTTTATTAAACACAGTGTTTCAGGAGCCCATTGAAAATAATGCTGAGCAATCAATGCATTGATATACTGTAATTTTTGAAATTCTTAAAGGGTGAGAGCAGAGTCTGTTGTCAACAGAGATCTATTCACAGAAGCTGGGAAAGAATGAAAGAAAGCATTTTATTGTTCAAAGATGTAGTGTAGGCTGCAGGAATGTATGCAGAATACAACACCCACATTGCAATAGGAAAATGCCTTTCTAAATGAAAAATGCACAAATCGCACAGTGATTTTAGACAAGTAGACCCTTCATCCATGCTAGTGATGTAATGATTTATAAAATGCATTGACTGAAACTACCTCTGAAGCTATTGAGCTGCTTCCTGCATTTCAGAGAGATTCAACTCACGTTATTTTATGAAGGTTAGCAAAATGCTCCAGTCCTTTACTTCTTTGTCTACCCCCTGCAAGCTGGCTTACTTAAACTAATGCAGCTTTTCCCTGGAACTGGTGCACCAATATCAGTTTTTTTTCAAAAAAAAGTGTTGCCAAAGGGATGAAGAACAATGAGTGGGAAGGAAGGTAAAGCAGAGCCCGAGAGAGTTTCAGGCACATCATTGCTCCCCACTGCTAATGTAGACACAACCTGTCATGCTGAAGATGTGTTTAATATTGTTTAATGTAACTAAACAGTAAATGCAAAGACAGAGTGATGGCATGAGCAATGCCGATGGTACTAATAAATGGTGAGTGGCCAATAAAAACAGAAATTTGTCTTCCTGAAAGTACACAGAATGTCACTCAGCATCTGAGGAGAGCTGTGATATGTTTATGATTTGGCAGAGGGCATGAACTGTGCTCCTCTCTGTTCTGATGTTGTGCATCCCAAAAATCTTGTTACTTAAAATTTTGCAAAGCTTTGAGTTCAAAATATTTCTAAATTTTGAAGTATTCCTTATCTCTGTAACCTACTGTTCAATCTCTACCTCACCTTTTTCTGATCACCTGCACATTTCTGACTTACATATCCCATGACTGACGGCTGCGCCTTCAGCTGCCTCGACGCTAGCCTCTGAAATTCCTACTTACTCCTCACATCTTTTAGATCTCTCTCTAACAGAACTATGAGTGTTCCTACACCTCAAGAACTTCAAGAAGGCAGCTCACTACCACCTTGTCCAAAGGCAACTAGAGATGGACAATAAATGGTGGCCCAGCCATTGAAATGCAAATTCCATGTTTAAATTTTTGTGAGCATATTCTGGTTATCTGTCCTCATATTGTTACCTCAGCATCAACTGTTGACAGAAACTCTCCCAAAAATTGCCTTAGGATGCTTTATTCTGTTAAATGCATTACATAGATGTACGTTTGTAGTGAAAAAATCACATTTTTATTTTTCTTTATTTTGGATTGTGGCCCAAAATGAGAAAGGGGCTGCTGTAAACCTAGGATTCTGAAAGGAATTGCTGCATTTTTGAAAAGGACTAAGTCACTGGAATTCATTGTGAGTTGTGCTTGCACTGTTGCTTTGTCCAGGAACTGGGTCAGATGTTTGGGACATGACAGCATTGGGGAGGGGGGGTGATGGGGTAGGGAGGAAGTGCAGTGTGGTTACGATTTCCTGATTGGTTAATGGGATCAGGTTCTCTAATTGGCTCCTGGGAAGCTGGGAGCAGAGAGGGGCTAAAATCTCTAGCCTCTCTTTCTCTCTCTGTAGTGAAGTCACCAATGCCTGGAAAATGGTGAGCTATTCTCTTCTACTGGTTATTTTAAGCTATTGACTCTGACCAGTGATGTTCAGACTGAGCAATTAAATGCTATGGGTCTACAGTAATGAACTGAAAGAATGACAAGCTAAAAGATCAGAAGGAATTGAGAAGCAAAAGGGGCATCTCAGTGGATCCTGCAGGCTGGTGCTATTGAACTGAGTATCCCGAAAATATATCGCCACTATAACATCTATGTCAGCTTGTTTCTCGGGTTGAACTTTATAGAGGCCTGAATGACTTTGAAAAATGTGGAAGAATCCTTTTAGAATTGTTTTGTCAAAGCCCACGTGGATGTCAGGTTCAGTTTGCTGCATTTTCTAACTATGTGCTGGGCATGGTGTTTTGAGTCCCGCTGGAGAGAAGATATCTACTTATTAAAGGTGAATATTCCTTGTCAATGACTTTATGAACTGCATATGTCACCTCATTAATATGAAGCTTCCTGTCCAACCTCAAATCCAGGTTCTTTATGTTCTCATGACAACATGCCCTCACGTCTATTTTTGTATCATCAGCAAGTTTCAATATATTACCCTCTGCCCCCAAGTCATTAATATGGGAAAGGTAACATTTCTATAGTTCCTCCAGATTGTAGAGTTGCTCTCTCATTACAGAAGACCATTGGTGGTGGTTTAACCTGAGGGTCACTGCAACACAGGCAAGGAAAGGTGGAGAAGAGACTGATCTCAGCCAGGGAGGGAATTGAACTTATTACTCTGCACTGCAAACCAGCCAACCAACCAACTGAGCAAGCCTATCATAAATAATTGACACACTAGGACTGATCCTTGTGGTACTCCACTCATTTCTTTATCCAACCTAGAAAAGACCCATTAATAGTGACTTCCTTCTGTGTGGTTTTTAATCCTCAATCCAATTGTTACATTTCTCCATACCACAACCTCCTGTCTTGTGCAGCAATCGTTTATGTGGCACCTAATCAAATGCCTTCTGGAAATCCAAATACACTACTCTACCAATTGTCCATTACCAACTCTGCACTTTGCATCCCCAAGGATCTCTAGCAAGTTTATTAAACATGAGCTATCTTTCATTAGATTATGTGGACTGTATTTGATTATGCTAACCTTCCTTAAATGTCTTGCTATTCCTTCCTTTATTATATACTCTAACATTTTCCCAATGACAGATATTAGGCTGACTGATCTTTAGTTCTGGTTTTTCATGTCCCTTCCTTCTTGAACAGGGGAATCATACTAATTGTTTTCCAATTTGTTTGCACCTTCCCAGCATTCAGTGATTTTTGGAATATATCAATCAATGCCTCCACTATCTCTGCATCAATTACGCTCTGGCAATTTGTCTGCTTTTAATCCTATTCTTTTGACAAATACTTTGTCCTCCCAATAGAGATTGTTACAGGATTGTTTCTCTCATGAGCACTTTGCTCTCTATTATCTTTGGAACTGATGCAAAGTACTGGTTTAAATTATCTGCCATTTCCCTGTTCCCTGTTACATCCTCAAAGGGTTATGTCTTCTTTTTGCATTTCCATCACAGTTCTTGCTGCTTGTTTCTTTATTAACTTTGGCGGAAATCCATTTGCTCCATCATTATTAATTCTTAGTCATCTGCTGCTGGTTCCTGAAAAAAGTTCCCAATCCGCTGAAGTAACATTGGTTGTCACCACTTTCAGAGCCTTGGTTTTGGATTGGATACTCTGATTGGCCATCTTTGTTCACCACAGATGATTCATCTTCTCATTCACTAGAATAACCTTTTGCTGACTCTTATGAAATATCTGCTTAAATGTCTGTCATTGTTCATCCACTGCCTTTCCCTTCAGTCTGTAATCTCTCCAATTGCCTGTATTTAAGGTAAGGTCACTGTTTTGAGATCTGAGTTCGACTCATAGAGTGTTACAACACACCCTCAGCCTCTGACCTTCAACTGAGATCAAACCAAATTTGTCCAATTTCTCCTCAAAGCTAATACCCTTCAAACCTGACAACATCCTCGTCAATCCTTCCTGTAGCCTCTCCAAAGACTCCACATCCACAAGAGCAGTCATTAAGCACCTATCTACACTAAAATCACTCTCCCTGAAACTGAATTTCAAATTCAATCACATTGTAATTGTTACCCCCAGGAGATCTTCAATTATGAGATCACTTAATAATTGTAGCTCATTGCACATTACCACATTAAAAGTAGACTGCTTACAGGTCAATTCTGCAAACTCATCTTCCATTCCCTTGCTCATCTGAATTATTCAGTCAATATGCAGATTAAAATCATTATGACAATTGTGGTACCATTCCTACAGGCCTCCATCATTTCCCCACTTCATGCTTTGCCCAATAGTGAGGACACTTTTCAAATTTAATCCAGACGAATGTGAGGTGATGCATTTTGGAAGATTTGATGCAGGAGGGAATAATACACCAGATTGTGGAATCCTTAGTAGCATCAATTTTCAAAGGGATCTAGGTATACAGATGTACCACGTATAGGAAGTGACTTCACCACAGGAAATAACATCACCACAGGAAATAACATCACCAACCCAAAGAAACACAAACATATAAATAGAAAGCAGGAATTTTCAGCATTGCTTTGCTTGAGGCCCACTGAAGATGTTACCTAGTGGGGTAACGAAACGTCTGGAAATGAACCTTTCAGCTCAGCAAGCAAACCTACATCCAAAAGATGTACCATTCTCTGAAAGTGGCAAAACAAGTGGATACGGTGGTCAAGCAGACGAATGACATATTTGTCTTCATTGGTCAGGGTGTAGAATATAAAAATTAGCAAGTCATGTTGCAGCTGTATAGAACTTCAATTAGGCCATGTTTGGAATATTAAGTACAGTTCTGATCGCCATATTATCAGAAGGATGTGCAGGCTTTGGAGAGGGTACAGAAAGGGTTACCCAGGATGTTGCCTGGTCTAGAGGGTATTAGCCATGAGGAGATATTGGACAAACTCAGTTTGTTTTTGCTTGAGTGTTGGAGGCTGAGGGGTGACCTGACAGAAAATTACAAATGTATGAGAGATATGGATAGAGCTAATCGTTGCAGTCTTTTTCCCAGGGTAGAAATGTCAATCACTCGGAACATAGCTCTAAGGTAAATGTGGGAAAGTTTAAAGGAGATGAGAGAGACAAGTCTTTTTTTTACACAGAGTGTGGGAAGTGCCTGGAGTGTGCTGTCAGAGGAGCTGGTGGAGGCTGATTCAATAGCAATGTTTAAGAGACACCTTGACAGAGACAGGAATAGGCAGGGAATTGAAGGATGTGGACCAGGAAGAGTAAAAAGGTTTCTTGTTTAGATTACTTACAGCGTGGAAACAGGCCCTTCGGCCCAGCAAGCCCACACCGACCCTCCAAAGAGCAACCCACCCAGAACCATTCCCCTACATTTACCCCATCACCTAACACTATGGGCAAGTTAGCATAGCCAATTCACCTGACCTACACATCTTCGGACTGTGGGAGGAAACCAGAGCACCCGGAGGAAACCCACACAGACCCAGGGAGAATGTGCAAACTCCACACAGTCAGTTGTCTGAGGCGGGAATTGAACCCGGGTTCTCTGGCGCTGTGAGGCAGTGGTGCTAACCACTGTGCCACCATACCACCCTCTTCAAGTGACCCCTCTCCATCATGTTTATGTTTGAATGTAGCTCATGTTTTCTCCAAACTCATCTCTGCCATAGATCCACCACCATCTCTGCCGTAGATCCACCACCATCTCTGCCGTAGATCCACCACCATCTCTGCCGTAGATCCACCACCATCTCTGCCGTAGATCCATCACCATCTCTGCCGTAGATCCACCACCATCTCTGCCGTAGATCCATCACCATCTCTGCCGTAGATCCATCACCATCTCTGCCGTAGATCCATCACCGTCTCTGCCGTAGATCCATCACCATCTCTGCCGTAGATCCATCACCGTCTCTGCCGTAGATCCATCACCATCTCTGCCGTAGATCCACCACCATCTCTGCCGTAGATCCATCACCATCTCTGCCGTAGATCCATCACCATCTCTGCCGTAGATCCATCACCGTCTCTGCCGTAGATCCATCACCATCTCTGCCGTAGATCCATCACCGTCTCTGCCGTAGATCCATCACCATCTCTGCCGTAGATCCATCACCGTCTCTGCCGTAGATCCATCACCGTCTCTGCCGTAGATCCATCACCATCTCTGCCGTAGATCCATCACCATCTCTGCCGTAGATCCACCACCATCTCTGCCATAGATCCACCACCATCTCTGCCGTAGATCCATCACCATCTCTGCCGTAGATCCACCACCATCTCTGCCGTAGATCCACCACCATCTCTGCCGTAGATCCACCACCATCTCTGCCGTAGATCCACCACCATCTCTGCCGTAGATCCATCACCATCTCTGCCGTAGATCCACCACCATCTCTGTGCTGCCATTTTCACGTTATTGACTGCTATCCTGCTTTGGACATCATGCTGACATTATAAACATTTCACTCCAGTCAGACATTGCCAGTTTCCAGTCAAAATCACTAACCAACCCCTCTCCCTGTTGTAATTAAAAAGAATCCTTAACTCCTCATTCTTTGCATAAGATGTTCCCACCAGACCTTCCTTTCCTTGTCAATGTTGTCACTTCCCAAATCCATGCTCAAGTGTTTCATGACTTTCTGATTGACTCTCTTATGTTATGCTTCCATATTTTCCCCAGCATCAAAATTACTACAACCAAACTACACCATGGGGTGGCACGGTGGCTCAGTGGTTAGCACTGTTGCCTCACAGCGTGAGGGACCTGGTTTCGATTCCAGCTTCGGACAGACTGTTTGTGTGGAGTTTTCACGTTCTCGTATCTGTGTGGGTTTCCTCCCACAATCTAAAGATGTGCAGTTTAAGTGAATTGGCCATGCTAAATTGCTCATAGTGTTCAGGGGTGTATTAGTTGGGGGTAAATATAGGATGGGGGCAATGGGTCTGAATGGGTTGCTCTTCGGAGGGTCAGTGTGGACTTGGGCCGAATGGCCTGTTTCCACACTGTAGGGATTGTATGATCATACTTTAAAAAGACATCCTCTGTGACTGTGACCATGGTGCATTATTCCTCCCAATTCTATCCAGCATTCTCATGACATTTATGAAGTTACCAACATCATCCTCTGTCAATTGGTCTTCTCTGTTGTCCACCTCAGTCAGACCACTTTTACTTTATTTTACTCTTGCTCGACTTGCTCATAGCCAGAGCCACTCCAGAATGGCTTTCTTCCTTTGCTCAATGCTGTCATTCCCAGCTCCCCACAAGATATAGCATCGACTCTTTCCTCATCCTCAATGACATGCTCCTACTTGACAAAGTTGTCCGAAGCTATTTCAGTCATTTCCATTTGGCTATTAATAATACCCTTTTCTTTTCTACTTTTCAGTCTCACACGAGCTTCAATTTCTTCCAACTGAATATTGAAAAGCCAAAGCCATCATCAAGGAATGAGGCATAATGCCCTCTCATTGATTATGAATACATTGGATGTAGGAGAAAGCCAGTCAGCCCCTCGAGCCTGTTCTGCCATTCAATGACATCGTAGAATCTCTACAGTGAGGAAGCAGGCCATTTGGCCCATCATGTCCAAACTCACACTCTGAAGAGCAACCCACCCAGATCCACCCCCCTGCACTATTCCAGTAACTCTTCATTTCCCATGGCTAATCCACCTAACCTGCACATCTCTAGACACTATGGATCATTTCCCATAGTCAATCCACCTGACCTGCACATCTTTGGATAGTGGGAGGAAACTGGAGCACCCGGAGGAAACCCACACAGACACCAGGAGATTGCGCAAACTCCACACAGATGGTCACCCGAGGGTAGAATCGAACCCAGGTCCTCGGTGCTGTGAGGCAGCAGTGCTAACCACTGAGTCACCGTGCCTTAATCATGACTGATCTGTATCCTAAATTCATGTCCCTTTGGTGCATATCCCTTAATATCTTTGCTTAACAATAATTAATCTGTTCCAGATTTAAAATTAACAACTGATTTAGCATCTACTGCTTTTTGGAAAAGAGATTTGCAACCACCTACTCCTCTTTGTGTGTGTAAGTGCTGAATGGTCTGGCACTAATTCTCCGACTATGTCTCCTAGTTCTAAAATCACCAACCAGTGATAATAATTCATTTTGATCTACCCTGTCATTTGCTGTTAATGTCTTGAAGACATCAATCAGATCACCTGTAGTCTTCTAAATTCTGGAGTAAACAGGCCCAATTTTTTATACTCTTCCTTCGTAATGTAACCTTTGAAGCCTTGAAAGTTTATCATTCTTGTAAACCTTCATTGTACTGGCTCCAAGGTCATTTTTTCCTTTCTGAGGTCTGGTACCCAGATTGGCTCACAGTGCTCCAAGTTGGGGGGGTGGGGGAGCAGGGGTGGTGGTGGGGTCTAACCAGGGTTTTGTAGAACTACAGCATGACTTCTGTCATCCTTGTACTCCAGCCCTCTAGATATAAAGACCAGAAGTCCATCAGCTTTTCTGATGATTTTCTTCACTTGCTTGTGACATTTTAAAACTCTAAGATGTATGACACGACATGGCCTATGGACCTGAACTCCCAATCCAACCATGTTCCTATCACTGTCTTAGACTGAACATGAATGCTTACAAGTGTGTCCCCCAACTTGGCCTTGAGTTGAGTTTCCTGTCTCATATATACCAGTCACAATGATCACTGAGTGTTATCGATGCCTCCCAGTCTTGTTCCTGATTTCCCACATCTGGAAACCAAATACACCTCACATTCAGCATCCACAACTCCCTTCCACCAAAGATCTGGGACAGGTAGTTAGTGATGCTAGCTCAGGATACGGTCAAAATTCATTTCTGATATTTCTTTGCTCAGGTATGTGTTGTGTTTATCATAATGTCATTTACAAAATCCATCAATGCTTGACATAAAATAAAAGAACTGAAGATGCTGGAAACGAAAATAGAAATTGTTACAGTAACTCAGTAGGTCTGACCGCGTCTGTGGGGACAAAGCAGAGTTAATGTTTCAAGTTAGGTGACCCTTCTTCAGTGCATGTCCTTGTCCAAAATTATATTTGAGAAAGAATAACTCTACTGTTACTGCACTGGTCACAACTTGGAACGGTCCTGGGATTGTGGTGATTACATATTGATGCCACCATCACTGCATTAGCAGCTGCAAGAAGAAAACCATTTCCTTGTTCCATTCATTAAAAATTACGGAGCCATCCAGGGAGATTTTACTGTGCGGGTCCTGGAGAATCTATACAGGCGTCTAGACAATATGGCAAAGTGAAATCAGTTCCAGCCAATAGCAGCTGTATTTAAAATTTGATTGCTGCTCCATTTTCCAGTTAAATTAATGACAAAATGAACTTTGAAAAATGAAACTAGTCAGGGAGGAACAGATCACAGTCATACTTTGCAAGGATTTCAAACAATACAAATTACTGCCAGCACTTTCCCAGCAAGCTGATTTCAGCTCAATGCAGCGGGGGAAGACAACAACAGCAAATGGATATAAGTAAAACACTTTTTTACACAACTATTGTCAAAGCACTGGGGAGAAGGCTGTTTAGAGTTTTTGTTAGTTAATATATCTGCAGGACGGAAAAGAATGATTCCAAGGAAGAGGCATTTATAATAATCTCATTGTTGTTCATTGGCTGTAAGAGCTACTCATTCTAAAAAGATCTTTAACAAAATAAGAGCAGAATTATGTCATCCAGCTCCTCAGATCAACTCCATCATTTGATCAGATCAACACTGCTCTTATTGCAAACATCATTCCACTTTCCTGTCTGCCACCTAAACCTAACTCCCAGATATCTAACTCAGCCTTCGATGTGTTCAGTGACACAGTCTCCAATAGTCTTACAGAATACAAATTCCAAAGATCAACAACTTCCTGACAAAATAAATGTCTCAACTCTGCTCCTAGCTGGGAGAGCTCTTATTTTTAAATGGTGTCCCTTCATTTTGGACTCCCTCACAAAAGGAAGCATCTTCTCTGTATCAGGGAACATGGTTGTTGCTGGCTGGCCGAGGATTTAGTCTCTGTTCCTTATTGCTGAGAAGGCAGTTAAGTATCAACAAGGTGGGTCTGAAGTCAAGTAGGGGCCAGATCAGGTAGAACATAGAACAGTACAGCACAGAACAGGCCCTTCAGCCCACGGTGTTGTGCCGACCACTGATCCTCATGTGTGCACCCTCAAATTTCTGTGACCATCTGCATGTCCAGCAGTCTCTTAAATATCCCCAATGACCTTGTTTCCACAACTGCTGCTGGTGACGCATTCCATGCTCTCACAACTCTCTGTGTAGAGAACCTGCCTCTGACATCCCCTCTATACTTTCCTCCAACCAGCTTAAAACTATGACCCCTCGTGTTAGTCATTTCTGCCCTGGGAAATAGTCTCTGCCTATCGACTCTATCTATGCCTCTCATTATCTTGTATACCTCAATTAGGTCCCCTCTCCTCCTCCTTTTCTCCAATGAAAAAAGTCCGAGCTCAGTCAACCTCTCTTCATAAGATAAGCCCTCCAGTCCAGGCAGCATCCTGGTAAACCTCCTCTGAACCCTCTCCAAAGCATCCACATCTCTCCTATAATAGGGTGACCAGAACTGGACACAGTATTCCAAGTGCGGTCTAACCAAAGTTTTATAGAGCTGCAACAAGATCTCACGACTCTTAAACTCAATCCCCCTGTTAATGAAAGCCAAAACACCATCTGCTTTCTTAACAACCCTGTCCACTTGGGTGGCCATTTTAAGGGATCTATGTACCTGCACACCAAGATCCCTCTGTTCCTCCACACTGCCAAGAATCCTGCACTCAGCTTTCAAATTCAACCTTCAAAAATACATAGGTAAGGATGTCAGATTTCCTTCCCAATAAGGCATTAGTGAACCAGATGTGTTTTTATGATAAGCAACAGTAATAGCAGTCAGGATAGCTGTTTATTGAATTCAAATTACACCATCTGCTATAATGGGATTTGCCCCCAGAACATTAACCTGGGGTTCAGGATCACTAGTCCAACGATGCCAAATGCTGGCAAATGAGACTAGATTAATTGAGGTTGGCATGAACGAGTTGAACCGAAGGGTCAGTTTCAGTGCTGTAAATCTCAATGAGTCTAAGACTGAATGTTAGTGTGCCAGAGCCTCCTCTGTCAGGCTTTCCAAATCATGTCTGTTTCAATTAGATCATTTCTCATTCTTCACAGCTGCACTTCTGGCTCAACCTTCCCAACCTTCCCAACCTTCCCAACCTTCCCAACCTGCTCAACCTTCCCAACCTTCCCAACCTGCCTAACCTTCCCAACCTTCCCAACCTTCCCAACCTGCTCAACCTTCCCAACCTTCCCAACCTGCCTAACCTTCCCAACCTACCCAACCTTCCCAACCTTCCCAACCTTCCCAAACTGCCCAACCTTCCCAACCTTCCCAACCTACCCAACCTTCCCAACCTTCCCAAACTGCCCAACCTACCCAACCTTCCCAACCTTCCCAACCTTCCCAAACTGCCCAACCTTCCCAACCTTCCCAACCTTCCCAACCTACCCAGCCTTCCCAACCTGCCTAACCTTCCCAACCTTCCCAACCTTCCCAACCTACCCAACCTTCCCAACCTGCCTAACCTTCCCAACCTTCCCAACCTGCCTAACCTTCCCAACCTACCCAACCTTCCCAACCTGCCCAACCTTCCCAACCTTCCCAACCTGCCTAACCTTCCCAACCTACCCAACCTTCCCAACCTTCCCAACCTGCCTAACCTTCCCAACCTTCCCAACCTTCCCAACCTGCCTAACCTTCCCAACCTTCCCAACCTTCCCAACCTTCCCAACCTGCCTAACCTTCCCAACCTTCCCAACCTTCCCAACCTGCCCAACCTTCCCAACGTACCCAACCTGCCTAACCTTCCCAACTTGCCCAACCTGCTCAACCTGCCCAACCTGCCCAACCTGCTCAACCTGCCCAACCTGCCCAACCTGCTCAACCTGCTCAACTTTCCCAACCTGCTCAACCTTCTCAACCTGCTCAACCTGCCCAACCTTCCCAACCTGCTCAACCTTCTCAACCTGCTCAACCTGCCCAACCTTCCCAACCTGCTCAACCTGCCCAACCTGCTCAACCTGCCCAACCTACTCAACTTTCCCAACCTACTCAATTGCCCAACCTGCTCAACCTGCCCAACCTACTCAACCTCTGGCTCAACCTTCCCAACCTTCCCAACCTGCCTAACCTTCCCAACCTACCCAACCTTCCCAACCTTCCCAACCTTCCCAACCTTCCCAAACTGCCCAACCTTCCCAACCTTCCCAACCTACCCAACCTTCCCAACCTTCCCAAACTGCCCAACCTACCCAACCTTCCCAACCTTCCCATCCTTCCCAACCTTCCCAAACTGCCCAACCTTCCCAACCTTCCCAACCTTCCCAACCTTCCCAACCTTCCCAACCTGCCTAACCTTCCCAACCTTCCCAACCTTCCCAACCTACCCAACCTTCCCAACCTGCCTAACCTTCCCAACCTTCCCAACCTGCCTAACCTTCCCAACCTACCCAACCTTCCCAACCTGCCTAACCTTCCCAACCTACCCAACCTTCCCAACCTTCCCAACCTGCCTAACCTTCCCAACCTTCCCAACCTTCCCAACCTGCCTAACCTTCCCAACCTTCCCAACCTTCCCAACCTTCCCAACCTGCCTAACCTTCCCAACCTTCCCAACCTTCCCAACCTGCCCAACCTTCCCAACGTACCCAACCTGCCTAACCTTCCCAACTTGCCCAACCTGCTCAACCTGCCCAACCTGCTCAACCTGCCCAACCTGCCCAACCTGCCCAACCTGCTCAACCTGCTCAACTTTCCCAACCTGCTCAACCTTCTCAACCTGCTCAACCTGCCCAACCTTCCCAACCTGCTCAACCTTCTCAACCTGCTCAACCTGCCCAACCTTCCCAACCTGCTCAACCTGCCCAACCTGCTCAACCTGCCCAACCTACTCAACTTTCCCAACCTACTCAATTGCCCAACCTGCTCAACCTGCCCAACCTACTCAACCTCTGGCTCAACCTGCCCAACCTTCCCAACCTGCTCAACTTCTGGCTCAACCTGCTCAACATGCCCAACCTGCCCAACCTGCTCAACTTTCCCAACCTGCCCAACCTGCTCAACCTGCCCAACCTGCTCAACCCGCTCAACCTGCTCAACCTTCTCAACCTGATCAAACTGCCCAACCTTCCCAACCTGCTCAATCTGCTCAACCTGCCCAACCTGCTCAACCTGCCCAACCTGCTCAACCTGCTCAACCTGCTCAACCTGCTCAACCTGCCCAACCTGCTCAACCTGCTCAACCTGCCTAACCTGCTCAACCTGCTCAACCTGCTCAACCTGCCCAACCTTCCCAACCTGCTCAACCTGCCCAACCTTCCCAACCTGCTCAACCTGCTCAACCTGCTCAACCTCTGGCTCAACCTGCTCAACCTGCCCAACCTCTGGCTCAACCTGCTCAACCTGCTCAACCTCCCTCAACCTGCCCAACCTGCTGAACCTGCTCAACCTCCCTCAACCTGCCCAACCTGCCCAACCTACCCAACCTGCTCAACCTGCTTAACCTGCCCAACCTACGCTCATTAGACAACCTCTTCACTCCAGGAAACAACCTAATGCATCTTCTTTCAAATGTTTCCAACGCAAGTTTAATCTCTCCTAAATAAGACCAAAACTGTATGCAGTACTCTCGGTGTGGTCTCTCCAATATCATGGACAGCTGCAGCAAGACTTCCTTACAATTCCATCTCCTTGCAATAAAGGCCAACATTCCATTGGCCTTCTGAATTACTTTCTGTTCCTTCACGCTGATCTTTCATGATTCATGTACAAGGCCACGCTGATTCTTCTTGTGAAGACAAATCTGCAGTATCTCTCCACTTAAATCATATCCTGTTTTTTTTATTCTTCCTGCCAAACTAGATTGCTGTTTTTATTTTATCTGTCGATTTTCTGACCACTCACTTAAGCTGCCTATATCCCTTTCCAGGCTCTGTGTATTCTCTCCACAACGAGCTTTCCAACCAATCTTTGGTGTAGACATGCCCACCGTGCATTCGTTAATA
Source organism: Hemiscyllium ocellatum (assembly GCF_020745735.1). Lineage (NCBI taxonomy): Eukaryota > Metazoa > Chordata > Chondrichthyes > Orectolobiformes > Hemiscylliidae > Hemiscyllium > Hemiscyllium ocellatum. The sequence continues at coordinate 79,883,396 of NC_083418.1, forward strand.
TGGATTATCAATAATGATATCCCCAGCACTGATCTCTATGGCACCACACTGGTTATAATATACCAACCCGAAAGTGACCCATTTTCTTGTTAGCCTCAGGCGACTGACTGTGTGGAGTTTGCATGTTCTCCCCGTGTCTGTGTGGGTTTCCTCCGGGTGCTCCGGTTTCCTCCCACAGTCCAAGATGTGCGGGTCAGGTGAATTGGCCATGCTAAATTGCCTGTAGTGTTAGGTAAGGGGTAAATGTAGGGGTACGGATGGGTTGCGCTTTGGCGGGTCGGTGTGGACTTGTTGGGCTGAAGGGCCTGTTTCCACTTTGTAAGTAATCTAAAGTAATCTAATCTAATCTAATCTAATCCTCTTTCCACATTAACATGTCACCCTGAACACTATGAATTGTGTATTAACCTTTAGGTTGCACACTATTGCATATTATTTGGAAACCTAATTACATGACATTTACTGGTCCTCTTTTATCCACCCTGCTTGTGACAACTCAAATACCTTCCATAAATTTGACAGTCAAATTTGCCTTTCACAAGACCATGTACAGTTGACTTGATTGCATTGTGGGTTACTCAAATATCTGCCACTACATTAATAATGGCTCCACCTGAAGACGGGTTACATCTGAAATGTCGACTTCTCCATCTTCTGATGCTGCCTGCCTTGCTGTGTTCCCCCAGCCTCCTGCCTGTCCCTCCTGATGCTGCCTGCCTTGCTGTGTTCCCCCAGCCTCCTGCCTGTCCCTCCTGATGCTGCCTGCCTTGCTGTGTTCCCCCTGCCTCCTGCCTGTCCCTCCTGGTGCTGCCTGCCTTGCTGTGTTCCCCCTGCCTCCTGCCTGTCCCTCCTGATGCTGCCTGCCTTGCTGTGCTCACCCAGCCTCCTGCCTGTCCCTCCTGATGCTACCTGGCTTGCTGTGTCCCTTCAGCCTCCTGCCTGTCCCTCCTGATGCTGCCTGCCTTGCTGTGTTCCCCCAGCCTCCTGCCTGTCCCTCCTGATACTGCCTGCCTTGCTGTGCTCACCCAGCCTCCTGCCTGTCCCTCCTGATGCTGCCTGCCTTGCTGTGTTCCCCCAGCCTCCTGCCTGTCCCTCCTGGTGCTGCCTGCCTTGCTGTGTTCCCCCAGCCTCCTGCCTGTCCCTCCTGATGCTGCCTGCCTTGCTGTGTTCTCCCAGCCTCCTGCCTGTCCCTCCTGATGCTGCCTGCCTTGCTGTGTTCTCCCAGTCTCCTGCCTGTCCCTCCTGACGCTGCCTGCCTTGCTGTGTTCTCCCAGCCTCCTGCCTGTCCCTCCTGATGCTGCCTGCCTTGCTGTGTTCCCCCAGCCTCCTGCCTGTCCCTCCTGATGCTGCCTGCCTTGCTGTGTTCTGCTAGCCCCCTGCCTGTCCTTCCTGATGCTGCCTGCCTTGCTGTGTTCTCCCAGTCTCCTGCCTGTCCCTCCTGATGCTGCCTGGTTTGCTGTGTTCTGCTAGCCCCCTGCTTGTTGACACTACATTAATAATGGCTTTTAGGATTTTCCCAATAGCAGACATTTGATTCATTCGCCTAAAACTATTTTCTGCCTCCTTCCTTTCTTGAGCAATGGTATCACAGTTGTAGCTTTCCCCAATCTGAAAAGCAAGACCTCTCTTTTCTGCAACTCTCCAGAAACTTGCAAACATTGAAGATCAAAATATATTCATCTTAGCAGAAAGTTGTAGACCCACAAAATGATTTCAGGTGTGCAGATGTCATGGTTATTTGCAAGAAAGCTCATTTTAATTTGGACATCTTTCAGATTCCACCATCATTGAAATCTGAATTCCTCTGACAACTTTCCACTCAACCTCAGTACACAGAAGATATTCAGATCTGAGTAAGAGGTCATATGAGAGTGGTATTTTGACACAATGGAGGAGAGATAGCCAAGACTTTGTCTGTTGTTTTGAATCAACACTCTCCATTATTAAACAGATATGTTTGTGTGTCTTTGAATCGTTTTTGTTATCTATTGCAGAGGAAACCAAAGTTCACTCAGATTGTCATGCATCAGTCTCTATTGCAGAAGGTCCAAACCTCAGGCATGGTGACCCTCAGGTTAAACTCAGCGTCAGTCAGAGACAGCTGCCCTACAGTCTTCTGAGACTTTGGCAACTTTGCCTGTATCCCTGGGACCACTGGGAGCTAATGCAGAGCTTTCATTTCTCTCAGGAGAGAGGCTAGAAGTAATGGGCAAAGAAAATACCAAGGATTAATCACAGCAGGGCATGCTAAACCTTAGCTAGCTCTTTCAGGAATGAGTGAAAGTGAGTGAAGCTGCCACAGATGCTGCTGTTTTATTGGAGGAAGAGTTAATGGATCTTCTCAGATTCTCTGATAACAATGAGAATGATCCTGAAGATTCTGTTTCCCCCTTTGAGGAGAATCAGTTACTTGTTAAAGAAGATAACAAAAGATGAATTTGCTTGCTTATTCCACTGGCATACAACACTGGGTGCAGACAGTGGTGTTATAATCATGTCAATGACTGATGTAGACTCAGGAGCACTGGAGGTTCAGGGAATGGGCACATTGAGAGAAATCAGCTGTATGTTAGACAAACTTTGACTAATGTGCAAACAATATCAAAGTGAACTTGATACATTCGGAGAGGAGATTCCAACTCTTGGAAACAGCTGAATAAGAGAGAGTTCAGCAGCTGTAAAGTGCAGAATAAAATCTGTCCAGGGAGAATGACATGCTTAAAACTTAAAAGTAAGCTGGAGTCTATAATTGATTCTCATCAGTAAGCCAGAGCTTAAACCATAGCGTTTAAGCAGCTTTTAATGTAATTCACTCATGGGGTGTAGGTGTCACTGGCTGGGCCTGCATTTATTATTCAGCTCGAGTTAACCTTGAGAAGGTGGGGGTGAGCAGCCTTCTTGAACCGCTGCTGTCTATGTGCTGTAGGGAGACCCACAATGCCCTGAGGGAAGAAATTCCAGGATTTTGAACCAATGACACTGAATGAACAATGATATATTTCTAAGACAGTGAGTGACTTTGGAAGGGGATACTTGTTAAAGATGGTGTCCTCATGTATCTGCTGCCCTTGACCTATCGGATGGAAAGTGCTGTCTGAGGATCTTTGGTGAATTTCTGCAATGTATCTCAGAACACAGAACATAGAAGTTTACAGTACAGTTGAGGCCCTTCAGCCCTTGATGTTGCTCCAACCTGTGACACCAATCTGAAGCCCACCTATCCTACACTATTCCATTTTCCTCCATTTGTTTATCCAATGACCATTTAAATGCCCTTAAAGTTGGCGAGTCTACTACTGTTGCAGCCAGCACATTCCACGCCCCTACTACTCTCTGAGTAAAGAAACTACCTCTGACATCCGTCCTATAAACAATCATAGAGTCATAGAGATGTACAGCACAGAAACACACCCTTCGGTCCAACCTGTCCATATTGACCAGATATCCCAACCCAATCTAGTCCCACCTGCCAGCACCCGGCCCATATCCCTCCAAACCCTTCCTATTCATATACCCATCCAGATTCCTTTTCAATTTGTAATTGTACCAGCCTCCACCAATTCCTCTGGCAGCTCATTCCAGGATCAGTTGTGAAATTCACTGTTTGTTAATTTTCCCAGATGCACTCCGATGTCCAGCGATACATGAATTCACAGCAAAGGCTGTAACTGCTAACTCTGTCAGTTAGCAATGTAGGATTCTTTCTTTCTCTCTCTCTCTCTCTCTCTCTCCTGCACTGACCTCACCATGTGCTTTCTTTGTCTGTTCTTCTCCCTTTTAAAAATGCTGTTGTTTTGATTTTTTTTCTCCAAAGTTCCAAAACAATGCAGCAGCGTATCAGACAGGAGTTGCTGCTCCAGGAATTCGAGGAAATCACCTCCAGCACCTAAAATACCTCTATAAAAGGAGCAGCTGCTACAGCCGGAATTTTTTCCATCCTCCATTCTGGATTATCCAGAATCCTTTGTTTATCTATCACCCCTCAATTTAAAGCTATATCCCCTCATGCTAGCCATTACCGTCTAAGGAAAACGGCTCTCACTATCGACCCTATTTAATCCCTGGATCATTTCTATGTCTCTATTAAAGGAATGAGCTGCCAGAGAAAGTGGTGGAGACTGATAAAATTGCAACATTTCAAAGGCATTTGGATGGGTATCTGAATAGGAAGGGTTTAGAGGGATATGGGCCAAGTGCTGGCTAATAGGACTAGATTAATTTCAGAAATCTGGTCAGCATGGATGAGTTGGACCAAATGATCTGTTTCTGTGCTGTACCTCTCTATGACTCTTTGACTCTAAGTCACCTCTTATCCTCTCTAACGAAAACAGCCTCAAGTCCCTCAGCCTTTCCTCAGAAGACCTTCCCTCCACACCAAGCAACATCCTGTAAATCTCCTCTACACTCTTTCCAATGCTTCCACATCCTTCCTATAATACGGTGACCAGAAGTGAACGCAATAATCCAAGTGTGGCCACACCAGAGTTTTGTACAGCTGTAGCATGACCTTATGGTTCCGAAACTCAATCCCTCTACCAATAAAAGCTAACACACCATATGCCTTCTTAACAACCCTATCAACCTGGGTGACAACTTTCTGGGATTTATGCACATGTGCATCGAGATCTCTTTGCTCATCCATACAACAAATAATCTTACCATTGAGGGTTTGGTTAAGAAAAAGAAAGAAGCATATGTAAGGTATACACAGGATCGTTCGAGTGAAACCTTAGAAGAGTATAAAGAAAGTAGGAGTATACTTAAAAGGGAAATCAGGAGGGCAAAAAGGGGACATGAGATAGCTTTGGCAAATAGAATTAAGGAGGATTCAAAGAGTTTTTACAAATACATTAAGGACAAAAGGGTAACTAGTGATAGAAGAGGGCCCCTCAAACATCAGCAAGGCGGCCTTTGTGTGGAGCCGTAGAAAATGGGAGAGATGCTAAATTAATATTTTACATCAGTATTTACTGTGGAAAAGGATATGGAAGATATAGACTGTAGGGAAAAAGATGGTGACATCTTGCAAAATGTCCATGTTACAGAGGAGGAAGTGCTGGATGTCTTGAAACAGTTAAAAGTGGATAAATCCCCAGGACCTGATCAGGTGCACCAGAGAACTCTGTGGGAAGCTAGGGAAGTGATTGCTGGGCCTCCTGCTGAGACATTTGTATCATCGATAGTCACAGGTGAGGTGAGGGAAAACTGGAGGTTGGCAAATGTGGTGCCACTGTTTAAGAAGGGCGGTAAGGACAAGCCAGGGAACAATAGACCGGTGAGCCTGATGTCGGTGGTGGGCAAGTTGTTGGAGGGAATCCTGAGGGACAGGATGTACATGTATTTGGAAAGGCAAGGACTGATTAGGGATAGTCAACATGTCTTTGTGCGTGGGAAATCATGTCTCACAAACTTGATTGAGTTTTTTGAGGAAGTAACAAAGAGGATTGATGAGGGCAGAGCAGTAGATGTGATCTACATGGACATCAGTAAGGCATTTGACAAGGTTCCCCATGGGAGACTGATTAGCAAGGTTAGATCTCATGGAATCAGGGAGAATGAGCCATTTGGATACAGAACTGGCTCAAAGGTAGAAGACAGAAGGTGGTGATGGAGGGTTGTTTTTCAGACTGGAGGCCTGTGACCAGTGGAGTGCCACAAGGATCGGTGCTGGGTCCACTACGTTTTGTCATTTACATAAATTATTTGGATGCGAGCATAAGAGGTGCAGTTAGTACGTTTGCAGATGACACAAAAATTGGAGGTGTAGTGGACAGTGAAGAGGGAAACCTCAGATTACAACAGGATCTGGACCAGATGGGCCAATGGGCTGAGAAGTGGCAGATGGAAATTTAATTCAGATAAATGTAAGGTGCTGCATTTTGGGAAAGCAAATCTTAGTAGGACTTACACACTTCATGTTAAGGTCCAAGGGAGTGTTGCTGAAAAAGAGACCTTGGATTGCAGGTTCAAATCCCCTTGTAAGTGAAGTCACAGGTAGATAGGATAGCGAAGAAGATGTTTGGTATGCTTTCCTTTATTGGTCAGAGTATTGAGTACAGGAGTTGGGAGGTCATGTTGCGGATGTACAGGACATTAGTTAGACCACTGTTGGAATATTGTGTGCAATTCTGGCCTCCTTCCTATGTTGCGAAACTTGAAAGGCTTTAGAAAAGATTTACAGGGATGTTGTCAGGGTTGGAGGATTTGAGCTACAGGAAGAGGCTGAACAGGCTGGGGCTGCTTTCCCTGGAGCATCGGAGGCTGAGGGGTGATCTTATGGAGGTTTACAAAATTATGAGGGGCATGGATAGGATAAATAGGCAAAGTCTTTTCCCTGGGGTCGGGGAGTCCAGAACTAGAGACCTTAGGTTTAGGGTGAGAGGGGAAAGATATAAAAGGGACCTATCGGGCATCTTTTTCACACAGAGGGAGGTACGGTTATGGAATGAGCTGCCAGAGGAAGTGGTGGAGGCTGGTACAGTTGCAACATTTAAGAGGCAGTTGGATGGTATGCGAATAGGAAGGGTTTGGAGGGATATGGGCCAGGTGCTGATAGGTGGCACTTGATTGGGTTGGGATATCTGGTCGGCATGGACGGGTTAGACCAAAGGGTCTGTTTCCATGCTGTACATCTCTATGACTCTATTAGCCCGGTACTCTGCATTCCTGTTACTCCTTCCAAACTGAATTACCTCTCATTTTTATGCATTAAACTCCATTTGTCACCTCTCAGCCCAGCTGTGCAGCTTATCTATGTCTTTCTGTAACCTGCAACATGCTTCTGCACTGTCCCCAACTCCACCGACCTTCGTGTCATCCACAAATTTAGAAACCTCATCCAAGTCATTTATGAAAATGACAAACAGCAGTGACCCCAAAGCAGATCCTTGCGGATCACTGCTAGTTACTGAGCTCCAGGATGAACATTTCCCATCAACCACCACCCTTTGTTTTCTTACAGCCAGCCAATTTCTGATCCAAACCGCTAAATCACCTCAATTCCATGCTTCTGTATTTTGTGCAATAGCTGACCGTGGGGAACCTTATCAAGCACCTTACTAAATCCATATACATCAACTGCTTTACCCTCATCAACCTGTTTGGTCACCTTCTCAAAGAACTCAGTAGGGTTTGTGAGGCACGGCCTACTCTTCACAAAACCATGTTGAGTAGCATTAATTAAATTATTTCTTTCGAGATGATTATAAATCCTATCTCTTGTAATCCTTTCCAACACATTACCCACAAAGAAACTAAGGCTCACTGGTCTATAATTTCCAGGGTTGTCTCTACTCCCTTTCTTGAACAAGGTGACAACATGTCTTATCCTCCAGTCTTCTGGCACTATTCCTATAGACAATGACAACATAAAGATCAAAGCTCAAGGTTCTGCAATCTCCACTCTGGCTTCCCAGAGAATCCTAGGATAAATCCCATTTGGTCCAGGGGACTTATCTATTTTCATACTTTCCAGAATTGCTAACACCTCTTTATGAACCTCAATCCCATCTAGTCTAGTAGCCTGTATCTCAGTATTCTCCTTGATAACATCATCTTTTTCCTGTGTGAATACTGATGAAAAATATTCATTTAGCACCTCTCCTATCTCTTTGGCCTCCACGCATAACTTCCTACTACTGTCCTTGATTGGCCCTAATCTTACTCTAGTCATTCTTTTATTCCTGATATACTGACAGAAAGCTTTAGGTTTTCCTTGATGCTATCTGCCAAAACTTCTCATGTCCCCTCCTGGCTCTTCTTAGCTCCCTCCTTAGGTCTTTCCTGGCTAACTTGCAATTCTCAAACACCCTAACTGAGCCTTCATGTCTCATCTTTGCATAAGCCGCCTTCTTCCTCTTGACAAGAGATTCAACTTCCTCAGTAAACCACTTACTTCCTGGCCGACAGGTACATACTTATCAAGGACATTCATTAATGTTCCTTGTAAAAGCTCCACATTTCAGTTGTGCCCATCTCCTACATTTTCCTTCCCCATCCTATGCATCCTCAATCTTACCTAATCACCTCATAGTTGCCTTCCCCTGTGCTCTGACATTGACATCATCTGAGGAGCCCTTCATCAGGAACAGAGGCAGAGAGCCTCAATGGTGGAGAGGGAGTGGGGTGGTTGGGGCTGGGCTGGGGAGAAGGTAGCAAAGAATAGAATGGGTGAATGGGGGTGTGGATGGACATGATAGGTCAGAGAGGAGGGTGGGGGAAGCTGGCTCCATCTCCACCCCCATTCACCTATTCTACTCTTTGCTACCTTCTCCCAAGCCACACCCTGTCCCATTTATCTCTCCACCCTGGAGGCTCCCTGCCTCTATTCCTGAGGAAGGGTTTTGCCTTAAACATCCATTTTCCTGCTCCTTGGATGATTACTTACAGTGTGGAAACAGGCCCTTCGGCCCAACAAGTCCACACCGACCTGCAACCCACCCAGACCCATTCCCCTACGTTTACCTCTTCACCTGACACTACGGGCAATTTAGCATGGCCAATTCACCTAATCTGCACGTGTTTGGACTGTGGGAGGAAACCGGAGCACCCGGAGGAAACCCACGCAGACACAGGGAGAACGTGCAAACTCCACGCAGTCAGTCACCTGAGGTGGGAATTGAACCCAGGTCTCTGGAGCTGTGAGGCAGCAGTGCTAACCACTGTGCCACCGTGCCGCCAAGCTTCCTGAGTGTTGTTGGAGCTGCACTCCTGTACTGAGCAGTACCTTGAAAAAGCTTAAAGTAGGGCATCAAATGGAGGCATGGAGCTCAAAAATATTAAAATTGAACATGAGTTTGAGAGGATTGACATGCAAAAGAGACTTCCGATCTAAAACTCCAGCTATTAATCCTCATGCAGTACCATCAGATCACATTGATGAGGTTTCACATCAGTGATGTGTGCTGGACTTAAATCCAGCTTTCTAGAAAAGGCCTCTTGAATGTTGGTAGCTGCTAGCTTTGAAGGTCATTGTTTCAAAGGAATGAGGAAGGGAGAGGAGTAACCAGTGTGAACTTCAAACAGGACAGTGTGGACATGGGGGGACAGGAAGGGGAGTTAGTTGTGTGTGGCAGGAGAAGTGGCTCATGGTATAAATGTGAAGCCAACACCAGCAGCATTTTACTTTTTGTAATGTTTATCTGGCTATACTCAAACAGGGTTATTGACCTGAAGTACTAATTTGCTTTTCTTTCCATCGCTGGTGTGAAACGTGCTGAGTAGTTCCCCATTTCTGATTTTATTTCAGATCATTTTTCTTTAGTTTGATGCATTACCTTTGTTTACCATCAATTTACTGTTAGAAAAAGCGATAGGAACACATTTTGCTTTCCCTGCCTCAGCACTAAGCTGACCGAGTCGAGAGTGTGTTGCCGGAAAAACACAGCAGATCAGGCAGTAACCAAGGAGCAGGTGGATCGATGTTTCGGGCATAAACCCTTTTTCAGGAAGGAACTGATGAAGGGCTTATGTCCGACACATCAACTCTCCTGCTCCTCGGATGCTGCCTGACCTACTGTACTTTTCCAGCACCACACTCTCGACCCTGATCCCAGCATCTGCAGTCCTCACTTTCTCCTAATAACCTGACCGAATCAATTATCCCCCGTTAGCAATTCTGTCCAATATATATTTCATCAATTTTACTGGATCAAACATTCGCAAATGCATCCATGTAAATTCAAGTTATAATTCATAAAGTAAATGTAATTTTCAAAAATAAATTTCCACTATTTTCTTATGGTAAAGAAACACTAAATAGCAAGTGTGCTAAACTAGAACAATGCCAACAGCACTTGACCAGTTCCTGTTCGAGCTGAGGTAGACTTGGTACCTACTTCCTCATCCTACTCCTGTGAATAGCAAACTAGCACTGACAAAATCCCCTCAGGAAATGCCTCAGAATCAAACACAAAGAATGCTGGAGAAACTCAGCAGGTTTGGGGAGAGAGAGAAACAGAGTTAACATTTCGAGTCCAGGACAACTCTTCTTCAGAACTGGAAGCGGTTGAGAAATGAGAGTGTTTTTTTGCATGTTTGACAGAGACAGGTGAGGAGTGAGGGGAGCACACTGTGTGGAGACCCAGTGTAGATGACAATGGGGTTGACAGGAAGAGAATGAGAGTGAAGTACTCAAGGAGAAAGTGAGGACTGCAGATGCTGGAGATCAGAGCTGAAAATGTGTTGCTGGAAAAGCGCAGCAGGTCAGGCAGCATCCAGGCACAGGAGATTCGATGTTTCGGCCATAAGCCCTTCTTCAGGAATGAGGAAAGTGTGTCCAGCAGGCTGCTTTTCCAGCAACACATTTTCAGCTCTGAAGTACTCAAGGAACAGACAAGATTGAGGCTGTGTGGGTGGGGGAGGTGGCGGTAGGGAAGGGTGAATGTAAGAAAAACACAGAACTGCCATCACGTTGTCAGGCTCGAAGGCAGGGAACTCAATATTGAGCCCATGAGGCTGTAAAATGCCCAAATGGAAAATGAGACATTATTTCTGGAGGTTGCTTTCTGCAGGGTTGAAGCATTGCAACAAGCCCAGCATTGAGACATCAGCATTTGCTCAGTGGAAGCAGCAGCAGGTGATAAACCAAGGATGTATATTCAGGATGAGCTTTTGTGGAACCAAATGATGCTGGTCACAGCTGTATGATTGTCCAATCACAATCATAGCTCTCAAGGGTCAAGTGCCATCATACCAACACGCATTCTGACCAATGGTGAAGTTGTCTAGCTAAGGTAAGTTTTCTAATTTCCATTGTTAGGTTGGCTCATTATTGCTATTGTATAATATCTTTTCTGTTAATACACAGTCTCTCAGATCTGCCTGGAAGATGGGATAACCCTGTCAAGAATCTTGCAGCTGTGTGAATTGAATGGCAGAGTTTCAAAGATATCAGTTAGAACTTGTTCTTAGAGACTGTTAATTATCAGTCAGCTGCTTCTGAGCATCAAATAACACAGAATGTGGTTCATCATATGCAACTGGATCCTGTACATGTCTGACAGCTCTGACAGTTTTCCAGCTTCCATCCCTATGACTGGATGAAAAGATGGAAAGGTCTAAGCTTTCACAGTGAATACGCAATAAATACATTTCCCTGGTGTGTTGGGTCATGGAATGACACAGCACTGAATAAAACTATTTTAACCAACCGTGCCTGGGTGAGCTCAGAGGTGGATTAATACAATGTGACCCACTTGCTGGTGCTTCTTCCAAATGTTGTGATTCACATCCTTTCAACTTTCTCCTGTTCTCCTTGAAATTTTATGAATGATTCTGCTCTCTCCACCTTTCAGGCAGAGCATTCCAGGTCACCCCTTACTTTCTAAAACAAAATCTCAGATATTACCTCTTGTTTTTTCATCAATTATCTCCAGTCTGTGTCCACTGGTTCCTTGCTGATTAAAGTGGGGGGAGGGGAGGGGGAGGCAACAGGAAATAGTTGGAGGGAATCCTGAGGGACAGGATGTACATGTATTTGGGAAGGCAAGGACTGATTAGGGATAGTCAACATGGCTTTTTGTGTGGGAAATCATGTCTTGATTGAGTTTTTTGAAGAAATAAAAAAGAGGATTGGTGAGGGCAGAGTGATTTTGAAAAGACAAATCAAAACAGGATGTATACATTTCATGGTAAAGTCCTGGGGAGTGCTGCTGAACAAAGAGACCTTGGAGTGCAGGGTCATAGTCCCTTGAAAGTGGAGTCACAGGTAGATAGAACAGTGAAGAAGGCATTTGGTATGCTTTATTTTATTGGTCAGAGTATGGAATATAAGAGTTCCCTTCAACTTGTCCACCAACAATGTCAGGCTCACCGGTCTATAGTTCCCTGGCTTGTCCTTACCACCCTTCTTAAACAGTAGCACCACGTTAGCCAACCTCCAGTCTTCTGGCACCTCACATGTGACTATCGATGACATAAATATCTCAGCAAGAGGCCCAGCAATCACTTCCCTAGCTTCCCACAGAGTTCTAGGGTACACCTGATCAGATCCTGGGGATTAGTACAATTTTATACGTTTCAAGACATTCAACACCACCTCCTCTGTAATATGGGCATTCTTCAAGATGTCACCAATTATTTCCCTACATTCTATACCTTCCATGTCCTTCTCCACAGTAAACACTGATGCAAAATATTCGATTAGTACCTCCCTCATCTCCTACAGTTCCACGCATAGGTTGCCTTGCTGATATTTAAGGGCCCCTATTCTCTCTCTAGTTAACTCTTTGTCCTTAATGTATTTATAGAAACCCATTGCATTCTCCTTAACCCTAATTGCCAAAGCTATCTCCCCATTTTGCACTCCTGATTTCCCTCCTAATTATACTCCTATTGTCTTTATACTCTTCCAGGGATTCACTCGATCTCCCCTGTCTATATCTGACATATGCTCCCTTCTTTTTCTTAACCAAAACCTCAATTTCTTTAGTCTTCCAACATTCCTAACCAGCCTTGCCTACACCCTAACAGGAATATACAGTCTCTGGACTCTTGTTAATTGGTTTTTGAAGGCTTCCCATTTTCCAGTTGTCCCTTTACCTGCAAACATCTGCTTTTGACAGCTTTTACCTACTACCATCAAAATTAGCCTTCCTTCCATTTAGAACTTCACTTTTAGATCCGAACTATCCTTTTCCAGGATTAAGGCCAGTAGAATTATGGTTGCTGGCCCCAAAATGTTCCCCCACTGACACCTCAGCCACCTGTCCTCGTGGTCCGTATCTCTCTATTCTCTGCTTGTTCATGTGTGTGTCTGAATGCCTCTGCGTCTATCTGCGTCTCCCACCTCCTCTGATAACACTTCTAAGTACCTACCATCTGCTCTGTAGAAAAACTTACCCCGCACATCTCCTTTAAACTTTTCCCCTCCCACCTTAAACCTCACCTTATACCCGCTAGTATTTGACATTCCCACCTGGGAAGAAAGATTCTGACCCTTTCCATGCTTTTCATAATTTTGTTCACTTCCATCAGGTCACCCCTCATCCTCTGACGTTCCAGTGAAAACAATCCGAGTTCGTCCAATCTCTCCTTGTAACTGACGCATTTCCAATCCAGGTAACATCCTGGTAAACCTCTTCTGTACCCTCTCCAAAGCCTCCCCATTCTTCCAATACTGTGGCAACAAAAACTGCACAGAATCATCTAAATTTGTCCAAACTTAAAGCTTTTTATAGCTGCAACATGAGTTGCTAACTTTTATACTCAATGCCCCAACCAATGATGACAAGTATCCCATTACTTTGTTTACCTTTGTATCCATTATGTTGCCACTATTAGGGAGCTATGAATTGAATTGAATTGAATTGAATTGAATTGAATTTATTGTCATGTGTACCGAGGCACAGTGAAAAGTTTTGTCTTGTGAGCAATACGGGCAGATCACAGAGTTAAATAGTATCGATAAGTAAATGAAAGGTAAACAGTGGCAAAACAAAAACACAGGTACAGGTGAATATTAAGAGTTTGTGAGCCCATTCAGTATTCTAACAACAGTAGGGTAGAAACTGTTTCAAAACCGGCTGGTGGGTGTGTTCAGGCTTCTGTCACTTCTCTCCGATGGTAGAGGTTGGAGAAAAACATTGCCAGGGTGGGATGGATCTTTGAGAATGCTGGCGGCCTTTCCTTGACAGTGGGCCTGGTAGATGGATTCTATAGATGGGAGATTAGCCTTTGTGATTGTCCGGGCTGAGTTCACCACTCTCTGTAACCGTCTCCGATATTGAATGGTACAGTTGCCATACCAGGTAGTGGTACATCCAGACAGAATGCTCTCGATGGTGCATCTATAAAAGTTGGCGAGGGTATTCGCCGTCATGGCAAATTTCCTCAGCTGCCTGAGGAAGAAGACACTTGCATTCCAAGATCCCAATGGGCATCAATGTTCCTCGGAGTCCTGCCATGTACAGTATATTTTCCTCTTGCATTTGACCTTCGCAAATGCACCATCTCACACTTGTCCAAAACAGAGAGACTGAGGTTGTAGATTCATGTTCCTTGAAAATGGTGTCCTAGGTAGACAGGGTGATGAAAAAGTGCTTGGAACGCTTGCCTTTAATGGTCAGAACATTGAGTATAGGAGTAGGGATGTCACGTTGATGCTGTACAGGCATTGGTGAGGCCACTTTTTAGAATTTAGAATTTATTTCATGTGTACTTTTATAAGAAAAATAAAATGAAAAGTGTTTTAAGTTGCCCTGCTATGGCACCTATATTAATATTATTTAGAATACTATCTACAATTCTGCTCTCCTTTCTATAGCAAAGAGGGTGCAGAAAAGGTTTACAAAGATGTTGCCACAGCTACAGGAGGAGGCTGAATAGGCCCGGGCTGTTTTTCCTGGAGCATTGCCCCACCAGAGTGAGTTATAGTCACTTCCTTCATTCACACAAAGAACACTTTGCATCCAAATACTGTTTTATCCAGAGTCCCAGGTAGAATGGCAAAAGCTCACCCAATAAAGGGAGGCGAGGTTGTATGTTATTTTGGGTTTTCATTCAAATGCTTGATTCTGACTCTTGGACCCCTTTAATGTTGCTCTTTATTACAAATGCGGTATTAAAATCTGGTTGAAGATTTGTAGCTCGGGTATCCGTTGTTGTGGTTCTGCTCGCCGAGCTGGAAGTTTTTGCTGCAAACGTTTCGTTCCCTGGCTAGGGAACATCATCAGTGCGGTGGGAGCCTCGTGTGAAGCGCTGCTTTGATGTTTCTTCCGGTATTTATATTGGTTTGTTCTTGTCGCTTCCGGGTGTCAGTTTCAGCTGCAGTGATTTGTATCTGGGGTCCAGGTCGATGTGTCTGTTGATGGATGTTCTTGCCGTTTCCGGGTGTCAGTTTCAGCTGTAGTGGTTTGTATATGGTGTCCAGGTCAATGTGTCTATTGATGGAGTTTGGGGATGAATGCCATGCTTCTAGGAATTCTCTGGCTGTTCTCTGTCTGGCTTGTCCTATGATAGTGGTGTTTTCCCAGTCAAATTCATGTTGCTGGTTGTCTGAGTGTATGGCTACTAGAGATAGCTGGTCGTGTCGTTTTGTGGCTAGCTGATGTTCGTGGATGCGGATTGTTAGCTGTCTTCCTGTTTGTCCTATATAGTGTTTTGTGCAGTCCTTGCATGGTATTTTGTAAACTACGTTAGTTTGGCTCATGCTGGGTATTGGGTCCTTTGTTCTAGTGAGTTGTTGTCTGAGCGTGGATGTTGGCTTGTGTGCTGTTATGAGTCCTAAGGGTCGCAGTAGTCTGGCTGTCAGTTCTGAGACACTCCTGACGTATGGTAGAGTGGCTAGTCCTTTTGGTTGTGGCATGTCCTCGTTCCGTGGTCGAGGACATGCCACAACCAAAAGGACTAGCCACTCTACCATACGTCAGGAGTGTCTCAGAACTGACAGCCAGACTACTGCGACCCTTAGGACTCATAACAGCACACAAGCCAACATCCACGCTCAGACAACAACTCACTAGAACAAAGGACCCAATACCCAGCATGAGCCAAACTAACGTAGTTTACAAAATACCATGCAAGGACTGCACAAAACACTATATAGGACAAACAGGAAGACAGCTAACAATCCGCATCCACGAACATCAGCTAGCCACAAAACGACACGACCAGCTATCTCTAGTAGCCATACACTCAGACAACCAGCAACATGAATTTGACTGGGAAAACACCACTATCATAGGACAAGCCAGACAGAGAACAGCCAGAGAATTCCTAGAAGCATGGCATTCATCCCCAAACTCCATCAATAGACACATTGACCTGGACACCATATACAAACCACTACAGCTGAAACTGACACCCGGAAACGGCAAGAACATCCATCAACAGACACATCGACCTGGACCCCAGATACAAATCACTGCAGCTGAAACTGACACCCGGAAGCGGCAAGAACAAACCAATATAAATACCGGAAGAAACATCAAAGCAGCGCTTCACACGAGGCTCCCACCGCACTGATGATGTTCCCTAGCCAGGGAACGAAACGTTTGCAGCAAAAACTTCCAGCTCGGCGAGCAGAACCACAACAATGCGGTATTCTTGTTGATTTCAAGCCTTTACTCATTTAATTATATTTGCAGTTTTAATATTGTCAAAAATCTAAAGCCAGGTTACCTTTTATTCTCTGTAATGTCTAAAAGGGCTAAAACTGAACTGGGTTTATCCAGTAATAAAAACAGAGAGTATTAGAGAAACTCAGCAGGTCTGTCAGCATCTATGAAGAGAGAAACAGAGTTATTGTTTCAAGCCCAGTATGGAAAAGTGTTGAGCTGGATGAGGAAAACATTAACCTTGGGAGAAGGATAAATGACCAGGGGCATAAATTTAAGGTTAGGGACAGAAAGTTTCAAGGGTACGTGAGGAAACGCCCAGAGGCTGGTAGGAATCTGGAACTCATTGTCTGTATGGGTAGTGAAGGCAGAAAGTGAGGTCTGCAGATGCTGGAGATCAGAGCTGAAAATGTGTTGCTGGAAAAGCGCAGCAGGTCAGGCAGCATCCAAGGAACAGGATATTTGACGTTTTGGGCATGAGTCCTTCTTCAGGAGTGAGGAAAGTGTGCCAAGCAGGCTAAGGTAAAAGGTAGGGAGGAGGGACTTGGGGGAGGGGCGTTGGGAATACGACAGGTGGAAGGAGGTTAAGGTGAGGGTGATAGGCCGGAGAGGGGGTGGGGGCGGAGAGGTCGGGAAGAAGATTGCAGGTCAAGAAGGCGGTGCTGAGTTCGAGGGTTGGGACTGAGAAAAGGTGGGGGGAGGGGAAATGAGAAAGCTGGAGAAATCTGCATTCATCCCTTGTGGTTGGAGAGTTCCTAGGCGGAAGCGGAGGCGCTCTTCCTCCAGGAGTCATGTTGTTATGGTCTGGTGATGGAGGATGCCAAGAACCTGCATGTCCTTGGCAGAGTGGGAGGGGGAGTTAAAGTGTTCAGCCACGGGGTGGTTGGGTTGGTTGGTCCGGGTATCCCAGAGATGTTCTCTGAAACGTTCCACAAGTAGGCGGCCTGTCTCCCCAATGTATAGGAGGCCACATCGGGTGCAGCAGATGCAGTAAATGATGTGTGTGGAGGTGCAGGTGAATTTCTGATGGATATAGAAGGATCCCTTGGGGCCTTGGAGGGAAGTGAGGGGGGAGGTGTGGGTGCAAGTTTTGCATTTCTTGCGGTTGCAAGGGAAGGTGCCGGGAGTGGAGGTTGGGTTGGTGGGGGGTGTGAATTTGACGTGGGAGTCGTGGAGGGAGTGGTCTTTCCGGAACGCTAATAGGGGTGGGGAGAGAAATATATCCTTGGTGGTGGGGTCTGTTTGGAGGTGGCGGAAATGATGAAGGATGATACGCTGTATATGGAGGTTGGTGGGGTGGTAGGTGAGGACCAGTGGGGTTCTGTCCTGGTGGCGATTGGAGGGGCGGAGTTCAAGGGCAGAGGAACGGGAAGTGGAGGAGATGCGGTGGAGAGCATCATCAACCACGTCTGAGGGGAAATTGCGGCCTTTGAAGAAGGAGGCCATCTGGGCTGTACGGTATTGGAATTGGTCCTCCTGGGAGCAGATGCGGCGGAGACGAAGGAATTGGGAATATGGGATGGCGTTTTTACAGGGGGTAGGGTGGGAGGAGGTGTAGTCTAGGTAGCTGTAGGAGTCAGTCAGTTTATAGTAAACGTCCATGTTGAGTCGGTCATCCAAGATAGAAAAGGAGAGGTCTCGGAAGAGGAGGGAGGAGTCTGAGACGGTCCAGGTACTGGAGTAGTACAGCTGCACTTGGGCTCTGAACTCAAGGCCATCCACTTCATCTGCTTTTTTTCTCTTTTCTTCCTTTTTACTTTCTGCTCTTTTATTTCTATTGTTTCCTTTTATTTCTTTATCTTTTCTTTAAAGCCTTTTGTGGCAAGCTAATTGACAGCATTGGCACGGTAGCGAGAGCAAGTCGTGTGTGCAATAGTGGCAGCGTCCCAGCAGTTGGAGGCAGACAGACCTTTCAAGATGGCGGTGCCAGCAAGGGGACATCTTGAAGGAGGTAGGCTGGAGTAGGCCCCCAGGTGAGGCAGTAGTGGCCTGGCAGCAGAGCCAGAAACTCCTGGTTGTGGTTGTGTCAGGCTCGGAGCTAGGGAATGCCTGGTTGCAGGGACAGTGTGGATTCAGCATGGGACTCAGAGATGGTGTGGGTGAGGTGGGCCTAGCAGAGAAGAGATGGCGCCTACAGAGTGTCAACTCCTGAATCGGTGTATTCGCCGAGGCATTAGTGAGGCAGAGGAGGACCGGTGGAGGTTCAGATACTGTTGATGAGCCAGCTCAGGGCAGAGATGGCGGAGTGAGGATAGACTCTCCTTCAGTTATATATTTTTGTGCTTTTTATTGTTAAGCTAATCAAAATGGCACCAGATCGTGGCAATAGTTGAAGGTTTTTCACTGTATTTGAGTATAATACAAGTGACAACAAATCATTGGAAAAGTGGTCATCTGCTCTGGTGTCTTCTCAATGTAAAGGGGATCACACTGTGAGCATGAGCAGAATAGACTCAACTGAAGGAAATAAAAGTGTTTCACCTCAAAAGTGTCTTTGGAACTTTCAGCAGTGAGGAGGGGAAGATGTAAAAGAGCAAGTTTTATATTTTGAATATCTATTGTTTTATTTTGAATTCATTTTCCTTGAATGTTGCTGCTGTAGATCTGACAGGCTAACAGTGACCACAGTATATTCCTTTAAGGGAAAGAACTGTTCAAGTATTTGAATTAAATCTGATTACATGCATAATTTAAAAATGCTAATGGATAAATTTTACAATATGCCCTCTCATTCCTTCCACATACACAGCCAAATTGTTGGGAGATTACTTTATTACATCACATGTGAAACTCTCAGAGACTGCATTAAGCAAGCTGCCAAGAAATGGAAGACAAACAAGGCAAATTGAGAGAAAAAAGATTGCAATTTCAGACAGTCAATTGTATAAATCTGTAATCAATGCAACTCTATGTACACACTGGCTGGCTACCTGATTGAGTGTGCATATCTCTAATGGTTATAAAACTATCTTAACACTGGACTCTTTATCTGATGATCAGCTAGAAGGAGAAGCAATCAACATTGCAGTGCTACTATAAGGTGAGTATCAGGACAATGTCCCCTAACTTTGTTTCAAATCTCCAATTGTAATTTGGTCAAAGGTTGCTCTTTAATTATTTTGTGACATCGTAACTAATTCGTTTGAGCAGTATTAAAGGTAATTTTTGAGGGGAGATATTGAGTGGAGGCACCTTTAGGGACATAAATGTCAACAACAATGTAATTTAGAGCTGAAAATGTGTTGCTGGAAAAGCGCAGCAGGTCAGGCAGCATCCAAGGAACAGGAAATTCGACGTTTCGGGCATAAGCTGCCCGAAACGTCAAATTTCCTGTTCCTTGGATGCTGCCTGACCTGCTGCGCTTTTCCAGCAACACATTTTCAGCTCTGATCTCCAGCATCTGCAGACCTCACTTTCTCAACAATGTAATTTAGTCAATAATCCAGTCTCTTCAATTATCCTCATTTTATTGTTTTCAATACTTTACATGTCTATGACTCTATGATAACTCATCACTTGTCTTTCTTAATAAGAGATTATACAGAAAGTATACTGATGTGGGAAACTAAACCAGTGAGAAATAGTTTATCTAAAAGGCAGTATTCAAGGTAAATATTTAGCTATGTACTGTCTGCAAATTTCTTAACAATATTTGCAATAGTATCCAGATTGACCGGCCAGTGCAGTACCAAAGGTGTGCTGCAATCTGGAGGGACCACTAATCAGAAGTCCAGCTCTTCTCTTCGGTGTGTGAATGATTGTACGGCATTGTTTCACAGAACATAAGAACGAGGAACAGGAGCAGGCCATTCAGCCCCTTGATTCTGGATTAATGGTGCTGGAAGAGCACAGCAGTTCAGGCAGCATCCAAGGAGCAGTAAAATCGACATTTCGGGCAAAAGCCCTTCATCAGGAATAAAGACAGAGACCCTGAAGCGTGGAGAGATAAGCTAGAGGAGGATGGGGGTGGGGAGAAAGTAGCATAGAGTACAATGGGTGAGTGGGGGAGGGGATGAAGGTGATAGGTCGGGGGCGGGAGGAAGTTGGATTGGATAGGTAGAAAAGGAGATAGGCAGGTAGGACAAATTATGGGGACAGTGCTGAGCTGGAAGTTTGGAACTAGGCAAGCCTACTCCATGATTTAATGGCTGATCTCATCTCAGCCTCAACTCCACGTTCCTGTCTGCTCACCAACCCATTGTTCATTAAAAATCTGTTTAACTCCACCTTAAATGTACTCAATGCCCTAGCATTCACCGCACTCTGGGGTTGTGAATTCTACAGATTCATGACTGTTTGAGAGAAGTTGAGAATTAGCAAGAACTTTCTCCAGGCCAATGCAAAACACTCAACCAATAACAGTTAATGAAACAGGTTGTCTGATCAATTATCACATTGCTGTTTGTGGGAATTTGTTTTCACAAAATTGGCTGTTGTTTTTGCTACTTTACAACTGCGAGTTCACTTCCAAAGTACTATGATTATCTGTAAAACACTTTGACATATTCAGAGATCATGAAAGGTGTTATAATCATTCTTTCTTCTATTGTTCTTGGTATTACCAAGGGAAATGAAACACACTGAATAATGTATAGACATTTAACAAGCTTCATTTTTTAGTACAATAGATAATTAGTACAAATGTACTTCTAAGGGAACATAAACCAGCCGAAATGTGGCTAACAGAAAATGGTACAAAGGTTTCTCATTCTTAATCTACAACTACTAAAGGATATTTTAAAGTTGAAAAATAAAACTGTGATTGCAATTTGTTTTAATTTTCTGTGTTGGTGGTCATCTTCCAAAATTCTATCGAGTCTGAGACGATCCTGGCAGACTGGGCAGCGGTAAATCTAACCTATTATTTGGAAAAGTAAGCATGTGGAATGCAAGCAATTCCAACCAATTACCTCCAGCAGGTAAAATGCTGGAGAGTATTTCAAAAGATGTCACAACAGGGCATTTAGAAAATATCAACAGCATTAGTCAGTCAACATAGATTTTCCAATATGATTCATTGGATTCTAACTGAGCCAAAAGGTGCTGGTCACCTCTAGTTGCCCTTGAGAAGGTGATGGTGAGCTGCCTTATTAAACCGCTGTAATCTGTGTGCTGTAGGCAGACCAACAATGCCGTTATAGAGGGAATTCCAGGATTTTTGACCCAGTGACACTAAAGGAACGGCGATATATTTCTAAGTCATGATAGTGGTTTACTTGGAGGGGATGCTGCCTGACCTGCTGCGCTTTTCCAGCAACACATTTTCAGTTATGATGGTCATAACCCATTAACTTCTAATTTTACCATTAATTATTTGACTTTTTTCGGAATGCTATGTAGTTTTGGGTACAGACATTTTTTTTGCCATTTTTCTCCTTTTGACTCTGTTTGCTGTTTTGTTTTTGTTTGAATACAGGTGGTTCTCTTATGACACTATAGTTTGGTTCCCCTGCAATCTTACTTTATAGGAAAGTTGTGCAAAACCATCACCATTTAAACTAATGGGGCTGGAATCATGTTACAGGTGGTGGTGTTCTCATCTATCTGCTGCTCTTGACTTTATAGATGGATAGGTTGTGGATTTGGGAAGTGCTGTCAAAGGACTCCTGATAGGACACACTGAGCTTCAGTGGCGAAGGGAGTGGATGTGGTGCCAATCAAGCTGCTGTTTTGTCCTGGATGGTGTCAAGTTTCTTGAGTGTTGTTGGAGCTGCACCCATCCAGGCAAGTGGGGAGTATTCCATCACACTCCCGACTTGTGCCTTGTAGATGGTGGACAGGCAATGAGGAGCCAAGAGGTGAGTTACTTGCTACAGGATTTTCAGCCTCTGATTAGATTAATTACAGTGTGGAAACAGGCCCAACAAGTCCACACCGACTTGCCAAAGAGCACCCACCCAGACCCATTTCCCCAACATTTACCCCTGCACCGAACACTACGGGCAATTTAGCATGGCCAATTCACCTAACCTGCACATTTTTGGACTGTGGGAGGAAACCGGAGCACCCGGAGGAAACCCACGTAGACATGGGGAGAATGTGCAAACTCCACACAGCCAGTTGCCTGAGGTGGGAATTGAACCCGGGTCTCTGGCGCTGTGAGGCAGCAGTGCTAACCACTGTGCCACCATGATCTCCTCTGTATCTCTGCGGCTACTGCAGTTCAGTTTCCTGTCAATGATAACACCTAGGAATTTGATAATAGGGAATTCAGTGATGGTAATGCCATTACATTTCAGGGGACAATGGTTAGATTCTCTGTTGTTGGAGATGGTCATTGCCTGGTATTTGTGTGGTGCGAATGTTACTCACCACTTGTCAGCCCAAGCCTGGTCAAAGAGTCAGACATCCATGGAGTCAGAGACATGCAGTATAGAAACAGAGCCTTCAGCCTGCAAAGTCCATGCTAACCAACAGACACCAATCTACACTAGTCCCATTTACCTGCACTGTGCCCTGGCATTTTAAGTGCCCATCCAGGTGCTTCTTAATTGTTGTGAGAGAACCTGCATCCACCGTCCTCATAGGCAGCATATTCCATGTTCCTACCGCCCTCTGGGTGAAAAGGGTTTTTCCTCCAATCTCCTCTGAACCACTTATTCCTCACTGTCAACTTGTTCCTTGTCTTCGACACATCTGTCAGGTTTTTGTCCATTTGGGCATGAAGTGCTTCAGTAAGTGAGGAATCGCGAATGATGCTGAACATTGTGTCATGACTTTCTATGTCGAAGAATATGATGCAGGTAAAGCACAGCCGGTCAGCTAGTTTCCTGAAGAAGGGCTTATGCCCGAAACGTCGAATTTCCTGTTCCTTGGATGCTGCCTGACCTGCTGCGCTTTTCCAGCAACACATTTTCAGTTATGATGGTCATAACCCATTAACTTCTAATTTTACCATTAATTATTTGACTTTTTTCGGAATGCTATGTAGTTTTGGGTACAGACATTTCTTTTGCCATTTTCCTCCTTTTGACTCTGTTTGCTGTTTTGTTTTTGTTTGAATACAGGTGGTTCTCTTATGACACTATAGTTTGGTTCCCCTGCAATCTTACTTTATAAGAAAGTTGTGCAAAACCATCACCATTTAAACTAATGGGGCTGGAATCATGTTACAGCTAATGCAAGTAAGGGAAGTTTGTGTTCTACAAATATCGGTCTAAACTTGGCAACCGTGTTACAGCCAACTTGTGTTGTAGAAATACGTGTTATAGGATAAATGCATTTACTCTGTCCCTTCCTGACCCACTCTTTATCTATACAGCTGCTGTGCAATGTTGTCAAATCCTCCTGCTTTTTGAGCCTATGTATCCCCTCTCCAGAACCCCTACTGCCCTCTAATTAGTTTGAAGCCTTCCCTGTAACCCTGGTTATTTGATTGACTGGGACACTGAGCTCAGCATAGTTGAAGTGAAGTCTGTCCCAGAACAGCTTCCTTCTACCCCAGTGTTGGAGAGAGTGTCCCATGAACTATGACTGATTCTACCCATACCAGTCTTTGAGCCATATGTTTAACTCATTAACTTCATTTACTCAAGGGCAATCTCCCTGTGGCTCAGGTGGTAGTCCTGAGATTATTATCTTGGGCATTTCTTTTCTCTTGCAAATTCAATAAATGTCTCATTTTTTTTCTAAACTCTATTTGATAAGCTTTGTGGACAAGTTCATAAGCTTTGAGTATTACCTTGTTTAAGATGAGAGACTTAACAAACAATCTAGGTCTTTTTCAATACATAATTTCAGTTTCATCAAACTATACACTTCTGTTATAAATTCTGTGTTTTACAATCTTATACTCCACAACCACATGATGAAGGAGCAGCGCTCCAAAAGCTAGTGCTTCCAAGTAAACCTGTTGGACTATAATCTGGCAATGTGTGATTTTTAATTTTGTACCCCCCAGTCTAACACTGGCATCTCTAAATCCTGACTCCCTTTTTTAACAGCTTCCTACCTGGTGGCTACTTTTCTGACACACTGGTGCACACATTAATTCTTTAGAACAGTCAGGTTAAAGCATCTTTTGGATATTTTACAGTTAGACACGAAAGAAGAATCTATTTTCAAGTGGAACCAGAATCATGCTCTGAATTACAAACACTTTGTTCTTTTTTCTAAGCTTTTGTGATACAGTCTGATTATTTTCTCCCAATTTCTAGAGTTCAAACTTTTTGAACTCTGATTCCCTTTCCATTTCTTCTTCTGTTTTCTTCTGTCTTTCCCTTTCTTTATCCTCCAATCACTCTCAGGTTTCTCTCGTTTAACTCAAACTGTTGGGTGATCACTGTAATCATATCATCCTTATAGGATTCTGCTTTCACTTCTACCTTCAACTGATCCAAAAACTCACTCAGTTTAACCTCTGTAAAAAATTTCAAATAATCCACCGTTACATCATCTATCCAATTAAAGCCATGAAAGAGTTCCAACCAATGTAGTATATAATCTACTCAATTTCTGTTGCTATGACCAGAGTATATTCATTCCTCAAGGATTCACATACCCCATTTCAATTTAAGAATTCTTGATTCTGGAAGATAATCCCACATTTATGATCCTTGTTGATTTTAATGCCAGAAAAGTTAGACATCAGAGTGAAAACTAGCTTGCTAGACCTGTCATTATATTTTAAATGTGGAGAGCACTTTGACAGGAGTCTGCCAAAAAATTAAACCTTTAATAAATAAGAGAAAAAGCATTAAATATATTATACCAGACAACAAAGTTGGAAAGACTTAATTTGAGATATTAAACAAGGTTTCAAATTTCCATCTTCCTTTTAGCTCAGCTAAAATACCCTGTGTGCAATTCTAGTCTTCCTCTTATAGAAGGATGTTGTGAAACTTGAAAGGGTTCAGAAAAGATTTACAAGGATGTTGCCAAATTTGGAAGGTTTAAGCTATAGGGAGCGGCTGAACAGGCTGGGGCTGTTTTTTCTGAAGCATCGGAGGCTGGGGGTGACTTTATAGAGTTTTATAAAACCATGAGGGACATGGATAGACATAGCTAAGGTCTTTTCCCCAGGGTTGGAGAGTCCAGAACTAGTGGGCATAGGTTTAGGGTGAGAGGGGAAAGATTTAAAAAGGACTTAAGGGACAATGTTTTCATACCGAGGATGGTGCATGTATGGAATGAGCTGCTAGAGGAAGTGTTGGAGGCTGGTACAATTACAACATTTAAAAGGCATTTGGATGAGTATATGAAAAGGAAATTAATATGTAAATTGAACTAGATTAATTTAGGATATCTGGTCACCATGGGCAGTTTGGACTGAAGGGTATGTTTCCATCCAGTACAGCTCTATGCCTGTATAACTCTAAATATCAACCTCCAATGAAGAGTTACTAGTATCACCTTCGCTAGGTTTCTTACTCAGTTGCCACAGTTACAACTGGTTTCTTTGTGGTGAAATCCTGCTGGTACCTCTCCATCAGAAACCGAAAGCAAACTGCAAACTAAACTCACCATAACTTCAGAATTAAAAATCACAAAACATCAGGTTATCGTCCAACAGGTTTATTTGGAAGCACTGGCTTTCGAGACGCTGCCTCTTCATCAGGTGGCTGTGGAACCGGACCATTCCTCATTCCTGGCTTTTTCATTCCTGATGAAGGGTTTGTGCTCGAAACATCGACTCGGATACTGACTGATCGGCTGTGCTTTTTCAGCACCACACTCTTCAACTCTGATCTCCTGCATCTGCAGTCCTTCCATTCTTCCACCCCAGTTCAACACCGACACCTCCAAATCAATTTTAACTTCATTCAGAGCAAACACGATTTCCCTAAACACTGATTCCAGCCGCTTTTCTCTGACACAACCCACTCACTGACTTCTTGAGGCTTCTGTCTCTCTTTGTATTCTTGGACTTCATTTCATGAAGCAACGAGACAGCTTCATTTCCTCTGTGTTTGAATGTACTGCAATACTAACCCTGCATTTCTTCATTGCCTGCGTTGTGAAACCTCATTAGAAATGCACACAGACAAGCAGAATTCCCAGTAACAATCCAACAAAGCTAATTGTAAAAATAAAGAAAACTAAATCCATCTCCACAGTTCTTAACTCAGAAAATGCAAAATGTAAATTAAAGTTTTACATTGTTTCTAACAAGTGTTGTGTAACAGGCACGAAAAAGGTACAAAAGGCTGCTGGAGATGTGAAACAAACAGAAAACAGGAATTGTTGGAAAATCTCAGCAGGTCTGTCAGAATCTATATAGAACGAGTTAACATTCTGAGTCCAACGAATCCTCTTCAGAACTGAACCCTCTTCACCTACAATAAAAACCAAAAAAACTTTGTAAATCAGAGAGAAAAACAGAAAGCGTTGGAAAAGCTCAACAGGTCTGGCAGCATCTTTGGAGAAAGATCAGAGTTAATGTTCCAGGTCTTGTGACCCTTTCCCAGAACACTGAGCTCTGAAGAATGATTGAGAATATCATGCTGCAAATTCTGATTTCTCTCCACAGAAACTGCCAGACCTGCTGAGCTTTTCCAACAATTTCTGGTTTTGTTATTTATTTATGCCACTTTGACGACATTTCTCCAAAAACTCTAGATTTGTTTTTGTATAAGGGATTGATTATCTATTCAGGGGCTCCCTGATGTGAACACTGATATTTAAGAACATGATCCCATAAAATTTTAATTTTAAGATCTACCGTGAATATTTCCTTGCACTCATGAACAGCTATTATATATTAGCCTACATTATGTTCTGACTTCTGTTCAGATCGACTTGCAAACATACACAAGAACATAACGCATTCACAATCTCAGGACTGCCCTCCATGAGCAAGGCTACTAGAAATCATTTCAATATTTTACTGGGGTAGAATTGGTGAGGTATTAACATTTATATTTTCATCTCTCAAATGACAAGCAAAGCTTTAAATGCCATCCTTGTGTTTCTGTAGCATGGTCACACACACGGGGATAATAAAACAGAAAACAATTGTGCAATGGATAGCAGAAAGTTGCTATCTAATAGTTTATTGTGCAATTTGTTTCTCTCAGGTGAGATAACGCTGGCTTAGATCTTGAATCTAAGGTTGATATAAACAGTCATTCAGGCAGAAAGCTAATTTGAATAATCAAAGCAGGCAACATACCACAAGCTTTTCTGAAGTCTTTTATTCAAAATAGTTGGAACAGTTTGTATGAGCAGGGTTGTTTGAACATGATGGGTAGCATTTTGAGAGCAATATTTTTGCATTGCCGTCATAAAGGGGAAACTTAAATGCACAAACAAAACATACCGAACAGGAAACCCGAGCATTGTATCCAAAGTGGGCAAGATGACTAACTGCAGCCAAATACCTCACCAATCCCAATGTCCCAACCTGAAACTTTCCTTGTTTGCATGAAATAAAATCGCTTTGGCCAGTATGTGATTTGGTTTCACACAAACTTATGTTTGCTGAAGATGATCTTTAGCATAATGGGGTCTAGTCATTAAGATCATTGTTTTGGAAAGAGCTTAATATACATGTGTCTCCACATAGGGGAACGGTCATAAAGTTAAATGAAAGCTGACAGCAATAAATGCAAGTTGGAAGCTGGAACTAAAAGAATGTTCCACTAATTATAACGTCCTGGCCATCTTCTCCACCATAATCCCATTGAAATATTTGTGGCCATCAAGGATGTCCTACACATGCATTCTGGTTTCCTTTTCACAATGATTCGACGTTTCTTGGGAAGCATTATAAGAAAATTTCTTTAGATTACTTACAGTGTGGAAACAGGCCCTTCGGCCCAACAAGTCCACACTGACCCTCTGAAGAGCAACCCACCCAGACTCATTCCCCTACATTTATCCCTTCACCTAACACTACGGGAAATTTACCTAACCTGCACATCTTTGTGACTGTGGGAGGAAACCGGAGCACCCAGAGGAAACCCACACAGACACGGAGAGAATGTGCAAACTCCACCCAGATAGTTGCCCGAGGCGGGAATTGAACCCGGGTCTCTGGCGCTGTGAGGCAGCAGTGCTAACCACTGTTATTAACCACTACAAAGAAACATGCATTTACAGATAAAAAACAAGGACAGAAATTGTTGGAGAAACTCAGCATCTGTGAAGAGAAAATGAAGTTAACATTTCAAGTCCAGTGACCCTTCTTAAAAACTGAATTTGCTGTTTCATGGATTTAAGCTGTTGGTGAATGAAGTGTCAGTATCGCTTTAATTTCCAAATTCTCATCATCACGTTCAACAGTTTCCATTGACTTACTCCTTGCTATCTCCATGAGACCCTCCAGCCTTTCAGCCCTCCGAGAATTCTACCTTCATGTATGGCCTTGTGCACTCTCCTTCACCATTGGGTGACTGTGCCGTCAGCTGTCTAAACCTTAGGCCCTGGAGCTGCCTCCCAACTTCCATTCACCTCTCTGTCAGCTCTCAAGGCACCCCATTAAAACAGCCTCTGTAACTCAGTTTTTGATCACTTTTCTTAAAAACTCCTTCGTTGACTCTGTGTCAGTTTGTGGCTGATGACCCTCCTGTGAAGTGTCTTGGTGTGCAAGTTACTGGGTTGACTATAAAAACCCCAATTGGTCCATTTTACAATGTAATTGGCGTAAGGTCCAGTAATGTGCCTCAGTAGCTCCTAGAGTTCTTGCAGAGTGAAGGTGACCTTAAGGAAATGCCTGAGTTCCTCTAAGTTCCCTGCATTCTTCATCAGTGAAATGATTAACATTGCAGAGAAACCAGATGGAAATAGAAACCATATGGAGCTCTGATCTGTAAAATAAATTCACTTCGACTAGAGTAAATTTGTTGTCTTTTGTTGCAGACCTCTCTTGTAAACTAGCTGTTCTAGCTGTTCCCATGTCTTTCTCATCGTTATCATGCCTCAATGCCTTCACTTGATATCAGTAGTTGTTGTCAGTAACTCCAACAAGCCACAAACCAGACTCTCCATGTGCACATTGAATACTCTCATCCCCAAAGGCAGTCCTGCTGATTAGAGCTGTAGTAAGATGAAAGGCAACTCAACCAATCACTGGTGAGTTATAGGCACCAAGGGAGGAAGTAAAGCAGCCACAGGCACATTTTGCTGTTTAGCAGTTGCTAATGGAATATTAAGACAGTAAAATCAATATCAGCTGAGCAAATGTACAGATGTAACATAGACACGGGACTGAATCTTACCATATTTTGGCAAAGTGTCAAATGGAGGGTTTTTCTTTCCAGGGCTGAGTGAATATTCGTGTGTCATCATTGTAAACCCACCTCGTTAACTACCCGCAGTGGCCCTTTGCTCCTCCTCTCACCTGATACTAACCTGAATCTGCTAAAGGTTAGCACCACTGCTGAGATAGTCCAGGGTAGATTGACACCAGCAACGTGTTGGAACTCCAGCTGTGTACCCGGTCAAGAGTTATAGCTTGCAGCTAACCACCACCATCAATGTAGTGGCATGGCAGCTGTAATTCATGCTTCTCGATGTACAGAGATGGCACAGCTGGCATTCCCTTACATGTATAACTGCACCTTCCCGCACTTATCTTTAACATCACGTTAGACCCCTTACCTCTCCTTAGTCACATCCATCCTTCTCTGTAAGCAGATTTAATCCTCTCATTTAAGAAAATAGATCATTTCATTGGAGGCAGTTCAGAGAAGGTTCACTTGGTGTTCGCCATTAGGGGGATATTGCCTTATGAGAGGAGGTTAAACAGGTTGGGGCTCTACCAGTTTGGAAGAATGAGAGGTGATCTCATTGGATCATGTCGGATTCTTAAAAGGCTTGACAGGGTCAATGCTGAGAGGATGTTTCCCCTTAGGGGATAGTCTAGAACCAGGGAGCAGAGTCTCAGAATAAAGGATCACCGTTTTAAAACTGAGATGGGGAGGAATTTCTTCCCTGAGGGTTGAGAGTCTTTGGAATTCCTTGCCTCAGAGAGCTGTGGGAACAGAATCCTTGTGTATATTTAAGGCTGAGACAGAGAGATTCTCGATCAGTTAGGGAGTCAAGAGTTACAGGGAATGGACAGGAAAGAGGACATGAAGAGTATCGGATCTGCCATGATCCTGTTGAATGATGGAGCAGGCTCAAGGGGCCGAACAGCCTACTTCTGCTCCTCTTTCTTATAGTCTCTGTAAGGCACTGCAACTCTCCCCAAACCCCAGCATCCAATCGATGTTCAATGTGGGACCATCACAGACAGAGAAGCCTTCAGTCCCCTCAAAGCAGTACTTCCATTTGCAAACACCAAAGGCAAACAGAAATGAAAGAACAGAAACTTTATTTGCTTCTCTGAACACAAATGAATTTCTTGCATATTAAGCGCCAACAATGTTACAGTCAATGAGGAATCACTGCACTCAGCTCTCAGCTAGTTCAGACTGTCATTCATTATCTGGCTTACAGTGCCCAGAGCAGCTGTGTTCCATCATGTACGATGTTCCTCATGCTCAATGTTCCTCAGAAGACTTCTCCCACTCTCCCAGTTCATCAGCATCTATCATATCTTTCTTTCCCTGTTACAGTTGTGTAAAGCCCTACCAGACTGATCCAGGCAGTGGAACCTCATCTTCAGAAAGCTTACCATCTGATCCTTGGCCTTGGTTGAAAGATGGGATGAAATGACAGCTTTAATCCAGAGTCTGGGGGCTGCACAATGGAGTCATCAGCCACATCACAGTTGATCTTGAAAGGCATCGGGATCCTGAAATGCAGGAAGAAGGCAAGAGATCTCAATGCTCCAGACTTGACAGCTCCCAGGGAACCAGGCACAAAGACCGTAGAAGTGGAATCAGGTCTCACAGATCTGAAAAACGTTATGATTTGGAGATGCCGGTGTCGGACTGGGGTGTAAAACATTAAAAATCACGCAACACCAGGTTACAGTTCAACAGGTTTAATTGGAAGCACTAACTTTTGGAGCGCTGCTCCTTCATCAAGTTCTGTGTGTCAGTTGGTATGGTGACAAGTGCTTTATTTCATGTTTCATTTTTTCAGTAGTCTATTTAGGAATTTAGAGTAGTGGAAATAGAGGTTAGGGCAATTGAATGTTCCTCCTGCAGTATGTGGGAGGGTAAGGGTCATCTCGAGTGTCCTTGCTGACTTCATTTGTGGGAAGTTGAAAATGTGTTGCTGGTTAAAGCACAGCAGGTCAGGCAGCATCCAAGGAATAGGAAATTCGACGTTTTGGGCATAAGCCCTTCATCAGGAGGAAGTTCACCGAACTCCAGCTCCTCAAGAACTGTGTAAGGGAAATAGAGCTGGAGCTGGATGAACTTTGGATCATTCAGGAGGCAGTGGGCTTATTGAGAGGAATTACAGGGCGGTAGTTACTCCGCAGCCATGTGAAGAACATAGATGGGTTACCATCAGGGGTGGGAAAGGGAACCAGCAGGCAGCACAGAGATCGCGTGTGGTGGGTCCCCTCAACAGCAAGTACACCATTTTGGATACTGTTGGGGGCAGGGCTTGGGAGGGGAGAGCTTACCAGGGGTTAGCAATGGGGCACAGAGGCTGTCCCGGTTTCTCAGAAGGGAAGGGGGAAGAGGAGCAGAGCTTTAGTCATGGGGGACTCCATAATTAGGGGGATAGATAAGAAGTTTTGTGGGAAATAGAGAGAGAGACTCGCGATTGGTGTGTTGCCGGGGTTCGTGATGTCTCTGATTGTGCTTTTGGGATACTTGAGGGGGAGGGGGAGCAGCCCCAAGTCGTGGTCCACATTCACATCAATGACATAAGTGGAAAAAGGGATGGGGATTTAAGTTAGAAATTCAGGGAGCTAGGGTGGAAGCTAAGAGCTAGAACAAACAGAGTTGTTATCTCTGGTTTGTTACCCGTGCCATGTGCTAGCGAGGAGAGCAAAAGGGAGAGAGCAGAGCTGAGCACATGGCTGCAGGGATGGTGCAGGAGGGAGGGTTTCAGATTCCTGGATAATTGAGGCTCATTCTGGACAAGGTGGGACCTCTATAAACAGGATGGTCTTCACCTGAACCAGAGGGTAACAATATCCTTGGGGGGAGATTTGCTAATGCTCTTCAGTGGGGGGGGTGGGGTGAGCGGTGTTTAAACTAATGCAGCAGGGAGATGGGAACCTGAATTGTAGTTCCAGTGTACTGGAGGCTGAGGGTAGTGAGGTCAGGGATAGGTTTACAAGGTCGTGAGAGGGCACCAGCAATCAGGATGTTGGTGTGAAATGTGAGTACTTCAATATCAGGAGCATCTGGAATAAGGTGGGTGAACTTGCAGCATGAGTTGGTACCTGGGATTTCGATGTTGTGGCCATTTCGGAGACATGGATAGAGCAGGGACAGGAATGGTTGCTGCAGTATCCGGGATTTAGATGTTTCAGCAAGAACAGAGAAGATGGTAAAAGAAATGGGGGTGAGGGTGGGGGTGGGGGGATGATGTGGCATTGTTAATCAAAGGTAATATTGCAGCAGCTAAGACAATGTTTGAGGACTCATCCACTGAGGTAGTTTGGGCTAAGGTTAGAAACAGGAAATGAGAAGTCACCCTGTTCAGAGTTTTCTATAGGCCTCAGAATTATTCCAGAGGAAAGGATAGCAAAGATGATTCGCAATATGTGCAAAGTAACAGGGTAGTTGTTATGGGAGATTTTAATTTCCCCAATATTGACTGGGAAAACTATAGTTCATAGTAGTTTAGATGGGTCAGTTTTTGTTCAATGTGTGCAGGAGGGTTTTCCGACACGGTATGCAGACAGGCCAACAAGGGGAGTCACCATTCTGGATTTGGTTCTGGGGGGATGAGCTGTTAGATTTGGAGGTAGGTGAGCACTTTGGTGATAGTGGCCATAATTCGGTTATGGGTAGGGATAGGTATAACCACAGAGAAAGAGGTATAACTGGGGAAAAGACAATTATGATACAATCAGGCAAGATTTAGGATGCATAGGATGGGGAAGGAAACTGCAGGGGATGGACACTCTTGAAATGTGGAGCTTATTCAAGGAACAGCTACTGCGGGTCCTTGGTAAGTATATACTTATCAGGCAGGGAGGGAGTTGTTGAGAGAAGGAGCAGTTGTTTACTAAAGAAGTTGAAGCTCTTGTCATGAGAAAGAAGAAGGCTAATGTGAGAATGAGGTGTGAAGGCTCAGTTAGGGGCTGGAGAGTTATAAGTTAGCCAGAAAAGATCTAAAGACAGGGCTATGAAGAGACAGGAAGGGACATGAGAAGTTGGCAGCTAGGATCAAGGAAAACTGTAAGGTCTTCTACAAGTATATCAGGAATAAAAGAATGACTAGACTAAGATTAGGGCCAATCAAAGACAGTAGTGGGAAGTTGTGTGTGGAATCTGAGGACATGGGGAAGCACTTAATGAATACTTTTCGTCTGAATTCACATTGGAAAAGGACAATGTTAGTGAGAGTACGGAGATACAGGCTACAGGATTAGATGGGATTGTGGTTGACAAAGATGAAGTTTTAGCAATTTTGGTAGATCTGAAAATAAATAAGACCCCTGGGCTGGATGGGATTTATCCTCAGATTCTATGGGAAGCCAGGGAGGAGATTGCAGAGCATTTGGCTTTGAACTTTATGTCATTATTGTCGACAGGAGTAGTGCCAGAAGTCTGGAGGATAGCAAATGTTGTCCCCTTGTTTAAGAAGGGGAGTCAGGACAACTCTGGTAATTATAGGCCAGTGAGCCTTACTTCAGTTGTGGTAAAGTGTTGGCAAAGGCTATAAGAGTTAGGATTTATAATAATTTGGAAAGGAATAATTTGACTAGGTAAAGTCAACACAGTTTTGTGAAGCGTAGGTTGTGTGTAACTAACCTTATTGAGTTCTTCGAAAAGGTGACAAAACAGGTGGATGAAGGTAAAGCGGTTGCTGTGGTGTATATGGACTTCAGTAAGATATTTGATAAGGTTCCACACGGTAGGCTATTGCACAAAATACGGAGTTTCGTGATTGAGGGTGATTTAGCGGTTTGGATCAGAAATTGGCGAGTTGAAAGAAGACAGAGGGTGGTGGTTGATGGGAAATCATCCTGGAGCTAAGTTACCAATGGTGTGCCGCAAGGATCTGTTTTGGAGCCATGCTGTTTATCATTTTTATAAATGATCTGGGTGTGGACGTGGAAGGATGTGTTAGTAAATTTGTGGATGATACAATGGTAGGCAGAGTTGTGGATAGTGCCGAAGGATGTTGTGGGTTACAGAGGGACATTGATGCAGAGCTGAGCTGAGAAGTGGCAAATGGAATTTAATGCAGAAAAGTGTGAGGTAGTCACTTGGGAAGAACATAGCACATAGAAAAATACAGCTCAGAACAGGCCCTTTGGCCCACGATGTTGTGCCGAGGTTTAATCCTAATATATAATATAATAACTTTATATACGAACCCTCAACTCACTGCTATTCATGTGCAAGAAGTAACAGGAATACAGAGTTCTGGGCTAATGGTATAATTCTTGCCGTGTAGATGAACAGAGAGATCTTGGTATCCAGGTTAATAAATCCAGATTGGTAGGATTGTCAAGAAGGCATATGGTGTGTTGGCATTTCTTGGTCTGGGGATTGAGTTTTGGAGCCACGAGGTCATGCTTCAGCTGTACAAGACACTGGTGCAGCTGCACCTGGAGTATTGTGTACAGTTCTGGTCACTGCATTATAGGAAGGATGTGGAAGCTTTGGAAAGAGTTCAGAGGAGACTTACTAGGATGTTGTCAGATATGGAGGGAAGGTCTTGTGAGGAAAGGCTGAGGGAACTGAGGCTGTTTTCATTGGAGAGAAGAATGTTGAGAGGTGACTTAATTGAGACATGTCAGATAATCAGAGGGTTAGATAGGGTGGACAGTGAGAGCCTTTTTCCTTTGATGGTGAAGGCTAACATGAGGGGACATAGCTTTAAATTGAGGGGTGATAGATATAGGGCAGATATCAGGGGTAGTTTCTCTACTCAGAAAGTAGTTGGGGCCTGGAATGCTTATGCCCGAAACGTCGAATTTCCTATTCCTTGGATGCTGCCTAACCTGCTGTGCTTTAACCAGCAACACATTTTCAGCTCTGATCTCCAGCATCTGCAGACCTCACTTTTTACCTGGAATGGCCTGCCTGCAACAGTAGTAGATGTTAAGGGCATTTAAATAGGCATTGGACATACATATGGGTAATAATGGAATGGTGTAGGTTAGATGGGCATCAGATTAATTTCACAGGTCAGCGCAACATCGAGGGCCGAAGTAGCTGTACTGTGCTGGAACGTTCTGTATTCTATGTTCTATCAGATGCAAACTGATGGAATGGAATCTTCTTTTTATCGATTAAGTCAGCCCATTTATGATACAGTGCAAAGTGTGCAGTATAGAGCATCGCCCTGTACCCTGGAAAACCAGCGGTAATGCTGGGTCTTACTGCCCAGGCTGTATGTAGCACTGACCCCATCACAGGGCAGTGAGATGGAGCATACCTTCTGCACAAATGGCAGCCTTGATACATTTGTGGATTGAGGATTGAGAGGTCCCACACAGTTCCTCAGTGGCTTCAGGGGACGAAATTCTTGTTGTCTACTTTCTCTCCAGTAGCTGGGACAATGGGAGATTGCATATTAATAAGGTGAATTGAATTTAATTGAATTTATTGCCACATGTACCGGGGCACAGTGAAAAGCTTTGTCTTGTGAGCAATACAGGCAGATCACAGAGTTAAGTAACATGTAGAAAATAGTACATAAACAGCTGCAGAAACAAAAACACAGGTACAGGTGAATGTTAAGAGTTTGTGAGTCCATTCAGTATTCTAACAACAGTAGGGTAGAAACTGTTACGAAACCGGCTGGTGTGTGTGTTCAGGTTTCTGTACCTTCTCCCCAATGGTGGAGGTTGTAGAAAAACATTGCCAGGGTGGGGTGGATCTTTGAGAATGCTGGCGGCCTTTCCTTGACAGTGGGCCTGGTAGATGGACTGTATCGATGGGAGGTTGGTCCTTGTGATTGTTTGGGCCGAGTTCCCCACTCTCTGTAACCATCTCCGATCTTGAATGGTACAGTTGCCATACCAGGTAGTGATACATCCAGACAGAATGCTCTCGATGACACACCTATAAAAATTGGTAAGGGTATTCACCGTCATGGCAAATGTCCTCAGCTGTCTGAAGAAGAAGGTCGGGTTCAGTAATAATGAGAGATGTGATTACAAACAACAACACCCATTACGAATATAAGAACTAGGAGCAAGAGTAGGCCATCTGGCCCATCAAGACTGCTCCACCATTCAATAAGATCATGGCTGATCTTTTTTTTTAGATTAGATTCCCTACAGTGTGGACACAGGCCCTTCGGCCCAACAAGTCCAAACCAACCCTCCAAAGAGTAACCCACCCAGACCCATTTCCCTCTGACTAATGCAGCTAACACTACGGGCAATTTAGCATGGCCAATTCACCTGACCTGCACATCTTTGGACTGTGGGAGGAAACTCACGCAGACACGGGGAGAATGTGCAAACTCCAGACAGATAGTTACCCAAGGCTGGAATCGAGCTGAAAATGTGTTGCTGGAAAAGCGCAGCAGGTCAGGCAGCATCCAAGGAACAGGAAATTCGACGTTTCAGGCATAAGCCCTTCATCAGGAATTCCTGATAAAGGGCTTACGCCCGAAACGTTGAATTTCCTGTTCCTTGGATGCTGCCTGACCTGCTGCGCTTTTCCAGCAACACATTTTCAGCTCTGATCTCCAGCATTTGCAGTCCTCACTTTCTCCTCGAGGCTGGAATCGAACCTGGGTCCCTGGTACTGTGAGGCAGCAGTGCTAACCACTGAGCTCCCATGCCGCCTTTTCTGGGACTTAGTTCCACTTACCCGCCCGTTCACCATCACCCTTTAATTCTTTAAATCCTTTATTGTTCAATCAATAAGCTTTTCACCAATCAACAGTGAGAATCTCATGGCTGCGTTTGGAAGTTTGTCCGAAAGTGAGTCTTGCTGCTCCTGATATCGAGAGAAGCCTCCCCCCTGGACAGCCCACATCATTCTCCCAAGTCTCTCAGTTTGGCTCACATCGATCAGTCCCAGGAAGACCACTCCCTGAGTGCTTTAAGAATTCTTTTACTGTTTACTATTTGCATAATCGCTTGCATCGACTTCATGAATGATGTTTTACAGTTTATCCAACTTTATGATTTGCATTTACAGCTTCAGCTTCCTTGTGCTGACCTATCAGAAACATTTAACATGTGACTGTGGCTAACCACAATTGAAGGCATTTCCTCTGAGCCCCTTCACAGACGAGACTCTGTGCTTTGTGTAACTAGATATTATGAAGTTAAAAATCACACAACACCAGGTTATAGTCCAACAGGTTTAATTGGAAGCACACTAGCTTTCGGAGCGACGCTCCTTCATCAGGTGATAGTGGAGGGCTCGATCCTAACACAGAATTTATAGAAAATATTTACAGTGTGATGTAACTGAAATTATACATTGAAAAATTGATTGCTTGTTAAGCCTTTCATCTGTTAGAATACAGTGATAGTTTCACTTCTTTCATGTGTAAATCACAAAACCTATTTTTATTTTAAGAAGTTGATTCTCGGATTAGCTGTTAACAATGGTGATAGCTAGACAATATGTTGAAGGTGTTGGCCCCCTGTGTTCTGTGGGGAACACTTCAGTGGTCCCGAACATTCAGCCTCGGACCTTTGGGTGACCATCCTCCAAGGTGGGCTTCGGGACAGGCAGCAGAGGAAAGTGGCCGAGCAGAGGCTGATAGCTAAGTTCGGTAACCATAGGGAGGGCCTCAACCGGGACTTTGGGTTCATGTCACATTACAGGTGACCACCATTGCACTACACACACACACACAGATACTCCTACACACACACACTCACACACACACAGGCACTCCTATGCATACATACACACAGACACACATATACACAGACGCGCACACAGACACCCACACACACCCTTACAGACACACACACTCCCACACTCACTCATGCACCCCCTCACAGACTTAAGACACTCTGCACTCACTAAACACACACATACACTTTCTCACACTCACAACCCCCAACCCAGACAGACAGACACACACAGAAGACAAAGACCCACATGCACACATATATTTTGTGGGTGAATTTGTACTTGTAGGGTTACATTGCACTTTGCTCAAAAACTGCATACATTCATGTAGAACTCTGAGCTCAAAAACTGCATGAATTTATGTAAAACTCTGTTTTCTCACTTATTAGATTAGAATCAATCTAAACATCAGGTCATAGACAGAGAACACAGGGGGCTAACACCTTCAACATATTGTCTAGCTATCACCATTGTTAACAGCTAACCTGAGAATGCAACTTTTTTTAAAAAACCTTTTGTGATTTACACATGAAAAAAGTGAAACTATCACTGTATTCTAACAGATGAAAGGCTTAACAGACAATCAAATTTTCAATGTATAATTTCAGTTTTGTCACACTGTAAATATTTGCTATAAATTCTGTGTTAAGATCGAGCCCTCCACAATCACCTGATGAAGGAGCGTCGCTCCGAAAGCTAGTGTGCTTCCAATTAAACCTGTTGGACTATAACCTGGTGTTGTGTGATTTTTAACTTTGTACACCCCAGTCCAACACCGGCATCTCCAAATCATAGATATTATGAGTATCTTATATTGTTGCAATGTTCACCATTTTGGGGTAAGAGAAGCATAAACCATACCGTTTTTGCAGGTGATTTAATTATTGTTTGGTTTAAATTGGTTTCTACATGAAATGATCACGTGGGATTTTGTGCAATATCACCGATGGTTAGTGCAAATTGAGGTATAAAGAATTTGTGTTTAGTGATTTGAATTAGATCAGCCTCCCAACCTCTCTTTCAGCAATATTTCTCTGTCTGTAGAGCACACATTTTAGTAAACTGCAGAAAACTTAAATGCTGCAAATGTGTTGCTGGTCAAAGCACAGCAGGCCAGGCAGCATCTCAGGAATAGAGAATTCGACGTTTCGAGCATAAGCCCTTCATCAGGAATAAGAGAGGGAGAGAGCCAAGCAGGCTAAGATAAAAGGTAGGGAGGAGGGACTGGGGGGAGGGGCGATGGAGGTGGGATAGGTGGAAGGAGGTCAAGGTGAGGGTGATAGGCCGGAGTGGGGTGGGGGCGGAGAGGTCAGGAAGAGGACTCAGCACCGCCCTCCTAACCTGCAATCCTCTTCCTGACCTCTCCGCCCCCACCCCACTCCGGCCTATCACCCTCACCTTGACCTCCTTCCACCTATCCCACCTCCATCACCCCTCCCCCCAGTCCCTCCTCCCTACCCTTTATCTTAGCCTGCTTGGCTCTCTCCCTCTCTTATTCCTGATGAAGGGCTTATGCTCGAAACGTCGAATTCTCTATTCCTGAGATGCTGCCTAACCTGCTGTGCTTTGACCAGCAACACATTTGCAGCTGTGATCTCCAGCATCTGCAGACCTCATTTTTTACTCGAAAACTTAAATGTTTTAAGTCAAGAGTTGACCATTTCCTTCTGGAGGATGTTAAGTAGGATATGGGCCAAAGGGACTAGATTTATTTAGGATAACTGGTTGGCATGGACGAGTTGGACCGAAGGGTCTGTTTCCATGCTGTACATCTCTGTGACTCTAAGTACATAATTAACTATGGAAAGACAAAGACTTGAAGACACTGACTCCTTGCAATACATAGGATTTTCTTCTGCAGTGAGTTATCATAATTTTAAGTGTTATCTAAAAAAGGGGTGGAGATGTGAATGGAAGCAGATTAGTAAACTTTCAGGTAGGAAGTTTGAAAGCAAAACGTTTCAGTATCATTGGAGAAAGGTTGGGAGAAGAGGGTCCAAGTGTGTCGCTCCTTCCCAGAGCCAGTACCTGCATGTCTCTGTATAGTTCTCGAAAAAAAAGGAGGCCATTCAGCCCCTCAACCTCAAATGATATTCAATTAAATCCTGCTAATTTGATCCTTGAATACGTAGTGCAAACAAGACAAGAATGGGGTAATTTACAAATGAATTCTCAAGTAGCAGACTCTTGAATGAGTTGGAGTTTCCAAAGAATAGAATTCACTCCATACCATTTGCAAAGTGGCAATATTATTTATCTGTAGCTCAGTGCTGATTATTACAATGCTCTTGTTCTTCCTGAGCTTCTACAAAGTAAATACAGAGAATACTGATATTAGAGAAACCAGGAGAAAGTAAGCACCAGAGATGCTGGAGATCAGAGTCGAGACTGTGATGCTGGAAAAACACAGCAGGTCAGTCAGCATCCTCATGAAGGGTTTATACCTGAAACATTGATTCTCCTGCTCCTCGGATGCTGCCTGACCTGCTGTGCTTTTCCAAAAACACACTCTTGACTCTGATATCAGGAAAACATTAACTTTATTTAAGAAGCATCTTACAGTGGCTTCATCTTGCCACAAGGCTGTAAGAGAGAACAAGACCGTACAAGGTTACATCGTTTCCTATATGATCAGCATATTGCATGATCTGATCAGGCAATATGCTGATCATATTTACCCCTTATTTTGTAGTGCAGTTATCTGAATGAAAGTTCTGTTTAATGCAATAACATCAGACAGCTGTGGAACTTATTGTTAGACATTGCACAAACTCACAGTTCTCTCAGGGTCTGAACAGTTAGAAACATGACCTCCATGTTTACAGTGTGGTACCAGTGTCAGACCAAGTTCCTATATGTTGCATAACAGAGTCATGGGAGATTTATATTCACATTTCTCATACATTCCTGGGGATAATGTTTTTTATTCAATCACAGGATGTGGACACCACAGGCCAGGCCAACACAGTTAAGAGAAACAATCTGCTATGGGTCTGGAGTCACATGTAGGCCAAACCAGGAAAGAACTGAAGAGTTCCCTCTGTAAGGGGTATTAG
This sequence comes from Hemiscyllium ocellatum, assembly GCF_020745735.1. Classification (NCBI taxonomy): domain Eukaryota; kingdom Metazoa; phylum Chordata; class Chondrichthyes; order Orectolobiformes; family Hemiscylliidae; genus Hemiscyllium; species Hemiscyllium ocellatum. The sequence continues at coordinate 79,924,307 of NC_083418.1, forward strand.
TGAACCAGGTTGGTTTTTCTGACAATCAGCAAAGGTTTCATGGTCATGATTAGATTCTTAATTCCAGGTTTGGGTAAAATTCAAATTTCCCCATCTGCAATGGGAATCACCTTCATCTCCCGGGTACTTTCTTGTGTAATTCTTCAAACAAAGTTCCTGGAAAAGTAGATTATTACTGTCCAGCATTGAATACATCAGTGGGAATGTTATCATGCTGCCAGAGGGGATCTGGGAGAAAGGGTAAGGATCTAAGATTGGATGGTACCTTCTGGAACCAAAGATCAATCAACTCTCTGATTGCACAGTAACTCAAGGAATGAGTAAAAAATGAGGTCTGCAGATGCTGGAGATCACAGCTGCAAATGTGTTGCTGGTCAAAGCACAGCAGGTTAGGCAGCATCTCAGGAATAGAGAATTCAACGTTTCGAGCATAAGCCCTTCATCAGGAATAAGAGAGAGAGAGCCAAGCAGGCTGAGATAAAAGGTAGGGAGGAGGGACTAGGGGGAGGGGCGATGGAGGTGGGATAGGTGGAAGGAGGTCAAGGTGAGGGTGATAGGCCGGAGTGGGGTGGGGGCGGAGAGGTCAGGAAGAGGATTGCAGGTTAGGAGGGCGGTGCTGAGTTGAGGGAACCGACTGAGACAAGGTGGGGGGAGGGGAAATGAGGAAGCTGGAGAAATCTGAATTCATACCTTGTGGTTGGAGGGTTCCCAGGCGGAAGATGAGGCGCTCCTCCTCCAGCCGTCGTGTAGTTGTGTTCTGCCGGTGGAGGAGTCCAAGGACCTGCATGTCCTCGGTGGAGTGGGAGGGGGAGTTAAAGTGTTGAGCCACGGGGTGATTGGGTTGGTTGGTTCGGGCGGCCCAGAGGTGTTCTCTGAAGCGTTCCGCAAGTAAGCGGCCTGTCTCACCAATATAGAGGAGGCCACATCGGGTGCAGCGGATGCAATAAGGAATGAGGAGAGGTTGAGTAGGTTAGACCTGTACTCATTGGAGTTTAGAAGAATGAAAGGTGATGTCATTGAAATCTACAAGACTATAATAAGGCTTGGCAGGGGAGATGCAGAGAGGTGGGAGAATCTAGGACCAGTGGGCACCATCTCAGAGTAAGGAGTTGTCCATTTAAGACAGAGATGAGGAAGAATTTCTTCTTTCAGAGGCGAGTGAATCTATGATATCCTTTACTGCAGAGTGATGTCAAGGTTGGATCATTCAGCACAATCAAGGCTGAAACAGACAGGTGTTTAGTCAGTAAGGGAATCAAGGGTTATGGGGTAAAGGTAGGAATGTGGAGTACAGGATTATCAGACCAGCCAGGACCTCACTGAATGTCAGAGCAGACTCAATGGGCTGAATGGCCTACAGTACTATTAGGTTTTATGACCTTTGAGACAGCACTACCTGCCTCAGTGATGATAGGAATGTGATGTTGATTGAGGATCAGGAGCCTGGTTGCCTCAATCTTCTGGTCAATGGGAGGAACAGAGTCAAAGGGTCATACAGCACAGAAACAGACCCTTCAGTCTAACTCGTCCATGCTGACCTAGTTTCCCAAATTAAACTAGTCCCAGTTCCCTGCACTTGGCCCATATCCTCCTAAACCTTTCTTATTCATGTATCTATCCAAATGTCTTTTAAATATTGTACTTCAACCTACCATTTCCTCTGGCAGTTCATTCCTGTACAGATCACCCTCTGAGTGAAAACCTTGCTCCTCAGCTCCCTTTTAAATATTTATCCCCTCATCTTTAGATTATGCTTTCTAGTTTTGAACTTCCTGACCATAGACTGTCAATACTTTGCAAAACCCCAGCCATCACTGAACAGAGCTATTTAGTTAATTTGCTTCAAATGCTAAAAGTATATTTGAAATTGTCCTAAATCAGCTTCATTTCCTGAGCTAGCATGATCTGTTCTGCCCCACTTTGCCTTACTCAAAGAGGACTTTCAATCTCTTGGATCACATTTATTCTTTATCTCAAATCAGCAAAATGGATTGGCTGTTCATTGATCTCATTACTGTTTGTGAGACTTTAATATGTGCCAATTGGCTGCTGCAGTTTCCCAATAACATCACTGTAGAATCTTTGAAAAGTAAGTCATTGGCTGTGAATCATTTTCAAGTATAACAGATTGTGACAGGTGTTACATAACTACGAGTTATTTCTTTCTTCCGTGATGTATGAATCTGTCTTTAATTAAATAAAGAAGCAAGCTTTGAATTCATTATGATTTGTTGTCTGAGCATAGCTTCAAAAGTGGACCATTCTTCTCTGTTGAGGAGAAAGTGAGGTCTGCAGATGCTGGAGATCAGAGCTGAAAATGTGTTGCTGGAAAAGCGCAGCAGGTCAGGCAGCATCCAAGGAACAGGAAATTCGACGTTTCGGGCATAAGCCCTTCATCAGGAATTCCGGAACATTCTTCTCTGTTCCCTACTCGCTTTAAATAAATAGTAAAATAACAGGCTGGGTCTGTCTCTGGAAGTGGCTCTGAGTTATAAAGAGCAGCAGCTCTGGGTGGAATCTTCATCCCATTCCACAGCATAGCAGTCAGCACGGACATGATTACATGGTACAGCAGAGAAAAGAAAACCTGTTGCTGGTTTGTGGACAGTAATTGTAACTGGAAAAGAACTTTTACTAGCGTATTATTTTAAGTTGAGTCATGAAAACAGAAAGCTCAAGGCTGTTTTTAATGCAAACAAAATCAACATTTGAAGTTGATGCGAGGACTATCGATCTGTGATATCGGGCGATATTTAATTGGACTCAGCTCCTTGTAAACCTTGTGGGTTAATCCACAGTGTGTCTGAGTGGATGCCTAAGTGACAGTCTTCTCAGTCTTAGGCTTTATCCATGATTCCAGACCTGGGTATTAGGTATCCAACTGGGTGACACGGTGGCTCAGTGGTTAGCACCGCTGCCTCACAGCACCAGCGTCCCAGGTTTGATTCCAGCTCTGTCTGTGTGGAGTTTGCACATTCTCCCCATGTCTGCGTGGGTTTCCTCCGGGTGCTCCGGTTTCCTCCCACAGTCCAAAGATGTACGGGTTAGGTGAATTGACCATGCTAAATTGCCCGTAGTGTTAGCTGCATTAGTCAGAGGGAAATGCATCTGGGTGGGTTACTCTTCAGAGGGTCAGTGTGGACTTGTTGGGCCTAAGGGCCTGTTCCCACACTGTAGGGAATCTAATCTAATCTAACTATCTGGGTGCCACTAGGAAATCAGAGGCTGGCATCTCCCCACACAGTGGGTGTGGAGCTTGCTTAAAGTAACCCACATCAGCAAGAGGCCAAAGGTCACCAGGGAATCCACAGGTGAATAAGGCATCACAGGGGGAAGGTCACAGACAAGAGACTCTGAGGCCAATAGAGGGAAAGGGGATAGGTTCCTGTGACGATTCAACCATCCATACCCTTGATCAGAGACTGAGGAGATTTTGAAAGAAGGATTCACATCTAGAAGCCAATAGGTGAAGAATGTTCACAGCATGGCTTTCCAGAGATGCATCACTCGCATTTAATCCTTGCTTTAGTTTTTAACTTGTTCACAGGGTGAGGGCATTTCTGGCTGGACCAGCATTTATTGCTCATCCCTTGTTGACCTTGAATTAATTATCCAGGTTCAGAGGACAGTTAAGAGTCAAAGACATTGCTGTGGGTCTGGAGTCACGTGTAGGCCAGACCAGATTTCCTTCTCTAAAGGGCACTAGTGAACAAGGTGGGATTTTAATTGACATCAATTTCATGGTCATCATTAGACTCTTAATTTCAGATTTTTATTGAATTCCAATTCCACCAAATGTCTGGCAGGTTATGAACCTGGAGAAAGTGAGGTCTGCAGATGCTGGAGATCAGAGCTGAAAATGTGTTGCTGGAAAAGCGCAGCAGGTCAGGCAGCATCCAAGGAACAGGAGATTTGACATTTCGGGCATAAGCCCTTCTTCGGGAATGAACCTGGGTCACTGAAATATTATCTGCATTGCTGGATTGTTTAATGACAATACCACTAGGCTATCACATCGCCACCTCTGCCGCATCCCCTCGTCACTTTATAACCCATGAATTACTGATATGAATGTTAGTGGAAATATTGAACACGTTGATCTGGCCTCCCTCTATGCGGTGCTGGGATAGTGATATTTATTTTCAGTGATTAAATGCACCTGCTCCATAAGTAGCCCCATACAATGTCACATAAATTCATGAAGTGTTGATATCACTGACAGTCATTTTTACATTTACATTAATTCATTCAATTAATGACGAAGGTGGCAGGTCGTAATACCAAACTACCAGGACAGAGCATTCTGTTGCTGTGTATGTTTTTGTACCTTTTTAATTGAGAAATTGCACTAAACTGGTTTTCCCTTCATCAACAATTATTACCTTCTCTGTTCAGCCCTCTTCAGTCCGACCAACGTTACAATGATGTGTTTCTTACTGGGCTGCTCCTGCAGTGCTCATCTATCTATTATTCTGTTATCTCAGTGAGGAAAATGGCCTAGTGATATTATCATTGGATTGGTACTCCAGAGACCCAGGTAATGTTCTAGGGATCCAGGACCAAATCCACATGGCAGATTGTGGATTTTGAATTAATAGCAAAAAAATACTCTGGAGTTATGAAACTAATGACCATGAAACTGTTCTCAATTGTTAGAAAAGCGCATCTGTTTCACTAATACTTTTTACAGAAGGAAATCTGCCATCCTTACCTGGTCTGGCCTCCATATAACTCCAGACCATGTTTGAAACTTAACAAGTCTCTGGGCAATGAGGGATGGGTAATAAATGTTGACCGGGATTGTGACTCCCTCATCCTGAGAATGAATTAAACAAAAGAAAATTCTTCTCTGCATTGTTTTTTGGGTGTTATAAGCTGTTTCTTCCTCCACCATTTGTTGCACCAATGATTAACAAAGCTAGCTGCTACTATGTAATGTGGCTGTCCTGAATCGCAATTAATAGTTTTGTTCTTTAAAGAAACTTGAATAGTCCTTGGACTCTCCCGTCCCTTTTCCAAATGTAAGTGGAGAAATTTGCCTGATGAGTGCTGCTGGTCACAGTCACTAACAAGTCCGAATCCAGCTCAGCGTTTTACTATCCTGCAACTGGGCGACATGCTTGCAGCTGTCTGGAGTGGGAGATCAGAAACAGCTATCTTCAAAGTCCGGACTGGTGTCAAGAAAGACTGGGTATGGTCCCTGTGCTGATTACAAAGATGACCCACCCTGTTGTGGCAAGCTTAAATAACTCTTCAACCTCAGTTATCTTTGTGCCAAAACTAAACTGAGTACTGTAGCCATGGATGACCTTAGGAATGCCAGTGAACTGCAGGATTGTTGTCCGCTCTGCACAATATTTGTGAGGTGGAGGTGCTAGTGATGGACACTCACAACCTCTCCAACTCTACAAACAAAAGACATGGCCTGTCCTTGAATGTTGTCAGGCAGCATCCGAGAAGCAGGAGAATTGAAGTTTCGGGCATAAGCTTTCCTGATGAAGGGCTTATGCCTGAAACATCGAATTTCCTGTTCCTCAGATGCTGCCTGACCTGCTGTGCTTTTCCAACACAACACTCTCGACTCTAATCTCCAGCATCTGCAGTCCTCTCTTTCTCCTCCCTGTCCTTGAATATTGCCAAAACAAAACTCTTAGATTAACCCAGGCCTGGTTAGCCAAGTATTCCATTTCCCATATAAGGAGAGATGTTGGAATATGTTGAGCACTTCCCATAACTTGGCAGCCACCACTCTGCAAAGATCAACAGTGTCTGCTCAGCCTCCTATAATCTGTAGCTGCGAGTATTTGACAAGTAAGACCTTCACAAGTCAACGAAAGTCCTACTGGGGAGTGCGGTTGTCATCTCTGCACGCTCCAGATTCAATGGGAGAACTCTTGAACAAATACTGGAGTTCATCCTAAAATCAGTTCTTCAAGTCAGGCAAAACTACTGAAAAATCAACCACAAAGATCTGGATACTATGTCCGGATGGTCGTAAAATGCTGTCCTTATCAGTCCCACTTTCTCAACTGTCAAATGGCCAGTATTCCTGAGGATATGTAGAAAACCACTTAAGGATCCTGAAGGTGTCCATGAAGCATGGCAGCACTTACATTAATACCAAGAGGAACTCTCTCCCAATTGTTCAAAATGATGACAACCTGCCCTTCAGGCTACATCACGCTTTGAATTCACACACCTTAAAGATGAGGCAGAATGGTCCAGCAGGATAAAAATGGAATCATATCCTTCACTCAGTATTTCTACACCTCATGACACAGCCTACTGTAGGTGCACAATGATTTGCAGATTGGGAATTGGTTGGTTCAGTTCCCATGAGGAGCCACTGCGTATTCCTGTGACCCTGGGTGGTTAACATCCTGAATCAAGGGTCAACTCGCCATGGTGATGCTTTCTGACTGATTATTACTAAATCAGAGAAACCAGATTAGCCTGTCATTTACTTCATTGTTGTGTTTGGAACCTTTCTGTTTTAGGATTGACTCCTGAATTTCCTGCGTTACAAAATTGATTACATTTCCAAAGAGTAATGTATTGGCTGATTATGATGTCATGAATGTAACTATGGAATTGCGAGTTCTTCCTTTCTTACAGTTCAGATGGATAATGGATCTTACTCATAATCAATTCATATTTCTGATGGTGGATGTTCCAATAGTTAACTGGCCAGCAATAACTCTTGGTAAATAGGCATCTTAACTGAGGCTCCTTGAAGCCAGTATAAAAGACCTGACTTTGGAGAAATTCTGAGCCCTTTCCATTGCACTGCAGTGACTGCAGTTTTTGCTGAATGCTTCAATGATAGAATAGACCTGATCATTGACTTAAATAATGTCATTGAGTTTTACAGCCTGGGAAAAGGCACTTCAGCCCATCATGCCCATGCTAGCCATCAGGCACCTCTCTGTTTTAATCCCATTTTCCAGCATTTGCCCCTAGCCTTGTATACTGTAATGTTTCAAGTGTTTATCTAAATACCTTGTTAATGTCTTGAGAGCTTCTGCCTGTGCCACCCTATTAGGCAGTGAGTTCCAGGTTCCCACAATCCTCTGTGGAAAAGTATTCCTCACCTCTCTTCTTTTGAGGAAAGACATTCTGGCTATTGAGGGAGTGCAGCGTATGTTCACGAGGTCAATTCCTGGAATGGTGGGATTACCTTACACTGAAAGACTGAAGTGACTAGGCTTGTATACCCTTGAGTTTAGAAGACTGGGAGGGGATATGATTGAGACATATAAGATTATGAAAGGATTGGACACTCTGGCAGCAGGAAACATGTTTCTGCTGATGGGTGAGTGCCAAACCAGAGGACACAGCTTAAAAATACGGGGTAGACCATTTAGTACAGAGATGAGGAGAAACTTCTTCACCCAGAGAGTGGTGGCTGTGTGGAATGCTCTGCCCCAGAGGGCAGTGGAGGCCCAGTCTCTGGATTCATTTAAGAAAGAGTTGGATAGAGCTCTTGAGGATAGTGGAATCAAGGGTTATGGAGATAAGGCAGGAAACGGATACTGATTAGGAATGATCAGCCATGATCATATTGAATGGCGGTGCAGGCTCAAAGGGCTGAATGGCCTACTCCTGCACCTATTGTCTATTGTCTAGGGACCTCCTGCTTATTATCTTAAACTGTGTCCCCTTGATATTGACCTCTCTACTGAGGAGAAAAGATTTTTTTTCTCTCTGCCCTGTCTATGCCGGACAGAACTTAGTCTGTCTCAAACAGATCCCCCTCACCCTTCTCTGCTCAAGGGAAAACACCAGGGCTCCCTAGCCAGTCTTCATAGCTGAAGGTTTCCTGCCCAGACAACATCCTGGTGAATCATGGACTTGGATAAACTTCCAAATTTACTGATGACACAAAGTTAGGCGGCATTGTTGACAGTATGAATGATAGCAATATAGAGGGAATATTGACAGGCTAAGTGAACAGGCAAAACTTTAGCAGATGGAGTTCAATGTGAGCAAATGTGAGGTTATCCATTTTAGACTGAAAAGGATAGATCAGGGCACTTTCTAGATGGTATGAAGTTAAATACAGTGACTGTCCAAGGACACTTGGGGTTTCTGCAGCATAGAGCTTTAAAATGTCAGGAAAAATAATCAAGAATGCTCCTGGAATGCTGGCCTTTATATCCAGAGGAATGGAGTCCAAGGATGAAGGTGTTATACCTCAGTTATACAAAAGAGTCAAGATTAGAGTAGTGCTGGAAAAGCACAGCAGGTCAGGCAGCATCTGAGGAGCAAGAGAATCAACATTTCGGGCAAAGCCTTTAATCAGGAATGCCCAAAGTGTTGATTTTCCTGCATCTCGGATGGTGCCTTATCAGTTGTGCTTTTCCAGCACCACTCTAATCTTGACTCTAATCTCCAGCATCTGCAGTACCCCCTTTCGCGCAGTTATACAAACCCCTGGTTACTTGGTTACTACTTGGAGTACCGTGAGCAGATCTAGGGGCCACACTTAGGAAGGGCATGTTGGCCTTGGAGAGAGTACAGTGTAAATTTACAAGAATGATCCCTGAACTTCAGTGGTCTGATTTTCTTTTATTCACTCATGGAATATGGGACATGGATGTTTCTGGCTGAGCCAACATTTATTGCCCATCCCTAGTTGCCTTTGAGAAGGTGATGGTGAGTTTGAATATTGTTGCACCCATCCAGGCAAATGGGGAGTATTCCATCACACTCCTGACTTCTGCCTTGTAGATGGTGGGCAGGCTTTGGTGAATTACTTGCTTTAGGATTCCTAGCCTCTGATCTGCATTATGAGGAGAGATTATACAAATTGGGCCTGTTTTCTCTCGAATTTAGAATGTTAAGGGTGATCTGATCAAAATCTTCAATATATTAACAGGAAAAGACAGTAGATAAACTGATTGGACATTCTGGAACTAGGGGCATATCTGAGAATTAGGGTCAGACTGTTCAGGAGAGATATTAAGAAGCTCTTCCACACACAAAGGGTAATAGCTGTTTGGAAGTCTTTTCCACAAATGGCAATGGATACTGGATCAGTTGTTAATTCTAAATCCAGGATAATTTTTTTTTTGTTAAGCAAAGGTATAAGGAATATGGAACCAAAGGCCCCTTAATTGCTCTTGTAGTCTCTTGTACATGGAGTTAGGCCACAGATCAGCCATGATCTCATTGAATGATGGAACAGACTCGAGGGGCTGAATGGTCTACTGTTGTTCCTGTGTTCCTATGTTTCTGTCGGCTGAGTATCAGTAAACACATGAGAATCCAAACCATTTACAAGCCACAGTTACCTTTGAGTATCGGGGAATGAGAAGAGTGTTCTCAGTAATGTTTTCCAGCTTTTGTTTTGGTGCAACCGTCAAGGAGTTAAAGAAACCCAGTTGTTCCCTTCTCAATAACATCCTGCAGGTATTTTCGATGCGCTATCAGATCTTAATTTTCACTGTTTTGGTAAAAATATTCCTGTAGTTTCAGAAACATAATTTTAAACTCATGTGGCTAGAAGACATGCAAAAGAAATCTACTACTCAAAGGATCAAATATATCCTCTGATTTTTACCCAGGAAATCTTTGAAATCGATCCATTAAATTTTTGTGGGTTCCCAAGAGGCATCCACGCATTTGGAAAAAGATGACAAGGGGCTGGGTACTCAGCCAGTTCACCAAATACTGCAATGGTTTCACATTGTGCTTTCCCACTGTCAATGCTCTTCATCAAAACATTAGCGAGGACAGTGTGATTCAAGTCACTTGCCAATCATTTTGTAATCAGGAGGTAATTTGCAAATAAAGCAGATGTCAAATGATTTCTTGGGAAATAGAATCACTGTAAGAAGCCCCTACTCTCTTTGTTGTCTGTGCATTAATGCATAGAGGCCTGATTTTTAAAAATTCACTCATGGGACATGAATGTTTCTGTCTAAGCCAGTATTTGTTGTCCGTCCCTTTGAGAAGGTGATGGTGAGTTTGAGTGTTGTTGGAGCTGCACCCATCCAGACAACTGGGGAGTATTCATCACACTCCTGACTTATGCCTTGTAGATGGTGGTCAGGCTTTGGTGAGTGAAGGGATGAATTACTCGCTACAGGCATCATAGCCTCTGACCTGCTCTTGTCGTCTGTAATGTGAAAGCAATTAGAAAGCATCAGATATTATAGGCTTCCACAAGTAACAGGTAATTCAGAAAAAGATGCAATTCTTAAATTAATTCCTGCTGTTTGTACTCATTGGATTGCTAAGTGTGAAAGTACGTGACTTCTAGCAAGTGTACTTATTTGAATTACCCTGGAGCTTGTGGAGCCTAATGCTTCCTGATACTTTCTCCAATGCAAGCAGAGGCAAATTACAAACCAGATTGTACTCTCTTTTCCTGGAGTAGAAACTCCTGTGATCATTTGAAATTGGGCATGCTTGCATTGGTCCTGAAAAGTGCTAGATTAAAAAGTTGAGGAACAACTTATTTCAGGGTTATTCCTATATTTCAAGTAGACCTCTCCTCTGATTTGTGATTAGATGATTAGATTAGATTACTTACAGTGTGGAAACAGGCCCTTCGGCCCAACAAGTCCACACCAACCCTCCGAAGAGCAACCAGACCCATTCCCCTACATTTACCCCTTCACTTAACACTACAAGCAATTTAGAATGGCCAATTCATCTAACCTGCACATGGACTGAGGGAGGAAACCGGAGCACCCGTTTTCCTCTTCACACCATATGCTGTCACAGAAGCTGAAACCTTTCGTTAACATTGTTAAAGGATATGGACCTCATGTCCTTGGATGCCATTTATGGCACTTGAGCTGACTGGCTGTGTAAGCCATTTCAGAAGCAAGTTCATGATCAATCCCATTGCTGTGGGTCTGGAGTCACATGTAGGCCAGACCGGGTAAGGATGGCAATTTCCTTCCCTAAAGGACATTAATAAACCAGATGGGTTTTTCTGACAAGGGGTAATGGATTCATCGTCAACCTTAGACTCTTCTTTCCAGAATTTCATCGAATTATTGAATCCTGCCATCACAGGATTTGAACACAGGCCCCTAAAACATTACTGGAGTCTCTGGATTAAGAGTACTGCTATTATAACACCATTCTCTCCCCTTTACATCTCTGTTTTGTAGTCATAGAATCAAAGAGTTATGGAGATATACAGATATTCAGTCCAACTGCGCCATTCCAATCAGATATCCTAAATAAATTTAATCCCAGTTTAGAGCCCCATATCCCTCTAAACTCTTCCTATTCATGTACCCATCCAGCTATGTTTAAATGCTGTAATTGTACCAGCCTCCACCACTTCCTCTGGCAGCTCATTTTACACACACACCATCCTCTGTATGAGTAAGTTGCCCCTTAGGTCCCTTTTAAACATTTCCCTTCTCACCCTAAACCTATGCCCTCTAATTTTGGATTCCTCCACCTTGGGAAAAGACATTAACTATTCACTCTATCCATGCCCCGCATGAATTGATAAACCTCTGAAGGGTTCCATTATGACAATATACTTCACTCCCTTCACCAGCCACTGGCTCCATCCCTCTCCCTGGCTATACCTAAGACTAACCAGGCTTTGCTTGAATGTTGACATCCTATTTAACTTTGAACTGTGCTTCTGATGACTCGACCACCTCTCAGATGTTCACTTCATCAACAACAAATTCTAGTAAGTTTTGAGAAGATTTGTAGATCAGGTTGAGGTTCTGGATGTAGGTTTGCTTCCAGCTCAGTGAGCAAACTTACATCCAGAATAAATTCTAATTTTACACCTGTGCCATTGTCCATCTCTATCCTGATCTCAGCTCATTCACTGTGGAGACCCTCACCAGTGTCGCTGCTGTCTCTAAATGGAACTACCTGAGAACTTTTGTGGCTGGCCTCCCACCTTGAAATTTCCACCATTACAAACACATCTGCTTCCCATTTTCCAACACCAACTAAGTCCACATGACCTCCTTTCCTCGATGTCTTACAGTAGTTCTCCGTCCAACAAAGCCTTGGATCATTTTATTAATCTGAAGGCGTGATATCAATGCAAGTTGTTGCTTCATAGTTACCACATCAATGCCATGTTATTCACTTGTGGATGGCATTTTGTCAAGAACAAAACATTCTTTGGAAGGAATCCTGTTGGATTGTTTTCCTCTTTCAGTTTAAGTTGACTTACTGAGTATTTCCAGCATTTTCCTTTTCTGAGTTTGAATTTGCAGTCTTCTAGATTTGCCTTTCAGCCTTTTCAGCTTTGTTGCTTATTTTGTGTCATGTTCTCTCTCTCTCTTTCTCTGTCTCTCTCTCTCTTTTTCTCTCTCTCATGCGTTTCATCTTTGGCTCAAATGTCAAAGCTGATTCTGAAAGAAATTTCTGTTCCAACTCCCTAACCACAGGAAACCTCCATAGTGCCATCTTTTCTCAAATGAATGCAACTAAACCCTGTGTTTTGGCCATTCTGCTTCATACATGTGGCTTGATAGCTTTCAAAAATATGCGTCTTATTTTTGTTTTTCTGTTGTTGCCATCATCCTCAGTTAACACAGGCATTTCCTGACTAATACAATTTCTCACGATTCATTGCAAAAATCTTGGCACCTGCCCTTCAGAATCTGAAAAATAGGGGCTGATTCTCTGGATATGTTCTACAGACAGGGGAGTCCAATATACTTGGGATTGGGCCATCACCAGCAAGACCAGTGTCTGCTGTGCATCTCGAATTACATTTGAGCTTTCTCTTGAACGTACTGTAGTCCACATGATGACAGCAATCTCACTGTACAAAAGGCTTTGTCCACTCCAGATAAAATACGTCTTGTTAAATTTACTCACAGGATGTGGGCATTTCTGGCCAGGCCAGTGTTTATTACCCAGAGGGCAGTTAGTAGTTAACCACATTGCAGTGGGTCTGGAGTCACATGTCGGCCAGACCAAGTAAGGATGGCAGATTTCCTTCCCTAAAGGATATTAGTGAACTAGATCCTGCTATGGCAGGATTCCAACGCTGACCCCCAGAGCATTCTGGGTCTCTGGATTAACAGTCTGGCAGTAATACCACTAGACCATTGCCTCCCCCTTGTGATTTCAAATAAACCTGTTGGTCTATAACCTCATGTTGTGTGACTTCTGCCCTTATTGAGGGCACACAGCTCATTAATATCGAACTTCCTTTCCAATCAAACTCGCAGAAGACGTTCAAAGCCGAGAATTCTCTCAGTGGCAGTCTGAGCTGGATCCTGGTGACCTGCTCACCTCTGGCTGTGAACAACCTCAATGTTACTCAGCAACCCCCAGTACCACAGCGCACTGCCCACTGGACACCCCTCTGGTCTACAGATATTGACATCCGATGTTTCCCAATCCCTCAGGACCTTTATGATCCTCTCCAATCCACTTGCAGGAAGAATGGAGCTGCATTGCAGGGAGCACCGACAGCTAGCAATGAGAAGCTGGAATAAGGATGCTATGTACAAAGGGACAGGACCCCCCAGCTCACAGACTGCACCAGGCTGTGTTTCCCACTCACTCTCTCAGTACAGCCTCACTGAGGACCACAGCATTCCTACCTTGTCTGACCTCACTGTGCCAATTAGCGCAGTCACACAAACCAGCAGCTTGCCTTGTCGGGCAGCGGTCCTCAATCCCATGAGGTGGGGTAGGAGGTGGGTAGGGGGAGGGGGTGGTGGTTTGAATCTTACCGTAGGGCAGTTAGCTACATCAATCTCCCACCCTCTTCATATGCCCTCAGCTCACACAGCAAGCACATTGCATGGACAGCAAGCTGGCTGCGGGGCTCACACTCTCAGTGGAATGCTCCTCATCGAAGCCCATGGAGGTACCATCACTGAGTGGTCCCAGCAGGAGGTAATGGACAGCGTCCCATATCTCACCTTCCTGACCCACAGTCCACAATCGGTAAGGGATGATGGTCTTTTGGCAGATATCTGCTGAGTGGTGAGTGGTTCTGAAAATGGCATGTGGTAAGATGGGGTGAGAATTGAATTTGACAAATGCCATGGGGCAGGGTTGGTCATTAATGAGGTCAGTTTGGAGGACATGAGCGTGATCAGGAGGAAATAGAGAGATATGGACCAGGTGTAGGCAGACGGCATTAGGTTAGAATGGCATCATAGTAGGTAAAGACATGGTGTGCCATAGGGCCTGCTCGTGTGTTGTAAAGTTCTTTGTTCAATACGCTAGGATGATGGTAGACCTCATGGTGAAAACCTCCAAAAGATATCATGAAACTTACACATAGCCAATAAAAATCATGCAATTCATTCCTCAGTCCCTGTTCCTTCACTGTTATTGTCCTGTTACTTACCCTTCCTAATAGCAGTGTGGGCTCGTTGATACTCCAAGCATTGCTGTGAATGAAGGATCAACGTCCTTGAAACATTTAAAATAGGCAACATATGCTGGTCTCCTTATCAATGCTCATAGAGTCATAGAGCCATACAGCAAGGAAATAGAGCCTTTGGTCCAAAAGGCTTTTTACTCCTAATGAAGGGCATTTGCCCTAAACGTCGATTTCGCTGCACCTCGGATGCTGCCTGAACTGCTGTGCTCTTCCAGCACCACTGATCCAGAACCTGGTTTCCAGCATCTGCAGTCATTGTTTTTACCTCTTTGGTCCAACCTGTCCATTCTGAACATAATCCCAATCTAAACCAGTCCCACCTGCCTGCTCCTGGCCCATGTCCCTCCAACCATTCCCCTTCATGTACGTAATCTAAGTTCTTTTAAGCATTGTAACTGTGCCCACGCCCACCCTTTCCTCAGGAAGTCCATTCCACACACAAAGCACTCTCTATGTAAAATGAAATTGCCCCTCATGTCTTTTTAAAATCTCCCTCTTCTCACCTTTAAACTATGCTCTGAGTCTTGAAACCTCCCATTATAGGGAAAAGACACATATCATTAATTCTATCTCTACCTCTCTCAAGAACGAGATCAAAGTCAGAATGATGAGCTGTTTAAAAACAAAACTGGGCACTGTCCTGTTCCCATGTAGCTGATGTCTAACTCTTCCTGGTGACAGGGATTGGGTATTTTAGAGTCACTGTCCAAAATACCTTTTTTTCAGATTAGATTATTTACAGTGTGTAAACAGGCCCTTCGGCCCAACAAGTCCACACCGACCTGCCGAAGCGCAACCCACCCATACCCCTACATTTACCCCTTACCTAACACTACGGGCAATTTAGCATGGCCAATTCACCTGACCCGCACATCTTTGGACTGTGGGAGGAAACCGGAGCACCCGGAGGAAACCCACGCAGACACGGGGAGAATGTGCAAACTCCACACGGTCAGTCGCCTGAGGCGGGAACTGAACCCGGGTCTCAGGCGCTGTGAGGCAGCAGTGCTAACCACTGTGCCCCCGTGGCGCCCTTTGTGAGCTATTACAATATATCTTGCAGGTACCAACCATTGCGGCCATAAGACATCAGTATTTGAGGGAGTCCATCCAGAAACAGCTTCAACTTGACGTAGATATTTTGCATCAACATGGTCAGAGATATTATTACACACCTCTGGTGCAGGTGAGACTTGAATCCTGGCCTCTTGACCCAGAGGTAGAGATGCTACCACTGCACTAAAAGAGGGTATCTTGTGGAATTCCAGTTCCATTATAATCTCTGATATTGCTATTGGGCTGATTGCATTTGGTCCCTTTTGCATTAGTTTTTAGTTTGAGCTAGTTTGTCTTGGTAGAGTTATATGATTGTTAAAGAAAAGTTATTTCCTGGAAATTTAACAATTAAATTTAGTCTTGAAGATATTTGAATTCTGGACCCTCCCAAAGATTAATTTTATTTCTCGACTTTCTGTTAAGTTTGAGATTCTGAAATGTTATAGTATCATTATCATATGCTGAAAATGTGTTGCTGGTTAAAGCACAGCAGGTCAGGCAGCATCCAAGGAATAGGAAATTCGACGTTTCGGGCATAAGCCCTTCATCAGGAAGGGCTTATGTTTCCTGATGAAGGGCTTATGCCCGAAACGTCGAATTTCCTATTCCTTGGATGCTGCTTGACCTGCTGTGCTTTAACCAGCAACACATTTTCAGTTGTGATTTCCAGCATCTGCAGACCTCATTTTTTACCCTATCATTATCATATGTACAAACTCAATCTTCTTTGACAAACGTGAAACAAAATATATCTCAAACTTGTGAACTTACCAAGATTTATGTTGTAAAAATCCTTAGATTATTTATGAATGGACTGATAGCATTTCCTCAGTCCCTGAGGCACAAGAGTTGAGCTGTCTCACTAATGCTTTGAGAAGTTGAATAGGAATCCAAGTTCAAGACAGAAGAGTTATCGCGGCAATTTCTTGCCCATGTGTCATTGCTGGCAATAACCGGTACAGGAATACTCCTTTTATAATATGATATAGAGCCTTTTCTCATTTACTCATGGGATGTGGGAATCACTGGCTGGACCAGAAATCATTGTCCATCTTTGTTGCCTTGAGAAGGTGGGAGTGAGCTGCCTTCTTAAACCAGCGCTGTCGCTTGCTCTGGGCTGACTCAAAATGCCGTGATGGAGGGAGTTCCAGGATTTTGACTCTGCGATATAGTCCTAAGTTAAGGTGATGAGTGACTTGGAGGGGAACTTGCAGGGGGTGGTGTTCCCATATGTCTGCTACCCTTGTCCTTTGAGATGGAAGTGGTCATGTGCTTTGAAGATGCTGTACGAGGATCTTTGGTGAATTTCTGCACCACATCTTATAGGTAGTACACAGTGCTGCTACTGAGCATCGGTGGTGGAGGGAGTGGGTGCTTGTGGATGTGGTGCCAATCAAATGGACTGCTCTCACCTGGATGGAGTCAAGCTCCTTGGGTATTGTTGCCTTGATTCTATCCACTGGTGACTTGGGTTGAGGGTGAGCTGCTGGCACCAATCCTCCTTCTGATGCTAGTCCAAGGGCTGTTTAGTAAAGGAAACAAGGTGACCTATCAATGGGATTGTGCATTCCTGCTCTGGATCAGTGGTGTTGGAAGACCACAGCAGTTCAGGCATCATCCAAAGTGCAGCGTCCAAAGTGCACTTTGGATGCTGCCTGAACTGCTGTGCTCTTCCAGCACCACTAATCCAGCATCTGCAGTCATTGTTTTTATCTCGTGCATTCCTGCTGTTGAGGGTAAGAAGGTTGAACCTTTAATTTCTGATAGTTGCAACAAGACTGTTTCAAATTATTCTCATAACATGTAAATTAGTTTAATTGTTTTTCCTTTGACTTTAATAATTGTTTTGAGCGATTTGTTAAAAGAGCATTGGCGGTCCCTTGTGAATATGTTTGGTGATTGAACACCATGAGGAACAAATTGCAGAAATAGAACCTTTGCTCTATCAAGCCAGGTTTAACAGTGGAATCTTATGTGACCAGTATGACCATGAGTTGGGATAATTACAATTATAAAGCAAATGTAGAAAATAAGAACAGAAGTATGCCATTCAGTTCTTTGAGCCTGTTCTCCAATCACTATGATGATTATTGATCATCCAATTCAGTAACTGGTCCCCACTTTTCTCTGACATATTCTGGTTATATCTATAGATAACATGATGAAATAATAAAGTACAGGTGTTAGTGATATACCTGCAAAGATAAACTGAAAAAGAGATGAATCGAGGATTGGATAATGTATCTAAATTATGCAAAAAGCAAGTGACTGTATATGAAATTAAAATTAAGACATCATATTAAACCCTTTGATTCTTTAGCCTCAAGTTACATCCAACTCCCCTTGAAATTACTCAATGGTTTGGTCTTGGCTAGAGAAAGCTCATTACTCTTTGCGTGAAAAGATTTCTCCTCATCTCAGTTTGAAATTAGATTAGATTACTTACAGTGTGGAAACAGGCCCTTCGGCCCAACAAGTCCACACCGACCCGCCGAAGCACAACCCACCCATACCCCTACATTTACCCCTTACCTAACACTACGGGCAATTTAGCATGGCCAATTCACCTGACCCGCACATCTTTGGACTGTGGGAGGAAACCGGAGCACCTGGAGGAAACCCACGCAGACACAGGGAGAATGTGCAAACTCCACACAGACAGTCGCCTGAGGCGGGAATTGAACCCGGGTCTCAGGCGCTGTGAGGCAGCAGTGCTAACCACTGTGCCACCGTGCCGCCCATGCCACTGTGCCGCCCGTCTACCCCATTTCCTTACACTATGACCCTTGGTTCTGGAAAACAAACATATCAATTAAACAAGCAATTAGTTTCTTACAAGCTGTGTCAGTATTGCCAGCTGTGTTCAGTGCATTAACTAATGTTCAAATTCAGCCAAACCTTCATAATGAGACCATTGCATCAAACTGCATGAAAAACCTAATATCATTCCAGTGACTCAGTGGAATTTATACCTATAACTTCATCCCTGGCTTTATGCTATTTCATGTTTGTGAAACTAAATGCAATCTTTTGTATTGTGTTCTCTGTTTTTTTCTTTTCTTTAAATAATTAATACACTTCAAGCATGAAACAAATCAAAATAAGCCAGATACTTGTTAGCATTGGGTTTTCTTCATTTCCATTCAGTAATCCCTTTCTTTACATTTTAGTAACTTACAAACCTTGTCATTTCCAAACTACTAGTTCAGCTAAAGTCTCTCACGGGTTGACTTGTTTTATCAATAAGTTATTGAAAATAGAGGACAAGTAATATAAACTGACTAAATGCCAACATATACTACAGTCTCAGAATAAACCAATCACTTGTGAACAATGTGTTGTTTTGTGCACCATGCCTGTATGTTATGTTCCATTAACAAGTACAATTGTCAAACTGACTGAGCTGCCATTGTCTTGTGAATCCATCAAAAAAAGAAGTTATTCTGCTCAGATCGAATATTTGATCAATAATAGAGATTTAAAACAGTCAATGTTGTAGTTTGAAGCCAATCAATTTTCAGCTACCTTTAAGAACTGACTGTGATAACAAAATCTTTATTCACAATATCGACTGAGGAAAATGAATATGTGTTTTGTACTGATTAAATACTGCAAGTGCCAAATCCCCACTGCCATGATATTGCTTGTGTTATTTACCTTGTTGCATCAAGTGATTGTTTTTTAAGTGAAGCAGTTTTGACTTGTATGGAGTAGATTGGTAATAGGGGAGTGTAGACCCACTAAATGCAGATGCAAACTAGACTGTAATGAATAATGAAACAAAGACAGAACTGTTTAAGTATCTTGCATGTAGCAATCTCCAGGATAACAGTGTACGTTGTCTTTATTGAGCTGGCTGTCTGCAGTGAGTGCTTCATGATAGAAGAGAGACAGTATTGCAGTTCTATCCCAAATATCTCCCTTTCACACAAAAGGAGAATAAAGCCTGCTTTGCATTCATTATAATTCATACTGTTATGCACACATCTGTTCTCATGTATTCCCTATTCTTGTCAGTCCCCGTATATGCATTTCACACATACAGTGTTTACGGTGTTCCAGTTTCTTCGTGGTAAATGTGCAGATTGTCATTGATTGACTATCTAACTGGGGTTCCTTCTCTAAGCAGTGTCATTCCTATGTTGCTTGTTTTTACACAGAAATGCACAAACAGGAATAGGCCATTCAGCCCCTTGCGTCTGTTCCGCATTTCATGCGATCACGGTTGATCTGTGACCTAACTCTATGTACCTGTATCCCTTTATACCTTTGCTTAACAAAATCTATCATGAACAAACACGATGTAGTGATTGCAACAAGGTCAGCCAGGTGGACCTCATAGAATATGAGCTCCCTGATTGGGGCTGAGTGTCAGAGATGCTGACACTCTGATATCTGGCTTTGAATGAGGCAATACTAAAATTCAAGACTGGTCATGTGTAAATAAAAGGAGACTTGATGCTGGATATTGTCTTTGTGGAGTCATTTCACATAGTGACTATAATTAAGGTTCTGTGGGAGTGATGGTTAGTCCATGGCGTGTGTAAGCAGTGAGCTCCCACCATCCAGTTCTCCAGGTGTGAGCACGTGCCTCCAGTTGTTAACTGCATTTCTCTTCCTTCCCTTCCATCATGTACGACCGAGTTGAAAGCTGCTCTACATTTGTCCCAAGTTGCCACTTAGGCTGAGGCTTGTGACTATTGACAGTTTCTATACTGCCTGGCTCTCAGATACTCAACTCTGGCAATGGATTGACAGTTTTGTCAAAACAAATTTTGGCTTTCTTCAGTTTCACCTTAGTTTTTTCAGTTTTACCTGTTACCAGCCCTGGGCTCAGTTGTGTTATTTTTATTGAAAGAGCAGCTACGTTGCATTTTGCTGTGGATTACATCCCATGCATTCATTACAAATGTGGTCTATTCAAAGCCTACCTTGTACCCTGTTCTGGATTTCATCCGTGTTGTTATGGTTTCTCTGGTGATTTTCACTAACACTTCAGATTTCCAGCTGACTGGGAATAGTGTGGAGATAGAGACATGGGGATGTACAGCACAGAAACAGACCCTTTGGTCCAACGCGTTCATGCCAACCAGGTATCCGACACTAATCTAGTCCCACTTGCCAACATTTCTCTAACCCTTCCTATTCATATACCAATGTTGTAATTATATCAGCTTCCACCACTTCCTCTGACAGCTCATTCCATACATGCACCACCCTTTGCGTGAAAAAGTTGCCTCTTAGGTCCCTTTATAAATCTGTTTCCGCTCACCCTAAACCTATGCCCTCTAGTTTTGGACTCCCTCACTCCAGGGAAAAGACCTTGTCTATTTACCCTATCCATGCCCCTCATGATTTTATAAACCTGTATAGGGTCACCCCTCAGCCTCCGACGCTCCAAGGAAATCAATCCCAGCCTATTCAGCATCTCCCTATAGCTCAAGCCCTCCAACTGTGAGAGAATGCTGGAGAAACACAACAGGTCTGGCCCTATATATGGAGAGACAAACAAAATTAAAGTTTCCAGACCAGTGACCCTCCTTCAGAATTGTTGCTTTGTCTCTTCCAAGTAATTATTGATGAAAAATTTCATAAGAAAAGGCAGTAATGAGGCATTCTGTTGTAATCTGAAAGAAGCATTTTCCAATGACCCAAACTCCCTGTATGTTAATACAACAGGGTGTCCTTGCTGCATCAGGTTTGGGAGAAAGTGAGGACTGCAGATGCTGGAGATCAGAGTCAAAACTTGTGGTGCTGGAAAAGCACAGCCAGTCAGGCAGCATCCGAAAAGCAGGAGAGTTGACGTTTCAAGCATAATCTCTTCATCAGGAATGAGCCTCATCATTCCTGCTCCTCGGATGCTGCCTGACCAGCTGTGCTTTTCCAGCACCACACTTTTTGACTCTGTATCAGGGTTGGCCCAAGTTCTGCCATATTAGCAGCATAAGGCATGGTAATATTGTGATCTGTGTCATGTTTCAGCACTGATATTGACGTTGCTTGATGCCTAATTTTAGTGAAAGATACATCTTACTGTGTGCCTCAGCATCACTGCATTTTCTTGTCAGTGACTTGATGTAGTGGGTCACACTCCCCCAGAGCAGATTGGGCAAGCATTTTGTAAATATTGGTTAAATCCAACAACTCTCTTCACTGCTTTTACATCTGTTGGTCACTGTCACTTTCAGAAGCCGAAAGAAGACCTTGTGTTGTCAGTGCATGGATTATGTACAGTTGGACTTGTTTTCTGATCAACTACAGATTCAGATGGAGAAGATTACAGGAAAGCTACATAGTTTTTAATGAATGAGAGTTTTAAAATTAGTTCTTTGCTATGATGAGAATCAATATATTTTGGAAAAAATGAGTCAGTCCAGAACTAAGGGCCACACTTTTAAAATTCGGGATCACTCTTTCACAACACAGATGAGGAGAAATGATTTCTCTCAGAGGTCTGTGGGGCTTTGCATGAGAAGATGGTAAAGGCAGGGTCAATAATAATTTTAAGGCAGGGGATTGGTAGATGGGGGATCAAAAGTTATAGGGAATAGAAAGGAATGTGGAATTCAAATAACAAATAATAAGAACAGTCATGATTTTATTGATTGGTGAAGTAGGCTTAAAGTATTGAACAGCCTACTCCTACTCCAATTTTTTTAGAACATAGAACATAGAAAAATACAGCGCAGTACAGGCCCTTCGGCCCTCGATGTTGCGCCGACCAAAGTCTACCTAACCTACACTAGCCCAATAACCTCCATATGCTTATCCAATGCCCGCTTAAATGACCATAAAGAGGGAGAGTTCACCACTGCTACTGGCAGGGCATTCCATGAACTCACAACCGGCTGAGTAAAGATGAGTGAATAGAACTCTGTACAAGTTGTAATTAGCTGTTTGGAGCTTTGGATGAGCTCAATGTTGTGGAGAATGGAAGATGTGCCTGGAATATTTGGAATAGTTACATTTACAGGTGCGAGAGGAACAGGTGAGTGTTTCAGGATAAATTAGGACAGGGGTGTAAATAATTAGATTCCCGACAGTGTGGAAACAGGCCCTGTGTAGGTGCTGTGAGACAGCAGTGCTAACCACTGAGACACTGTGCCGCAAAGCTGTGGAAGTTGGAGCAGGTAGGTGTCTCTGTGATAGCTATGGGTATCAGGATAGAAGTTTATCCCAGGGTCAAATATATCTCTTCAACACCACTAGGTTGGTGAGGGGGTGTTCTGTTCTTGATCACTATCCAGGAAGAGCCATTGGGAGTATTTGTGTCTGGATATCAGTGAGGCTTGGCGTGAGGATACCTGGAGGTGAAACATCCTGCTCTTACAAGGATACTGACTAAATGGCTAAAGTACAGTATCTGGAAAGGAGCCAATGGACTGAGGGCAGGGGAGTGAATTTGGTGGAGCAAAGTGCAAATAAAACTAAATTACTAAAAGGCTTTGTCTTCTTTTTAATTAATTCACTTTTACTGAGAGGCTTTTCAATGAAGGATTCTTAAACCACCCATCCCATCAGAAAGTGGCTGAAGTGCCCTTACATCCAAAATCTCTGCATGTGTTTTACTTCATCAAATTGTTTTTGTAGGTTCCATAGGTTGTGAAATGGTTCATCCATTGGGATTTTGTGGCAGTCCATAAGGTCACCTTTGCCCGTTGAAAGGTTTTTTTTTGTCCCTTTGCTGAATCAGTGATAAGGTTAAATAACACTCTGTTTGTTTTGACCACACAGGTGACTAACTAATGATTTACTTAAGAAATATTTAGTGCCACCTTCTCTCTTACAGCTAATAGGGATAGATCAATTCAGGCAAGAAGTGATCCCAAGAATCAGCTGATTTGTTAGTTGGAAGGGACGAACAAATGTTATATATAGAAATCAGTTGCAATTCTTTAAGATATCCGATTTTAAACAATTGGTTACATTGATTATGTAACATTGCTTTCAGTGATATTAGCGATAATGTGTCAAAACAGACCCTTTGTTTAGTATCTTTGTGAAGATATTATCTACTTTATTTTAATCAGATTAATAACTTGATTAAAGTGCTTGGGCTGTGGAATTTCATACATCCACCAACATCAAATATTTCACTGCACTGGCATCTGGAATTTCAGTTATGAGGAAAGATTAAGGAAGTCAGGCTTGTTTTCAACATGAGACCAAGGTGACCTCATCAAAACCTTGCAAGGGATAGAAGTGGAATTGATAAATTGTTGACACTGGTGCAGAGTTCAAATACCAAAGAACACAAGTTAAACTTTAGAAACATTTGAGAAGAACAATGAAGTCAGGTATATTCACCCAAACCCTCCAAAAAACGTTATGAGTCAATCCAGGCAAACTTTCGAAATTGACATTAGAAAATATTTCAATAGACATTTGGATGGATTTTTGAAGACAGATATGATAAAATGGGGCTGATCTGTGAGGCATGTTGGGATGATCTAGCGCTTCTGAAACATGAGATGCATAGAAGTTTTTATGTTTGTTGTGTGTGGCACTGTGCACTCTGTATGTCTGTGTGTAACACTGTGCCCTGTTATAATCTGTCTGTGGCACTGTGTCCTGTGTATATTTGTGTGTAGCACTGTGCCCTGTTCTTCTCCCTGTGTTGCACTCTGCCTGGTGTATATCTGTATGTAGCACTGAGAGCTGTTACCTCTGTGTGTGGCACTGTGTCCTGTATATATCTGTGTGTGGCACTGGGGCCAGTGTATAACTGTATGAAGAAATTGCATTTGTATGTGTTTGTCTGTGTGGAGTGTGCTTGTGTGGGTGTGTATTATGTACATTCATTTGTGAACACAGGGAGTTGGTGTTATTATATGTCGATATGGATGTGAATAGATGGGACTCCTCCAATATTGAATAGGCAGCCCCATGAGGAGAGTGCAGGGGACCTCAAAATGGAGATGCTCTTTGATCCCTGATTAAATGTTAAAATTCAGCATGGCCGACAATTCTTAGGACCATGAATGTGGATGGGAAATTTCTCTGAAGGATGCGCGATTGGCAAGATTCCAGACCTTTTAGTCTGCTGACTCATTTTTTCAGGCTAGTGCCAGGAGACCCTAATGTCTGTCAAGCCTCTGTACCTCCAGCACATGGACTGGAGTGGTGCAAGATGACTAGCATTTTCCCAAGGCCATTTAGGTACAGGCGACAAATTCTAGAGTGGTCAGCCATGCCCACACCTTGTGAAAGAACAGAAACTGTCCCAGGTCATTAACAATCAGGGGAGTATCTTTATAGTGGGTGAATGATGAAACATCAAATGGGACTTGAACATTATCTCTCTCCACAGATCCTGCTGTTCTCTTCGGGACACTCTGGTCCATTCCTCGTCCATTCCCAACACCCACAGCACCTTTCCGTGCGATCACAGAGAGTGGGAGACCTGCCTGTTTAACCTCTTCCCTTCTCACTATCCAAGGCCCGTCCAAGTGAAGCAACAAGTTATCTCAATCCCATTTACTGTATTTGTTGCTCACTGTATGATCCCTCTGACCCTTTTAATATCTCTGTCTCTCTCTGGATTTCATGTCCACCTATCTGCCCACCTCTCCACTCCCCAACCATCTCCTAACAAGTCCACTCAAACTTGCTAACAAGTTTCATCTTCATGAGAGAATTCTCATCATTCGGGAGTGATGAAAGTTTATATTCTTGGGGAGACTCCTTATTATCAATATAATTCATGGGTCATCCCTCAGAGCTAGGAAGACACAGTATCAGTGCTCTTCGAGTAAAACATGGCTTTGTTGGAAAACATGCAAGCAAACCACAGCAACAACAACAGCTGTGTATGTCGCTTTTGTACCACAAGGATCATCATTAAATGGTACATTTTTCGCCTTGTCAACTTTGGTCTGATTTATTTCACTGTGATCTGATAATGAGACAAGGCAGTGAGCAGCTGCTCTTGTAACATATTGCAAAGCCTCTTTTTAAAATCATTAAGATATGGCCTGAAAGAAAATCCTGTATTTGTGCAAAAGTGCTTTGGCTGAATTTGCCACACAATGGATGTCAATAACAATGACTATGGTTAAATGAATCTCGAGACATTGTAGATGCAAGGACGTACGTATTGTCTGTTAGGAGCAAGACACAGTCCTGCCTTTCCGAAATGGTGCTCTCTGAATAATTAACGGAAAAACAACATAGGAGGGCCATTCAGTTCCTTCAGTCTCTTCTTCAACTAGTCACACAACACCAAGCTAGTCCAAAACATTTATTTGAAGGAACACACCAAAATCTTATGTTTTCAAATAAATCTTCTAGACTTAGACTTACAGTGTGGAAACAGGCCCTTCGGCCCAACAAGTCCACACCGACCCGCCGAAGCGCAACCCACCCATACCCTTACATTTACCCCTTACCTAACACTACGGGCAATTTAGCATGGCCAATTCACCTGACCCGCACATCTTTGTGACTGTGGGAGGAAACCGGAGCACCCGGAGGAAACCCACGCAGACACGGGGAGAACGTGCAAACTCCACACAGTCAGTCGCCTGAGTCGGGAATTGAACCCAGGTCTCCGGTGCTGTGAGGCAGCAGTGCTAACCACTGTGCCACCGTGCCGCCCTGAATCTGTTGAACTATAACGTGATGTCGTGTGACTTCTGACCTTGAATACCCCAGTCCAACATCGACACCTCCACAATATATTTTTCAACTAAACCAGGAGGAGAAAAAGGACAAGGAGGTAATTCTTCACCCAGAGTGTGGGATTGACTGCCACAGAAAACAGGTGAGCCAAAATATTGAATGTTTCAAGAAAGAGTTCAAATAGTTCTTCCAGCAAAAGGGATTCAAGGGCATGTAGGGAAGGGGGGAACTGGGCAGTGTGTTATCCATGGTCATATTGAATGGTGGAGCAGACTCAAAAAGCCAAATGGCCTACTCTCGCTCCTATTTACTACATCTGTTTGGCTAATTGAGATCGTAACTCCACCAATGTGTCTCCATTAGGGGGGTATTTCACTCCTTTATACACACACACACACACACACACACACACACACACACACACACACACACACACACACACACCGTCCTAGCTGTTAACTCTGGGAAATTTCCCTTCAGATGCTGCCAGACCTGCTGAGTTTCTCCAACACTTGTGGTTTTTGATATTGATAGATGTCAGACTTCCATTTCCACCTGCCCCATCCTATCCAGTACCATGTGCCTCCCCTAACCATTTCTACCTGTCTCACCCTATCCATTTCGACCTGCTTACCCTGCCCATTTCTACCTGCATCGCTATCCTCATTTCTACCTCCCTCACCCTGTCCATTTCTGCCTGCCTCACTCTGTCCATTTCTACTTGCCTGCCCCTATCCATTTCACCTGCCTCACCCTGTCACTTCCACCTATCTCACCCTGTCAATTTCTACCTGCCTTCCCCTATCTATTTCTACGTGCCTCACCTATCCATTTCTACCTCCCTCACCCTGTCCATTTCCACCTGCCTCAAACTGTCCATTTCCACCTGCCTCACCCTGTCCTTTTGTACGTGCATTACCTTTTCCATGTCTACTTGCCATTTCCCATCCACTTCTACCTGTCTCAGCCTGTCCATTTCAAACTGCCTCACTCTGTCCATTTCCACCTACCTCACCCAATGCATTTCTACCTGTCTCTCTCTATCCATTTCTACCTGTCTCACCCTGTCCATTTCTACCTGCCTCACCTTGTCCATTTCTTCCTGTCTCACTCTGTCCATTTCTATCTGCCGACCATACCCATTTCTACCTACCTCACTCTATCTAATTCTACCTGCCTTACCCTATCCATTTTTTCTGCCTCACCCTGATCATTTCTACCTGCCTCACAATATGCATTTCCACCTGTCTCAATCTTCCATTTCCACCTGCCTCACTATATCCATTTTCACCTGTTTCACCATGTCCATTTCTAACAGCCTTATCCTGTCCATTTCTAAATGCCTCACCCTGTCCATTTCTACCTGCCTTAAAACTCCATTTGCACCTGCTTTACCCTGTCCATTTCGAACTGCCACACCCTATCCAATTCTACATGCCTTATCCTGTCCATTTCAACATGCCCCACATGTCCATTTCTACCTGCCTCAATCTATCCATTTCAACCTGCCTCACCTTGTCCATTTCTACCTTCCCCATTCTATACATTTCTACCTGCCTTACTCTGTCCATTTCAACCTGTCTTCCCTGTCTATTTCTACCTGCCTCACCTTGTCCATTCTACCTGCCTTACCCTATCCATTTCTACCTGCCTCACCCTGCCCGTTTCTATCTGCCTTAACCTGTCCATTTGCACCTGCCTGACTCTGTATATTTCTACTTGCCTCACCTTGTCCATTTCTATCTGCCTCACCCTATCCATCTTCCTACCTCACCTTGTCCATTTCTACCTGCCTCCCGCATCCATTTCTACCTGCCTCGCCCGACCCATTTCTACCTGCCTCGCCCGACCCATTTCTACCTACCTCACTCTATCCAATTCGACATGCCTCACCCTGATCATTTCTACCTGCCTCACAGTATGCATTTCCACCTGCTTCGCCATGTCCATTTCTAACAGCCTTATCCTGTCCATTTCTACCTGTCTCACCCTGTCCATTTCTACCTGCCTTAAACTTCCATTTACACCTGCTTTACCCTAGCCATTTCTACATGCCTTACCCTGTCCATTTCTGATGAAGGGCTCTGGCCCGAAACGTCGAATTTCCTGCTCCTTGGATGCTGCCTAACCTGCTGTGCTTTAACCAGCAACACATTTTCAGCCCTGTCCATTTCTACCTGCCTCACTTTGTCCATTCTATCTGCCTCGCCATACCCATTTCTACCTGCCTCACTCTATCTAATTCTAGCTGCCTCCCCTATCCATTTCTACCTGCTTCAACCTATCCATTTCTACCTGCCATATCCGATCAATTACTACCTGCCTCACCCTTTCCATTTCTATCTGCCTCACTCTATCCATTCCTATGTGTCTCACCCTGTACATTTCTACCTGCCTTAACCTGTCCATTTGCACTTGCCTCACTCTGTCCATTTTTACCTGCCTCACCCTGTCCATTTCTACCTCCCTCACCCTGTCCATTTCTTTTTGCTTCCTCCTATCCATTTCACCTGCCTTACCCTGTCCACTTCTAACTGTCTCACCCTGTCCAATTCTACCTGCCTTAACTTGCCCATTTCGACCTGCCTCCCCCTATCCATTTCTACCTGCCTCACAGTATCCATTTCCACCTGTTTCGCCATGTCCATTACTAACAGCCTTATCTGTTCATTTCTAAATGCCTCACCCTGTCTATTCCTACGTGCCTCACCCTGTCCATTTCTACCTGGCTCACCCTGTCCATTTCCAAATGCCTCATGCTGTCCATTTCTACCTGCCTCACCCTGTCCATTTCTACCTGCCTCATCCTGTCCATTTCCAAATGCCTCATGCTGTCCATTTCTACCTGCCTCACCCTGTCCATTTCTACCTGCCTCACCCTGTCCATTTCTACCTGCCTCACCTTGTCCTTTTCTATCTTCCTACACTTGTCCATTTCTACCTGCCTCCTCTGATCCATTTCTAACTACCTCACAGTGTCCATTTCAACCTGCTTTACCATGTCTATTTCTACCTGCCTCACCCTGTCCATTCCTATTTGGCTCCCCCCATCCATTTCTACCTGCCTCACAGTATGCATTTCCACCTGTTTCGCCATGTCCATTACTAATAGCCTTATCCTGTCCATTTCTAAATGCCTCACCCTGTCCATTTCTACCTACCTTACCCAGTCATTTCTACTTGCCTCACCCTATCATTTCTACCTGTCTCACCCTGTCCATTTCTACCTCCCTCACCCTGTCCATTTCTTTTTGCTTCCTCCTATCCATTTCACCTGCCTTACCCTGTCCACTTCTAACTGTCTCACCCTGTCCAATTCTACCTGCCTTAACTTGCCCATTTCGACCTGTCTCACCCTGTCCATTTCTACCTGGCTCACTATATCCATTCCTACCTTCCTCACCCTATACATTTCTACCTGCCTTACCCTATCCATTTCAACCTGCCTCACCCTATCCATTTCTACCTGCCTCACCCTGTCCATTTCTACCTGACTAACCTCACCCTGTCCATTTCTACCTGCCTTCACCTATCCATTTCTACCTGCCTCACCCTGTCCATTTCTACCTGACTAACCTCACCCTGTCTATTTCTACCTGCCTCCCCAATCCATTTCTACCTCCTGTACCATGTTCATTTCTACTGGCATTACCCTATTCATTTCCACCTGCCTTACCCTGTCCATTTCTGCATGCCTCACCCTATCCTTTTCTACCTGCCTCACCCTGTCAATTTCTATCTGCATTATCCTGTCCATTTCTACCTGCCTCCCCATAACCATTTCTACCGGCATTACTCTATCCATTTTTACGTGCCTCACCCTATCAATTTCTACCTGCCACCCCCTAACCATTTCGACCTGCCTTACCCAGTCCATTTTGACCCTGCCTCAGCCTGTCCATTTCTACCTGCCTCACCTTACCTATTTCAACCTGACTCACCCTATCCATTCCTACCAGCCTTACCCTGTCCATTATTACCTGCCTCACCCTGTCAATTTCTACCTGCCTTACCCTGTCCATTTCTTCCTGTCCATTTCTGCATGCCTCACCCTATCCAATTCTACCTGCCTTACCTTGTCCATTTCTACCTGCCTCCCAATAACCATTTCTACCTGCCCTAACCTCTCCATTCCTACGTGCCTCACCCTATCCATTTCTACCTCCCTCACTCTGTCCATTTCTACCTGCCTCACCCTATCAACTTCCACCTATCTCACCCTATCCATTTCTGCCTGTCTTCACCTATCCATTTCTACCTGCCTTACCCTGTCCATTCCTACCTGCCTCACTCTGCCTGCCATCCCCTGTCCATTTCTCCATGCCGCACCCTATCCATTTCTACCTGCCTTACCCTGTCCATTTCCACCTGCCTCCCCATAACCATCTCTACCTGCATTATCCTATCCATTTCTACATGCCTCACTCTGTCCATTTTTACCGGCCTTACACTGTCCATTTCTACATGCCTCACATTATCCATTTTTATCTGCCTCACCCTATCCATTTCTACCTGCCTTACCCTGTCCATTCCTACCTGTCCATTTCTCCATGCCTCAACCTATCCATTTCTACCTGTCTTGCCCTGTCCATTTCTACATGTCTCACTCTGTCCATTTCAACCATTCTCCCCATAACCATTTATACCTGCATTATCCTTTCCATTTCTACCTGCCTCACCCTGTCCATTTCTACCTGCCTCACCCTGTCCATTTCTACCTGCCTCACCCTGTCCATATCTAATTGCCTAACCTTATCCATTTCTGCCTGCCTTACTCTGTCCATTTCTACCTGCCCTAACCTCTCCATTCCTACGTGCCTCACCCTATCCATTTCTACCTCCCTCACTCTGTCCATTTCTGCCTGCCTCACCCTATACTCTTCCACCTATCTCACCCTATCCTTTTCTGCCTGTCTTAACCTATCCATTTCTACCTGCCTTACCCTGTCCATTCCTACCTGCTCCACTCTGTCCATTTCTACCAACCTCCACCTATACATTTCTACCTGCCTTACCTTGTCCATTTCTACCTGCCTCACGCTATCCATTTCTGCCTGCCATCCCCTGTCCATTTCTACCTGCCTCACGCTATACATTTCTAACTGCCTCACCCTCTCCATTTCTAAATGCCTTACCCTGTCTATTTCTCCATGCCTCACCCTGTCCATTTCTACCTGCCTCCCCCTACCCTTTTATTATCTGCCTTACCCATTCCATTTCTACCTGCCTCCCCATAACCATTTCTACTTGCCTTATCCTGTCCATTTCTACGTGCCTCACGCTGTCCATTTCTGCCTGCCATACCCTTTCCATTTCTACCTGCCTCAACCTCTCCATGTCTACCTACCTCCCCATAACCATTTCTACCTGCCTTATCCTATCCATTTCTATGTGCCACACCCTATCCATCTCTACCTCCCTCACCCTGTCCATTTCTAACTGCCTAACATTATTCATTTGCATCTGCCTTACCCCGCCCATTTCTCCCTGTCCATTCCTACATGATTCACCCTATCCATTTCTACCTACCTCACCCTGTCCATTTCTACATGTCTCATGCTGTCCATTTCTACCTGCCTTACCCTGTCCATTTTTACCTGACTTATCCTGTCCATTTCTCCATGCCTCACTATATCCATTTCTACCTGCCTCACCCTATCCATTTCTGACTGCCTTATCCTATCGATTTCTACCTGCCTCACCTTATCCATTTCTACCTGCTTTACCATGTTCATTTATACATGACTCAACCTATCCATTTCTACCAGGCTTAAGTTATCAATTTCTACATTCCTCACCCTATTCATTTCTACCTGCCTTCCCATGTCCATTTCTAACTGCCTAAACATATTCATTTGCACATGCCTTACCCCATACATTTCTACCTGCCCTAACCTGTCCATTCCTACGTGCCTCACCTATCCATTTCTACCTCCCTCACCCTGTCCATTTCTACCTGCCTCACCCTGTCCATTTCCACCTGCCTCACCCTATCCTTTCTACCTGCCTTAGCCTATGCATTTCTACCTGCCTCACCCTGTCCATTTCTACCTGCCTCACCCTGTCCATTTCCACCTGCCTCACCCTCTCCTTTCTACCTGCCTTAGCCTATGCATTTCTACCTGCCTCACCCTGTCCATTTCTACCTGCCTTACCCTATGTCCACCTAACTCACCCTATCCATTTCTGCCTGCCTTACCCTGTCCATTTCTACCTGCCACACCTTATCAATTTCTACCTGCCTTACCCTGTTCAGTTAAAACTGATTAAACCAATCCATTTCTATCTACCTCCACCTATCCATTTCTACCTGCCATACCCTGTCCATTTCTACGTCTCACTCTGTCCATTTCTACATGCCTCCCCATAACCATTTCTACCTGCCTTATCCTGTCCATTTCTACCTGCCATACTCTGTCCATTTCTACCTGTCTCCCCATAACCATTTCTACCTGCCTTATGCTATCCATTTCTACCTTTCTCACCCCATCCATTTCTGCCTGCCTTACCCTATCGATTTCTACCTGCCTCACCTTATCCATTTCTACCTGCCTTACCCTGTTCATTTATACGTTACTCAACCTATCCATTTATTCCAGGCTTAAGCTATCCATTTCTACATTCCTCACCCTATCCATTTCTACCTGCCTTACCCTGTCCATTTCTACTTGCCTCAACCTATCCCTTTCTAACTGCCTCACCCTGTCCATTTCGATCTGTCTTCCTCTGTCCTTTTCTACCTGCCTCACCCTATTCATTTCTACCTGCCTCACCCTATTCATTTCTACCTGCCTCACCCTATCAATTTCTAACTGCCTAACCTTATTCATTTGCACATGCCTTACCCCGTACATTTCTACCTGCCCCAACCTGTCCACTCCTACGTGCCTCACCCATCCATTTCTGCCTCCCTCACCCTGTCCATTTCTACCTGCCTTAACCTGTCCATTTCTACCTGCCTCACCCTGTCCACTTCTACCTGCCATAGCCTATCAACTTCCACCGACCTCACCCTATCCATTTCTATGTGCCTCACCTTATCCATTTCTACCTGCCTTACCCTGTTCATTTATACCTGACTCAACCTATCCATTTCTACCTGGCTTAAGCTATCCCTTTCTACCTGCCTCACCCTATCCACTTCTATGTGCCTCACCCTATCCATTTCTACCTTCCTCACCCTGTCCATTTCTACCTGCCTCCCCATAACCATTTCTACCTGCCTCACCCTGTCCATTTCTACCTGCCTCACCCTATCCACTTCTATGTGCCTCACCCTATCCATTTCTACCTCCCTCACC
This sequence comes from Hemiscyllium ocellatum, assembly GCF_020745735.1. Classification (NCBI taxonomy): domain Eukaryota; kingdom Metazoa; phylum Chordata; class Chondrichthyes; order Orectolobiformes; family Hemiscylliidae; genus Hemiscyllium; species Hemiscyllium ocellatum. The sequence continues at coordinate 79,957,634 of NC_083418.1, forward strand.
CTATCCATTTCTACTTGCCTCCCCATAACCATTTCTACCTGCCTCTCCCTGTCCATTTCTACCTGCCTCACCCTCTCCATTTCTACCTGCCTCCCCATAACCATTTCTACCTGTAATTTAAGGTGAAGGGTGGAAGGTATAGGGGGGATGTCAAGGGTGGGTTCTTTACCCAGAGAGTGGTGGGGGCATGGAATGCGCTGCCCGTGGGAGTGGTAGAGTCAGAATCATTGGCGACCTTTAAGCGGCAATTGGATAGGTACATGGATGGGTGCTTAATCTAGGATGGATGTTCGGCACAACATCGTGGGCCGAAGGGCCTGTTCTGTGCTGTATTGTTCTATGTTCTATGTTCTATGTACTTGCCTCGCCCTCTCCATTTCTACCTGCCTCGCCCTCTCCATTTCTACCTGCCTCGCCCTCTCCATTTCTACCTGCCTCGCCCTCTCCATTTCTACCTGCCTCGCCCTCTCCATTTCTACCTGCCTCGCCCTCTCCATTTCTACCTGCCTCACGCTATCCATTTCTATCTGCCTTACCCTTTCCATTTCTCCATGCCTCACCCGAACCATTTCTACCAGCCTTACCTTGTCCATTTCTACCTGCCTCACCTTGTCCATTTCTACCTGCCTCCCCCTACCATTTTATTATCTGCCTGAGCCATTCCATTTCTATCTGCCTCACCCATTCCATTTCTACCTGTCTCCCCATAATCATTTCTACCTGCCATATCCTATCTATTTCTACCTGCCTCACCTTGTCCATTTCTACCTGCCTCACCTTGTCCATTTCTGCCTGCCTCACCCTATCCATTTCTCCTTGCCTTACCCTGTCCATTTTTACCTGTCTCCCCCTGTCCATTTCTACCTGCCTCACCTTATCTATTTCTACCTTCCTTACCCTAACCATTTTGACCTGCTTCACCCTGTCCATTTTTACCTCCCTCACCCCGTCCATGTCTACCTGCCTTACCCTCTCCATTTCTACCTGCCTCAGCCTATCTATTTTTACCTGCCTCACCCTATCCATTTCTACCTGCCTTGCACTGTTCATTTCTACCTGTCTCCCCTGTCCATTTCTACCTGCCACACCCTAACCATTTAGACCTGCCTTACCCTGTCCATTTCTACCTGCCTCACCTTGTCCACTTCTGCCTGCCTTACCCTGTCCATTTCTACCTCCCTCACCCTGTCCATTTCTACATGTCTCACTCTGTCCATTTCTGCCTGTCTCCCCTTTATCATTTCTACCTGCCTTATCCTATCCATTTCTACCTGCCTGACTCTGTCCATTTCTAACTGCCTAACTGTATTCATTTCACCTGCCTTGTCACGTCCATTTCTACCTGTCCTAACCTGTCCATTCCTACATGCCTCACCCTATCCATTTCTACATCCCTCACCCCGTCCATTTCTACATGTCTGACTCTGTCCGTTTCTACCTGCCTCACCTGATCAACTTTCACTTACCTCACCCTATTCATTTCTGCCTGCCTTAACCTATCCATTTGTACCTGCCTTACCCTGTCCATTTCTACCTGCCTCAGCCTATCTATTTCTACCTGCCATACCCTGTTCATTTCTACCTGTCTCCCCCTGTCCATTTCGACCTGCCTCACCCTACCCATTTCTTCCTGCCTGACCCTGTGCATTTCTGGATCAGTGGAGCTGGAAGAGCACAGCAGTTCAGGCAGCATTCAACGAGCAGCAAAATCGCATTTCGGGCAAAAGCCCTTCATCAGGAATAAAGGCAGAGCGACTGAAGCGTGGAGAGATAAGCGAGAGGAGGGTTGGGATGAGGAGAGAGTAGCATAGAGTCCAAAGGTGAGTGGGGGAGGGGATGAAGGTGATAGGTCAGGGAGGAGAGGGTAGAGTGGATAGATGGAAATGGAGCTAGGCAGGTTGGACAAGTCCGGACAAGTCATGGGGACAGTGCTGAGCTGGAAGTTTGGAACTAGGATGAGGTGGGGGAAGCGGAAATGTGGAGCTGTTGAAGTCCACATTGATGCCCTGGGGTTGAAGTGTTCCGAGGTGGAAGATGAGGCATTTTTCCTCCAGGCGTCTGGTGGTGAGGGAGTGGCGGTGAAGGAGGCCCAGGACCTCCATGTCCTCGGCAGAGTGGGAGGGGGTGTTGAAATGTTGGGCCACGGGGCGGTGTGGTTGATTGGTGCGGGTGTCCCGGAGATGTTCCCTAAAGCGCTCTGCTAGGAGGCGCCCAGTCTCCCCAATATAGAGGAGACCGCATCAGGAGCAACGGATTCAATAAATGATATTAGTGGATGTGCAGGTAAACCTTTGATGGATGTGGAAGGCTCCTTTAGGGCCTTGGATAGAGGTGAGGGAGGAGGTGTGGGCACAGTTCCTGCAGTGGCAGGGGAAAGTGCCAGGATGGGAGGGTGGGTCGTAGGGGGGTGTGGACCTGACCAGGTGGGAACGGTCTTTGCGGAAGGCAGAAAGGGGTGGGGAGGGAAATAAATCCCTGGTGATGGGGTCTTTTTGGAGGTGGCGGAAATATCGGCGGATAATTTGGTTTATGCGAAGGTTGGTAGGGTGGAAGGTGAGCACCAGGGGCGTTCTGTCCTTGTTGTGGTTGGAGGGGTGGGGTCTGAGGGCGGAGGTGCGGGATGTGGACAAGATGCGTTGGAGGGCATCTTTAACCATGTGGGAAGGGAAATTGCAGTCTCTAAAGAAGGAGGCCATCTGGTGTGTTCTGTGGTGGAACTGGTCCTCCTGGGAGCAGATACAGCGGAGGCGGAGGAATTGGGAATACGGGATGGCATTTTTGCAAGAGATAGGGTGGGAAGATGTGTAATCCAGGTAGCTGTGGGAGTCGGTGGGTTTGTAAAAAAATGTCAGTGTCAAGTCGGTCGTCATTAATGGAGATGGAGAGGTCCAGGAAGGGGAGGGAGGTGTCAGAGATGGTCCAGGTAAATTTAAGGTCAGGGTGGAATGTGTTGGTGAAGTTGATGGATTGCTCAACCTCCTCACAGGAGCACGAGGTGGGGAGTGGTGCCGGTGTAATTCCGGAAGATGGACTGCTCTACGTAGCCAACAAAGAGACAGGCATAGCTGGGGCCCATACGGGTGCCCATGGCTACCCCTTTGGTCTGGAGGAAGTGGTAGGATTCAAAGGAGAAATTGTTAAGGGTGAGGACCAGTTCGGCCAAACAAATGAGAGTGTCGGTGGAAGGGTATTGTTGGGGACGTCTGGAGAGGAAGAAAAGTACCCTGACCATTGCTACCTGCCTCCCTTTATCCATTTCTACCTGCATTATCCTATCCATTTCTAAGTGCCTCACCCTGTCCATTTCTACCTGCATCACCCGACCCTTTTTTACCTGCCTAACCATATTCATTTCCACCTGTCTTACCCTATCCATTTCTAACTGTCTTACCCTCTCCATTTCTTCCTGTCTCTCTCTGTCGATATCTAACTGCCTCACCCTATCCATTTCTACCTGCGTAACCTTATTCATTTCCACCTGCATTACCCTGTCCAATTCTACCTGCATTACCCTGTCCATTTCTACCTCCCTCACCCTGTCCACTTCTACCTGTCCATTTCGTCCTGCCTCACCCTATCCATTTCTACCTGCATTACCCTGTCCATTTCTAACTGCCTAATCTTATTCATTTGCATCTGCCTTACCCCATACATTTCTACCTGCCCTAACCTGTCCATTCCTACGTGCCTCACCCTATCCACCTCCACCTGCCTTACCCTATCCATTTCAACCTGCCTCACCTTATCCATTTCTACCTGCCATACCCTTCTTACGTCACCTTTCCCTCTGTGTCCATTTCTTTGGACAAAAGACTTCTCCGCGTCTCACAGACCCCTTCACCCAGCTCCAATACTCTCCCCCCATCTGGACCCCTCACTCTGGTACTTGATCTGCTCATTGAGAACTGTCAAAAGGGCTAATGGTGGCCTCAATTTCTCTGCCCTCCTACCCATTCCAACCAATCTCCCTCTAAACTGATTGCCCTCCATGCTCTTAGATCCAGCCCTGACTGTATTATTAAGCCTGTGTCAATAAGGGTGGTGCTGTTATTGACTGGGGTACTGACCTCTACGCTGCAGAGACTGAGTGCCCCCATTTCCCCCTGGACTATGACCACCTCCCCCAAATTTGGAACACCAGCCCATTGTGTAAAGCACAGTCACTGACCTCATCTCATCTGATGATGTCCGCACCCGCCCCCACGCCCCCACACCCCCACTGGCTTCCACTGGCTCCCAGCTGATAGTCTCCCAAGCCTTCACAGCTCACTTCTATCTTCTTCACAAAATCCACAAACAGGACTGCCCCGGCAGACCCATTGTTTCTGCCTGCTCATGCTCCACAGAACTCATCACTTCCTACCTTGACTCATGATTTGGAGATGCCGGTGTTGGACTGGGGTGTACAAAGTTAAAAATCACACAACACCAGGTTATAGTCCAACAGGTTTAATTGGAAGCACTAGCTTTGGGACCGACGCTCCTTCATCAGGTGATAGTCACCTGATGAGGGAGCGTCGCTCCAAAAGCTAGTGTGTTTCCAATTAAACCTGTTGGACTATAACCTGATGTTGTGTGATTTTTAACTTTGAACCTTGACTCAGTCATTTCTCCCCTGGTCCAATCCCTGCCCACATACATCCTGATTCCTCTAAGGCTTTACACCAGTTTCACAAGATCATCCATGAATCTCCTGAAAAGTGTTACAGGCTTGTCGAGGCAAATGATCTTCTCCTGTTTCTAATTGCCTATCTACACCATCCAATCAATGAAACATCACAAACATTTCAATTAGATCATTAATTACCTTCGATACCTCAAGGGAGCACATGTCTCATCTGTGCTTTTGAATTTTACAATGTATCTTACATCCAGAATTCCACAGGAGATTATCACAACTGCACATGTCTTGATACCGAAAGGCAGTCATTTGATATGTAATATGTAAATGGATTCCATATGTGGTTCCGTAGCAGATTGGAGAACACACTGTTTTATAAGGACATGAGCAGTCTAGAACATACAGTGAAGTGAATGACCTTTTGCTGAGATAGATACATTGGTCCTTGGCCAGTGAACTTCTCATCCCATAAATGAACAATAAAAAATATCATCCACTACCCTACCCCCGACTTCGCTCCTGTTTGCACCATTAAAAATCTATCAATCTCAAACTTCAAATTAATGATTGAGCCAATAGCAACTGCCACTTGCAGGACAGAGTCTCATAATTAAACCCGACTTTGCACACACAAATATTTTCGAAATGTCTCTAACTTTCAGCCTACATTCCTTGGACTTAAGAGCTGTGGACGGCTTAATCAACTCGTGTCTTTTCCACTTGTATGTACTCAGTTGCTGCCCCAACATGCAGCAAGAAATGATTGCCTTATTGTCTTCATTTTGGACCTTTTGGAATGTGAATTCTGAAGGCAAACTGACAGGCAGTAGATAAATGTATTTGAGGAGATCAGCCATTAACGCTATTCAGGATGAATCTGTTATAACAGGTTCCAGGTTTGTGTAAAGAGTTGTAGCTCAGATGCCGGTTTCAGTCGTTGTGTGTATGTTTGCTGAGCTGGGAAGTTGATTTGCAGATGTTTTGTCCCCTGTCTCAGTGACATCTTCGGTGCTTTGGAGCCTCCTGTGAAGCACCACTGTACTGTCTCTTCTGTTACAACAGATTGTGAATGGGGAGTGGTCTGCACCTAGAAGGAAAGTGGGGTCTGCAGATGCTGGAGATCAGAGTCAACAAGTGTAGCACTGGAAAAGCACAGTTGGTCAAGCAGTACCAGAAGAGCAGGAGAGTCGACAGTTTGAGAATACGCTCTTCACGAAATGTCATTTGTCCTGGTCCTTGGACGCTGCCTGACCGGCTGTGTTTTACCCGCACCACGTTTTTTGACAATAGTCTGCACCTTCACTGGAACAATTTCAAAATATTTCTTTCAAAAGAATAATTGTTTTCTTATTGGCTTTTGGAAATTTGTCATCTTCTCCTTGTTTATTGATGGTTTTACTACAAGCACAGAGAATGTTGGAGAAGTATTCTCAGCCACATGAGGGAGATTTAAACAGTCCTTGGAGAAGCACATGGATGATGATGGGATAGTGTAGGAGGATGGGCTTAGATTGGTTCACAGGTCAGTGCAACATCGAGAGCTGAAGGGCCTCTTCTGCGCTGTATTGTTCTATGTTCTAAACTCAGCAGGTCTAGCACCGTCTGTGGGGAGTGAAACAGAGTTAATGTTCTGTGTGATATGAATTTTCCATCTTACACTGCCCTGGAGAAGGCAATGATGAGTTGGTTTCTTCAATCATTGTTATCCATGTGGTGTAGGTAAACCCAGAGGGAATTCCAGCATTTTGACCCTGTCTCAGTGAAGGACCAGTAAAATCCCTAATAAAGCTTTTGGTCACCTGTCCTGGTCACTTCAGATACATTTTTCTCCTTTTATGACAGGGTATCAGACTGTGTCTGACATTGCTCCTGTGAAGCACCTTCAGAGAATTTCATTACGTTGGAGGTGCTACATCAGTTCAACTTGTTGTTACTGAAATAACTAAAGACATTTGTTCTGTACCCATGCCACACTTAGAGAAGCAAATAAGTCTGAGAATGTTTCTTGGGAGGAAACTGCTTTTTACCAGGATATCAAATGAAGGCTGCATCCCATCTGTTTGGGATATAGATTTTTACAGTCAAGCCAAGAAATATAAAACTTAAAAGATTAAAATAATTTGCCAAATGGCTCTGTAACTGCTACTAAAAGACTCTGTTTAAATGAATATATTTGAGTTTGAGAAATTTCCCTGAATTGTACAACCTTCCAAATTCTGTCACCCAGACTAATTGGCCTGGATTTTCCAGTCAGTTGACACAGCAGGGTCACTCGTCAATGATCTTGAAGAATTAAGTCTTCATTGAGGGATCCAGTGATCTCTGTGTGAAGATCTTTACCATCCCTCAACGAGGAAGCGGATTGCAATGTTCCTTATTGAGGATTCCCAATGTGCAATCATGGACTGTGTAATCAAGCAGCCAATCACATTAAAGAATTTCGTAGCCAGTAAACTCAGAAAAATGAAAACAAATTAAATCACTTTTTAAAACATTACACAAAATTAATATGTTTTTATACATGGATAGACAGATAGTGAGATGGATAGACAGTCGTAAATACACAAGGGAAAATTAGTTATTAGAACTTTCACACAGGGACAAGGTAAAAGATGAAATGTCACAAAATCCACTTCTAAAAATAATTACTTTAAAGAAAATTTCAAAGGTCTAACAATTATCATCAATACATTATTATTTGAGAGTTCTATAAAAATACATTTTTCCATTTCCAGATGTGTTATTTCAAAATAGTCATTACCTGAGCATTAACAGTGGAAGGTGTAACTTTGTATGTGAAACCTAACAGCAGAACATAACAACACGACGGCTGGAGGAGGAGCACCTCATCTTCCACCTGGGAACCCTCCAACCACAAGGTATGAATTCAGATTTCTCCAGTTTCCTCATTTCCCCTCCCCCCACCTTGTCTCAGTCGGTTCCCTCAACTCAGCACCGCCCTCCTAACCTGCAATCTCCTTCCTGACCTCTCCGCCCCCACTCCACTCCGGCCTATCACCCTCACCTTGACCTCCTTCCACCTATCCCACCTCCATCGCCCCTCCCCCAAGTCCCTCCTCCCTACCTTTTATCTTAGCCTGCTTGGCTACTCTCTCTCATTCCTGATGAAGGGCTTATGCTCGAAACGTTGAATTCTCTATTCCTGAGATGCTGCCTGGCCTGCTGTGCTTTGACCAGCAACACATTTTCAGCTGTGATATGAGAGCTGAAAAGAAGACGTTCTAATCACATCAATTTATTTTGATGATTGAAAAGAAAAAATGTTGGAGATCACAGTGAGTCAAGCAACACTCATGGAGAGAGAGCAGGCTAACAATTCGAGTCTAGATGACTCTTCACCAGAGCTTCAGCACTTTCAGCAGCGCAGAGGCATGAGGGAGAAAGATTGAGCCGAGTGCAGGAGAGAGTGATTGAGCCAAGTGCAGGAGACAGATATTGGGCCTAGTGCGGGAGAGAGACAGATTGAGCCCAGTGCGGGAGAGAGAGATTCGGGCCAGTGTGGGGGAGGGGCGGGGGTGGAAATTGGGCCCAGTGCGGGGGAGAGAGAGATCGAGCCCAGTGCGGGAGAGAGTGATTAAGCTCAGTGCAAAGGAGAGAGATTGAGCCCAATGAAAAGGGGAGAGAGATAGAGAGAGAGAGATTAAGCCCAGTGTGGGAGAGAGAGATTGAGCCCAGTGCAGGAGAGAGAGAGATTAGGGCCAGTGCGGGGGAGAGATTTTGAGCCCAGTGGGGGAGAGAGAGATTAGGGCCAGTGCAGGGGAGAGAGATTGAACCCAGTGCAGGGGAGAGAGATTGAACCCAGTGTGGGGGAGAGAGATTGTGCCCAGTGCAGGAGAGAGAGATTGAGCCCAGTGTAGGGGAGAGAGATTGAGCCCAGTGCAGGGGAGAGAGATTGTGCCCAGTGCGGAGGAGAGAGAGATTGAGCCCAGTGCAGGGGAGAGAGATTGTGCCCAGTGCGGGGGAGAGAGAGATTGAGCCCAGTGCAGGGGAGAGAGATTGTGCCCAGTGCAGGAGAGAGAGATTGAGCCCAGTGCAGGGGAGAGAGATTGTGCCCAGTGCAGGGGAGAGAGAGATTGAGCACAGTGTAGGGGAGAGAGATTGAGCCCAATGCAGGGGAGAGAGAGATTGAGCCCAGTGCAGGGGAGAGAGAGATTGAGCCCAATGCAGGGGAGAGAGAGATTGAGCCCAGTGCAGGGGAGAGAGATTGTGCCCAGTGCAGGGGAGAGAGAGATTGAGCCCAGTGTAGGGGAGAGAGATTGAGCCCAATGCAGGGGAGAGAGAGATTGAGCCCAGTGCAGGGGAGAGAGAGATTGAGCCCAATGCAGGGGAGAGAGAGATTGAGCCCAGTGCAGGGGAGAGAGATTGTGCCCAGTGCAGGGAAGAGAGATTGAGCCCAGTGCAGGGGAGAGAGAGAGAGAGATTGAGCCTAGTGTGGGGGGGAGATTCAACTCAGTGCGGGAGAGCACGATTAAGCCCAGTGCACGGAAGAGAGATTGGGCCCAGTGCATGAGAGGGAAAGATTGAACCCAGTCTAGGAGAGAGGTTGAGCCCCGTGTGGAGGAGAGAGGATGGTGGTTGGCAGTAAGACGGCAGTGTCGGGGATCAAGGTATTAAGCCCTTGTTGGGAAAGGCCAGCATAGAGCAACTGCAGGCATCTGGTCAAAGAACTGTAATTTGGAATTGATAACATTATTTCTTATTTAATGTTGAATTTTTGACTTATTTCTTTATTTTTCTACGTTTTAGCTGAAGCTTTTGTACCTAGGTTCCTTGTACATAAGACAATGCTGTCAGTGGCAACCAATCACACTTTTCACTGCATTCCTGTGTCTCCTGTACTTGAGTATACATTATAATAAAACCTAACTCAAAATTGAAAATTGGGTTTATTTCCATCGGAGTTCAGAAGAGTGAGGAGTGGCATGGTTGGCCAGAATAAGACCCTGAATGATCTTGATAAGATTAATGTGGAAAGGATGTATCTTATAGTGGGTCAGTCAAGGATTAGGGGACAGTGTTTTAAAGTCAGAGATCACTTTGTCAGGACAGAGATGGGAAGAAACATTGTCCCAGTGAGAGGTGTGCAGCTTTGGAACTTTGCCACGTAAGGAGGTAGAGGTGGGTCATTAATATTTTCAAGACCAAGATAGTGAGTTGTTACAGGGGAGTTAAGGGCTTTTGGGTCCAGATGGAAGTTCGGAATTCGAAACACCACATGATTTTATTGAATGGTGGAGCAGGCTCGAGGCGCTGAAGGGTCTACTATTCATATATTCAAATGAATTCCCTCTTCTTGTCTTTCTCCTCCTTGTTGTTAAATTTTATGGGGTATTGCTCTTGTGAAGCATCTCCTGTCATTATCACGTCGAAAGTGAGATAGAAATGTGAGTTGTTGTTGCTGTGTTGCCATGTAGTCAGAGTGAAATATTTACCTGATTGAACTGAAGGTGATGAAAAGTGTATTAATGTGACACAGTGTGCCTTTTATATTTTCATTCTCATACATTTCCTCTTTTACCAATTGATAACTAGGTGGAAATACCACTTCTTTGAAAGGGAAATTTGCAACTGAACAGATGGTAAAAATAAAAGAGAACTTATGAACTAAGTTAAACTTTTTCAATTCTTGGAAGCAACAGTTATTCAAATGAATGAATAATGCTGACATACATCAAATGACCAGGAATATAAATATTTGCAAAACATGATGTGATCCACCGAAAGAACTTTTCAATACCACAGGATGAAATGGGATTACATTTTTAAATAGCAATATAAAAAGCTTTCACTATTAAAATCTTTCATCTATTTCACAATGGTAAATGGCAATTATTGCTCAGCCACGCTGGCAGTATTCTGGTTATGTTGCTGGCCAAGTATTCCAGAGGATGAGACTAATAAACTAGTGACATAACTTCAGATTCTGCATTCTGTTCTATTACCCTGATGTACTTATGTGAGATCTGCTATGTCTGAAAAGCACACAAAACAATACGTTTCACTGTGTATCGGTACATGTGACAATAATAAATCAAATCAAATCCAAAATTTTCCAATTTGAAATCAGGAGTAAAGGCCAATATGGTGTAATGGTGGACATGACTTTATTGAATTGTCAGAAAAGCTCATCTGGTTCACCAAAGTCCACTAGGGAGGCTAATCTACCGTTCGTACACGGCTTGTCTGATAGATGACTCTACATCTATAGCAACACTAATCTGTCACCTGTATGCAGGTGTATTCATGTAGGCAACTCTCAACCATTCACAGAATCCCTACAGTGTGGAAACACGCCATTTGGCCCAAAAGGTCCTCACCGCCCTCTGAACAGCATCCCACCCAGACCCATCCCTGTCACCCTGCATTTCTCATTTCTAAACCAGCTGGGCACAATAGGCAATTTAGCAAGGCTAATCCACCCTAACCTGCACATCTTTGGACTGTGGGAAAAAACTGGAGCCCTGGAGGAAATCAACACAGAGAGAATGTACAAACTCCACACAGACAGTCACCCAAAGCTGGAATTGAACCCAGGTCCCTGGCACTGTGAGGCAGCAGTGCTAACCACTGAGCCACCGTGCTTAATGATAATGAGAGAAAGTGAATCAATACATCTTTATCTTCTGAAAAAGTCTGTATATTTTGGTGAAAACATTTACTTGTGATTAGTAATCATGGTTCCTATGAGAACTATCTAATACAAAGTGTTGCTACTGTCAAGGGTGGCTTATAACCAAAGTTTGCATGCAGTAAAGCAATGTGATTTTTAAGATAGTTGCAATGAAATATAATTTTGCATCAAGATTGGAACTGACTGATTGGAATGGCTGTTCTTTGCTGCACAGTGGGAGCTCTAGGAATTAGAACTTGCATTTTGATTTAACAAGAAGCTAGCAGTACAATTAATTGAAAGTCTCGGAGGCAAGAGAACAGTTTTAGCATGACAGAAGTGGGAAACAGGTCTTCAAATGCATCATACATCCTTCAGATGTACACAAACAATTTATTTTTAAATTTCTACATGTGGAAGGGCTAATTCGTCAATTCCAATTGTGGTAAGGAATTAACAAAGTATAGTGATTGGAACCAGGTGAATCTCATTGATGATGAGATCTTTGATTGCAATTGTTAACATGGGCCAATTAGGGAGCCCTGGCTGATCAATGTAAATAGGGGTTTCAGAATCTCCTTGTTCAGGGGCTGACTCGGAGCTGGCTTGTACTGAAAATGTATAAGGAAAGGGTGACCTGATGATGGGATACCAGCCTCTGTGTAGTTATTTCACATTGCAAAGTCAGCCACGTACCTGCGTAAATATTTTGTATTGAGTTGACTTTGATAATGGTTATGTTTTGCTACCAATGAAGGTGACCTGAGACATGGTCATCAACTCAGATGGATCTATCAGCTTTGAATTTAAGAAACCAGATTGAGTTCAGTGTCAGTAAAGTAAGCTCTTACTCACTGTTACGTACAAAAATAACATCTAGAGAAAACACAGGAAAGAATGACAAACTTTACAGTCACCATCTTAAAATAATTCTTGCACAGCACAAAAGGGAACTATGTGGCTCTTGAAGGTGGGTGCATGATAAATCACAAAGGCTGGGCTCAAAACATCTGAAACGTTTTTCTGTGATGAAAAGATTCAAAAAAGGAAATAGGCAACTTTAGCAGCACAAGAAAAGAATGTGTAAAAGTAGAATGTACCGAGGGTAGATTTAACATAAAAGTCAAGCAAGGAGGGAGAATGTGTCGGACAGCATATCTGGAAATAGCAAAGGGGAAAAGCTCAGAGGTGAACTGATCAGTTCAATTAAAGAAGGCAGAAAATAAAAGAGCAGTAAACAAGAGAAAGGTTGGAGGCTGGAGATAAGACAACTTTGGAATGAGCTATTTGATGGCAAGATTGTCTCTGGTAATTCGGTCAAGAGGTGCTGTCAGATTGGGAAATAAAGAATTAACATGTTTTGGGACCCTTTCATGACATATAGACAGTGAAGCCCTTTTTAAGTGTGTTCACTCTTGGAATGTGGGAAAAAAGATGATAAGAGTAATCAAGTTCTGACATAGGCAATGCAGCGATTAAAGGACGATGGAGGTAACAATGACTCTGGAGCACAAAAGTAGAAACTGAGGTCCTTTGGAGGCAGCATTAGCAACAACTTCCATGTTCATTGGGATACACTGTACGCCCTCCCAATCACAGCCTTGCTGTAAGTTACCAGCCAAAAGCAACATTATGAAGAGGGGATTTAAATAAACATTTCTTCTGATGCATGTATTCTGTAACATTTCCTCGCCTCAATGAGACATCTCCTTACAGTTCCAATCAAGCATCCTCTCTACAAATTTGCAATTATGTTAGATGAAGAGCACATGCTTGAAGAATCAAGTGTCCAACTTAGTCTCAGCTTTATCTATGTTTGAACATATGGGTACAGAGCAGCAGTTGACAGCTCAGGCAACGAAAAGGTAGCATTTAACTTTGTTGTTTCGTCTTGTCTTTTGTGAAATCATTAGTTATTATGGAGGAGACAGTGGGACAATGGGGTTATTTCAGGCATATGTGATCCTAACCCTGCCAGATTAAAACGTGTAACATTGATAATGGAGTAGAGTTGTGGAGTTCAGCAAGGAGCAATGTGTCACAGCATTACAACACAAAATGTAACAAACAGATTAAAGGAATTAAGATGGAAGAAGATATAAATATTGCAGCAGAAACAATGTGGATTGAATCTCGTGATATCTTGTCAAAGCATCATTTCTGTTGAGTTTCATGCAAGATTACTCTATCTTAGTGAGTTTTCTCGTTCTCTCATCCCAAACATAGCTTCCAGGTACCTGGTGAAGATTTGTTGTTGAAAAAGGGCAGCAGGTTAGGCAGCATCCAAAGAGCAGGAGAATCGACATTTCGGGCTCATGCCCGAAACGTCGATTCTCCTGCTTTTTGGATGCTGCCTGACCTGCTGCGCTTTTCCAGCAACACATTTTCAGCTCTGATCTCCAGCATCTGCAGTCCTCACTTTCTCCACCTGGTGAAGATTTCTAAGATACGGTACTGATGATGACTTGAGCATTGATGGAACCGAACTCTTTTCTGCTGATGATGGTAACCTTGTTATGACACAGTGCTGTTAATACTATAGGTAGGTGATCAGTAGAATCCAGCTATTGAAAGAGGGGAATGTAGGGTGAGAAAGCAAAACAATGTAGCAATATTGCCGAGCAGTTACTTACATAATGGTGCGCAGGACAGGACAAGTATACAGGCATAAAAAAATCAGCAACAGGTGTGGTCAAAAAAGAGAAGTGGTAAGAGCAAAATTAATGGCTCTTCAGCTGAATACATGCAGTATTCAGAACAAAATACACAAATGAATGGCACAAGTAGATGCTATTGTGTAAAATCTCATGGCTATGACAGAAAAATAATTACAAAGTGGGCAGTGCTAGCAGCTAAATATTCAGAGCATGTGATGTTTTGAAAAGGGCAGAGCTGATAGCTTTGTTAGTAAGAGAAGGACTAAGCACAGAATGAGGAAATGGTC